>NW_027361738.1:13357500-13907500 GCF_039654945.1 Dendrobates tinctorius
TCTACACAGCGACTCAGCTGTTCCCATAAGTTTTTTATGGGATTAAGGTCTGGAGAAAATGCCACTCTATTTGAGGTACCCCAGTCTCCAGCAGCCATTTCATAATGATGTGACCTCCATGAGCTGGAGAATGCTTGTCTAGGAAGATGAAATTAGGCATGTGTTGCTCATGCGGAGACACAATGACTGGATTAATGATATTATTAAAGTACTACGGGATTGTCACTACCATTCAGAAAGTGTAGAGCAGTTCTGTATTGATTAGACACATGCCAACACTAATATCCCCAACACCAAAGGCTCTGATGACAACGGTGGATGACGCATAGCGCTCTTTCACGCCCACTGATCCCTCGTCCAGCGTCTATGCTCCCTGTGCCTGGTGGCGTGGTCAGGTACCCTTGTAGGTCGTCTGGAAGGCGGAAGTTAGTTATGCATGGTCTGACGTGACACTTGGATGCCTTTCACCTTCCTTAAATGTGCCTGGAGTGGTGTGGCATTCATCATCCAGTTCCAAAGGGCATTGTTCACAATAAAACGGTCATCAGTGTGGGATGTGGCCAAAGGACGTCCACTTCTTTGCCTTTCTGTGACTCTTCCAGTCTCTCTGAATCTCTGTTGCAACATGCTTATGACACTAAGCTCAGTAGCCACCAATTGTTAGGTGTTATCTTGGTCTCATGATGTCAAAAAGTGAATAGAATGATGAGGACGACTGTTTAATACCAATTATAATTGAACCCCGAAATTTATTGGGCAATTCATGGATTCACACCTGAGTAAGGCAAGTTGTAAAAAAAGGGAAACATTGAACAGTTGGACATATGCATTCAAAAGATTAGGGTCGGTCACATTAAGTTTACCTGAAAAGGTTAGTGTGCATTTTAGGTTCATCCTGAAATTTCACCTGAAAGCCAAATATCTCTAACTTTTTGTGAGGAGTGTGTGTGCTTTATAGATAGATAAAATTTATCTCCACATACAGTCACGGCCAAAAGTGTTGGCACCCTTCAACTTCTTCCAGAAAATTAAGTATTTCTCCCAAAAAATTATTTGTGTGTTTTGGAACAACACTAAAAAATGATATCTATATAGATACTTAAATACATATACACTATTTTTTTTTTTTGCTTTCTATATTGACAAAGCCAGGTAGGACTGGGTTAAATCCTAGCATCGCAGGTCTTGATTAGATACATCTGACCTTAAAGATCTTTGGAACAGTGTGTCGCTGCATATTACTTCCTTTTACCAAAATTTCAAAATTACACCTCAAAGAGCTCTGTTCTCTCTTGATCTGGAGCTAGTTGATCCGTCTGTTACATTTGTTATGTTATTATACATATTTTTCTAGTTATTAAAAATACAATTGCCGTTTGGTGGAAGAAACCCGACCCACCAACAAATTAATGTTGTTGGAACATAATTATGACATGGTGGGGATATCTGAGACATGGCTGGATGAGAGCCATGACTGGGCAGTTAATTTACAGGGCTATAGTCTGTTCAGAAATGACCGTACAAATAAGCGAGGGGGAGGCGTGTGTTTATATGTAAAATCATCCAAAAACCCATACTGCGTGATAATATATATGAATCCAATGAAAATGTAGAGTCCCTGTGGGTAGAGATAAGGGGAAGGGGGAAAAATAATAAATTACTGATAGGGGTTTGTTATAAGTCTCCAAAAATAATGGAAGCAACAGAGAATATCCTCATAAAGCAAATAGATGAAGCTGCGACTCAAGGAGAAGTCATTATTATGGGGGACTTCAACTACCCTGAAATACATTGGGGAACCGAAATCTGCAGTTCCAGCAAAAGTAATGGGTTTTTGACAACTATGAGACAATTACCTTTCACAACTGGTTGAGGACCCAACAAGAGTGGGGGGCACTGCTAGACCTAATATTAACCAACAGGCCAGACCGCATATCAAATGTAAGGGTTGAGGGTCACTTGGGTAATAGTGATCACAAATTAATACGTTTTCATGTATCCTTTAATAAGATGTGTAGTAGAGGGGTTACAAGGACACTAAACTTCAGGAAAGCAAATTTCCAACGGATGAGAGATGATCTTGGTGCAATTAACTGGGACGATATCCTGAGACATAAAAATACACAAAGAAAATGGGAGACGTTTATTAGCATCCTGAATAGGACCTGTGCACAGTATATACCGTATGGGAATAAACATGCTAGAAATAGGAGGAAACCACTATGGTTAAGTAGAGCTGTAAGGGGAGCAATAAGTGATAAAAATAAAGCATTTAGAGAATTAAAGGAAGTAGGTAGTGATGGGGCATTAAATAAATACAGAAAATTAAATAAATTCTGTAAAAAGCAAATCAAGGCAGCAAAGATTGAGACAGAGACTCATTGCCAGAGAAAGTAAAAATAATCCCAAAATATTCTTTACCTACATAAATAGTAAGAAACTACAAAATGATAGTGTTGGTCCCCTAAAAAATAGTCTGGGTGAAATAGTGGATGAGGAAAAAGCCAATATGCTAAATGACTTTTTTTCCAACAGTATTTACACAAGAAAATCCCATGACAGATAACATGATCAGGGATAAAAATTCTCCATTAAATGTCACCTGCTTAACCAACAGGAAGTACGGCGGCGTCTAAAAATCACTAAAATTGACAAATCCCCGGGCCGGGATGGGATACACCCCCGAGTACTGCAGGAATTAAGCACAGTCATAGATAGACCATTATTTTTAATCTTTAAAGATTCCATAATAACAGGGTCTGTACCACAGGACTGCCGTAGAGCAAATGTGGTGCCAATATTCAAAAAGGGGACAAAAACTGAACTTGGAAATTATAGGCCAGTGAGTTTAACCTCAACTGTGGGTAAAATCCTGGAGGGTTTTCTAAGAGATACTATACTGGAGTATCTAGAGAAGAATAACCTCATGAACCAATATCAACATAGGAACGGTCCCTCGTAAACCCGTCAGACTAATCTGATAAGCTTTTATGAAGAGGTAAGTTCCGGACTGGACCAAGGGAATGCAGTGGACGTGGTGTACATGGACTTTTCAAAAGCTTTTGATACGGTACCACACAAAAAGTTGATACATAAAATGAGAACAATGGGGATAGGGTAAAATATGTGTAAGTGGGTTAAGAGCTGGCTCAGGGATAGGAAACAAAGGGTGGTTATTAATGGAGCACACTCGGATTGGGTCACGGTTAGCAGTGGGGTACCACAGGGGTCAGTATTCGGCCCGCTTCTTTTTAACATATTTATTAATTACCTTGTAGGGGGCATAGAGAGTACAATTTCAATATTCGCAGATGACACTAAACTCTGCAGGGTAATCAATAGAGAGGAGGACAATTTTACATTACAGGAGAATTTATGTAAACTAGAAGCTTGGGCTGATAAATGGCAAATGAGCTTTAATGGGGATAAATGTAAGGTCATGCACTTGGGTAGAACAAACAAGATGTATAATTATGCGCTTAATGGTAAAACACTGGGCAAAACGGTCACTGAAAAAGACATGGGTGTATGGGTGGACAACAAACTCACATTTAGTGGCCAGTGTCAGGCAGCTGCTGCAAAGGCAAATAAAATAATGGGATGCATTAAAAGAGGCATAGATGCTCATGAGGAGAACATAATCTAACCTCTATATAAGTCACTAGTGCGACCACACTTCGAATACTGTGCACAGTTCTGGTCTCCGGTGTATAAGAAAGACATAGCTGAACTGGAGCAGGTGCAGAGAAGAGCAACCAAGGCTATTAGGGAACTGGGGGGTCTGCAATACCAAGACAGGTTATTACACTTGGGGTTATTTAGTTTGGAAAATCGAAGGCTTAGGGGTAATCTTATTACAATGTATAAATATATGCGGGGACAATACAAAGACCTTTCTAATAATCTTTTTTACTCTTAGACCTGTGACGGGGACAAGGGGGCATCCTCTACGTCTGGAGGAAAGAAGGTTTAAGCATACTCACAGACGCGGATTCTTTACTGTAAGAGCAGTGAGACTATGGAACTCTCTGCCATATGATGTTGTAATGAGTGATTCCCTACTAAAATTTAAGAAGGGACTGGATGCCTTTCTTGAAAAGTATAATATTACAGGGTATTTACACTAGTTTCCACAATATTGCGTTGATCCAGAGAGCTAGTCTGATTGCCGTATGTGGAGTCGGGAAGGAATTTTTTCCCCCAATGTGAAGCTTACTGTTTGCCACATGTGTTTTTTTTGCCTTCCTCTGGATCAACATGTTAGGGTAAGTTAGGATAGGATATGGGTTGAAATAGATGGACTTAAAGACTTCCTTCAACCTTAATAACTGTTACTATTTTCTGAAATTCTGGATAAGATCCATCAGCACAGCTCCATAGAAAAGAGGTTCGGAATTGTAAATGACGAAATAAGCAAATACTCCAACAAATGGAAGGTTTGGAATACTAAATTTTGCAACGCTTAATCATATTTGGTCTGGTTTGAATTTGCTAGCTTGACTTCAAATATACATTGTGTACGCGGTTACGATAACTTAATTTTGTATATTCATGTACTAGTAAGGTATGGTCAAATAGACTTGAGTTCTCCATTTTTTATCCCCTTAACCCTTTTCCCTTGGTTTCCCTTTATTATTCCCTTTCCTTCCCTCCCCTTTTCCTATCCCCTGTTATTTTACTAAAAATCCAACAAAAATGTTTGAAAAGATACATCCGACTTGCTCTGACAAAAAAACAGGGACTGTGGTCACTTGGTGTGTGTCAATGTGATATATTTTGA
This sequence comes from Dendrobates tinctorius, assembly GCF_039654945.1. NCBI lineage: Eukaryota > Metazoa > Chordata > Amphibia > Anura > Dendrobatidae > Dendrobates > Dendrobates tinctorius. Next base: position 13,362,281 of record NW_027361738.1, read on the forward strand.
GCAAAGTAGAATGTGCTGCTGGCGAGTGACCAGCAAAAATGTCAGCTATAGATGGGGAGCAGGAGACTGCAAAGAATAGGCATCTAGTCCATTTTTGCTCTCACTAGAAAGCTTTCATTTGGTTTTGGTGCTGTGTGGCGGCCATTGTTGCTGTGGTTTAGTGCTGGTGGGGCAACGCGGTCTGGAGTCTACACTGCCCTGGGACTACAGCCCTGCCTGTGGAGGGCTATAACATCACTGCTGCACCCCACCATCTGTCCCAGAGGATCTGTCTGCAGCGTCGGCTTAACACCGTCCGCCTTGCCTGTGCATAGTCGCTGTGGCAGTGGTCGGCACACAGCTCTGCTCAGTTAGGGCGATAAAGATCCACTAAAAGGTTCGCCATGACGTGGCTGTGGGTTTCGTACAGTCTGATCAGAATGCTAAACTAAGAACCTCATATTCAGTTATATATATTTTTGCCTAGCAGCATTAGATCAATTAATGATTTTTGGAGGTGCTGTTAATTCTCTTTTTCAGCATATTATAGATGGGGGAGAGACATGCCAGGCTCTCTCTCTGAATGGAGACTGCAGAATAATGTGTGGAAGCTGCAGCCTCTTCAGTGTGAACTGTGCCGGAGGCGAACACTTCTGTTTGATGCTGGAACTTGGGCTGAAAGGAATACCGAGAATGGTGGCATCGTGCGTATTCTGTGTATGAAGTTTGGTCTGGGAGAAAGGACTAATCTAATCAGGTGAGCAAGCACCGACATATATACATGTCCTGCTAAATGAACGGTTTTATTTGCTGTGATACCTTTGTGCCCAAGAGAGGCTGTTTTTGGTTTTGAATCCCTTGAAGTTTTATGGAAGGAATAAAACTGCACCCATTTGGCACAAACCACATTGCCTTATATTTTATTTATTTTGCGGCATTAAAACATCAAGTTTCACAGCACTACAAACTGAAAACATTGAATAGATCTTACACCCGATTAGAGCGGAGTACTGAGTGAAAATCTATGCCAGAACGGCCGTATAGTTCTGATATGAATATTTTTAAAGAGGAAATGTCACCTAATCTAAGAGCTACATAAAGTAGAGAAAGAGACCCTAATCCCAGCAAAGTACCACTTATAGGGCTGTTTGATGTAGTTTTGATAGTCTCCTGCTGTTAAGAGTGATTTTATCACTAGAGAACTAGCAAGCCTGCTGGCATGTAGTCCTCCACACATTAGCGTGCTGTAACAACACCCCCACAGCTGACTGGCAGCGGTGTACACTGTGCATAGGTAGAAAGCTGCCAGTCAGTCGTGCGAGTGGGGTTATACAGAGCTCAGCATTCAGAGAACTGGTAGATCTGCAGCAGATAAAAGTAATTTTACCAAAACTGCAGCAAGTGGCACAACGCTGTTATCAGGGTCTCTTGTCCACATCATGCTGCTGTCGGAGGGGTAGCAAAAACTTGGCGGCACATTTCCTTTAAGTTCAGCTAAAGCTGCTCATTTGAATACCAGGCAGGAAAACCTTCCAAAAAAAAAAAAAAAAAAAAAGGATTATGCAGTCATTCTGATGTGTGAGGTGGATTTTCAAAGTACGTAAAGGCCAGCTTCATAAGGTGTAAGAACTGTATCTAATAATGCATGCCCTATAGAGTGTTATTCCTATGTTAGCATCCACAGGACAGGAGATAAATTGCTGATTTCTAGGAGTCTGAATGCTGGTACTGTCATCAATCCTGAGAACTGGCCTCAGACTTGTCTGCTGAAATGGAGAAGTCTATAGAACACCATCTCCGGCAGTTCCATAGACAATGAATAATTTTTTTTTTTTTCATTTTTAATTCATGGGGGGGGGGGGGGGGGGGGTTCCACACACACACTGACACCTGCGTGGTGGATTGGTGATATTTTGCATCTTGATGAAAATACCCTTTTAATGATGACATACAAAATCTCAATTATAATATGCACAGCTTTGGTATCACCAATCTGTAAAGCTCCCAAAACCCAAAAATATATTAGGAAATGAAAACACAACTTCAGCCACAATTGCTACTAAAAAGAAACCACCAGATAAACGAAAAAAAATTAACAGTGTAGGAGTGTGCACGATATTTTTTTTAATCCACTTTAACCCCTTACTGCCACTGGACGGAACCGTATCAAAGCCGAGACATGTCAGCTGTTTTGTGCCCGCAATAGGCGAGGGTGGAATCGCGATCCACCTGCGCCTATTAACTAGTTAAATGCCGCTATCAAAACAGTGACCGCGGCATTTAACGCGCGCTTGCGCTTCTGGCCATCGGCCCAGAAATACGCGCACCGCCGACCTTCGTCTCGTGATCGGGGGTCATCGGTGCGTCAGAATAACAACCAGAGGTCTCCTTGAAACCTCTATGGTTGTTGATGCTGGATTGCTATGAGTGCCACCCTTTGGTCGGCGCTCATAGCAATGCAGTAATTCTACTACATACAGGCGATCTGAGCATTCCCTGTATGTAGCAGAGGTGATCAAGCTTTGGCAGCTTCTAGCCTCCCATGGAGGCTATTGAAGAATGCCAAAAAAGTTTAAAAAAATGTTTTAAAAATATAAAAAAAAAAAAAAAAAAAAAAAAAAAAAAAAAAAAGTTTAAATCACCCCCCTTTTGCCCCATTCAAAATAAAGCAAAAAAAAAAAATCACACACACACACACACACACATTAGGTATCGCTGCGTTCAGTTTAACCTGATTGCCAAACAGCGTAGCATTAAAAAAAAATCGAAACGCCAGAATTACTGTTTCTTGGTCGCTGCGACATTGCATTAAAAAAAGAAGATATCTGCACAAAAGTGGTATCCTTAAAGACGTTAGCTGGGCGTGAAAACAATAAGCCCTCACCCAACACGAGATCACGAAAAATGGAGACGCTACGAGTCTCAGAAAATGGCACTTTTTTTTCTTAAATATAAAAAAAAAACCTCAATGACCATAATGGTCACAAGTATGCAGTTGCACTCTTTTTGGAATGTCACCGCACTTGGAATTTTATTCCCCCGTTCTCGAGTACACGAGACGCTAAAACCAATGATGTTGGTCAAAAGTACAACTCATCCCGCAAAAAATAAGCCCTCACATGGCCATATTGACAAAAAAATAAAAAAAAAAAAGTTATGGCTTTGGGAAGAAGGAGAGCAAAAAACGAAAACGCAAAACCAGGAAAAGCTCCGGTCATTAAGGGGTTAATGAGAGATTTTGCTCTCGATAGCAGTGTGGATCGGCCAATGTGTGCGCTGTTGCTCATGTGAGTTTTCAGCAACGTGGAACCACACTGTGCCGTGATGGCTACCATATTGGACACTGAAACCTAAAAGACAACACAGACCACCGCCGAACCGTGCAGCTATGGAAAGAAGTCACTGATGAGAGGGATTTAGATAAAGCATTACTGGCATGTTCCAGTGTTCTAAATTACTGTATCTATGGGTACAGTACTTTAATGCATGGCCAAATACAAGACAAATGTGGCTGAATATAGAATATGGCCATATATTTCTGGTACCTTGATCACATTCTAAACCACAAAAATACCTTAGCAAGAGATCTTACAATGGGGTTTTCCATAATCCCTTTCAGGAATATAATATCGATTTCTTCTGCCCCTGTTGAGGAGGGTAGATCTGTCAACTTCTCCAGGACTTGCTGCATCGCTGTAAGGGGGGGAAATGGATAATTTTAGTAGGCGGTTTTGATTTGTACCATAATGACATGCTGTACTAATGCTTGGGCTTCACGCAGTAGCGGACTGTACTGTCAGACATGGATTAAAGGGCATGACAGCAGAAAATGGACTGGTTTAGATCAGAGAGTTTTAAATATTAAACTTAACACATTTTTGAAAAAGAAAAAAAAATAGAAAAAAAATATAAAACCATAAATCCTGATTTTTTTTCCTCTTACTAACCACCAAGTCCAACACCTGTTCTGCAGTTTTCAGCAATCTCATGATCATCAGGCAGGTTTGAAATGACAGTAGGATCATTAACAAGAAGTGATAGACACAGCTCACCTCCTCTGCCTCCCTTCACAATGACCTTTACAAGTCACTACACATGCCTAGAAAGCTTTCCTATAGACGTCAAAGGGTTTGCCTATGTGGCTGCTGAAAAGGCCTCATTGAGAAAATCCATTTTTCACATAAGCGATTGGTACATGCTCCATTATAATCCATGAAGCTGTTCACAAGCCTGCTATTTTATTAACTGTGCGTCCACAAAAAAAAAAAAAAAAAAAAACATCACCGAGATGTGTCAGTTTTTAATTTTAGTCATGAATCAAAACCAGCCATGAAAATCTATGGGTCTGTGAAAATCCTTGACAGCACATAGATGTCAGTCATGGACTGTCAGTTTTTAACAATGAGAAGCTTAGCTTGTTTTTTTTGCATATGTGAAAATCACTGATGATTATTGGTAAAAACGGACCAAATACTCATGAAAATCTGAAAATAGCTTACTGTATTTCCCCCAACAATTGAGAGAATTCACGGATATCTGAATACAGTGTTTTTTTTTGGAGGCGACAGATTTCTTTTAAAAGTTACGATGTACAATACAGAATAATATTGTGGTACAGTGTCAGCCAGAAAAAGAGACGTAAATACTTATGTCCCAAGAAAAAAAAATTGAGAGAAGTATTCAAGGACTGATACCTTTATTGGCTAACCAGAGAAATTATATTTGCAAGCTTTCAGGGCTCAGGCGGCCCCTTCATCAGGCTACATTACAAGTGAATGTTGCCATCTCTTCTCAGTAATTCACTTGTAATCTAGCCTGATGAAGAGGCCTTCTGAGCCCTGAAAGCTTGCAAATATAATTTCTCTGGTTAGTCAATAAAGGTATCACTCCTTGAATACTTCTCTCAATTTTTTTTTTGGGACATAAGTATTTACATCTTTTAAGAGTTAAAAAAATAGGTATTAGACCTACCGGTAATGATGTTTCCAGGAGTCCATCCTGACAGCACCATGGAGGACGGCCTCCTCCTCCTTACAGGGACAGGAAAGCACACGAGAGGTTAAAAGGCCCCGTCCCACCCCTTTCCCTCAGTGATTTCAACAAGTACCACAGCGTGGATAATGCCATAACTCTTTTAATGATACCATCATATTACATCATATGACATAACATAACAGGGAACTACCTGTGCTGTCAGGATGGACTCCTGGAAACATCATTACCGGTAGGTCTAATACCTATTTTCCAGGACGTCCGCCTGACAGCACCATGGAGAGTACCAAAGCACCTCTTCAGGGTGGGATCACCGCCTGGAGAACTTTTCTCCCAAAAGCGGTATGTTGGCCTGATAGCACGTCAAGTTTGTAGTGCTTGCAAAATGTATTCAGGTTGGCCCAAGTTGCCGCTCTACAAATCTGCTCGACTGAGGCGCCTGCGCGTTCGGCCCAGGAGGCTGAAACTGCCCTGGTAGAGTGGGCTGGCGCCTTCCGACTGGTAGGCGTCTGAAATTACTGAGGTGATCCATCTTGCAATGGACGCCTTAGAGGCTTTTTTTCCCCCTATTTTTACCCCCGAAGAGGATAAACAGGTTTGAGCCAATACGCCAGTCATTGGTGGCCTCTAGATAGCTTATAACTGCCTGTCTTACGTCTAGGGAGTGGAGACGCTGTTTTTTCTCATTGCGGGGATTGCTGCAGAAGGATGGTAGCACTATCTCCTGATTTATATTCTGGTAAGAGGCTACCTTGGGGATAAATGCTGGATCTGGTCTTAAGGTTATATGATCATCTCTGATCTGGAGATATGGATCTTTGGTGGACAGGGCCTGGATCTCCCCTATTCTTTTGGCCGTGGTAATGGCTACCAGGAAAGCAGTCTTCCGAGAGAGAGTCGAAATGGTCATTCACTAGGCGTGTAGGGGTCCCTACATAAGGATCTGAGTACCAGGCCGAGGTCCCAGGGCGGGGTGAGCTGCCTATTTGTGGGGCGAAGACGTTGCGTGGCCTTTATGAATCTTACCACCCAAGGATGGGAGGCTAAAGGGTAGTCAAAGGCGCTCAAAGCCGAAATCTGGACCTTTAACGTACTGGGTTTAAGGCCTTTATTATATCCCGACTGTAGGAAGTCTAGGACACTAGGGAGGTCGGGTGTACCTGCCGAGAGGTCGGACCTGCCACCTTCCAGGCAGAATCTCTTCCATATTTTCCTGTAGATTGCAGATGTTACCGGTTTCCTGCTGGTCAGTAGAGTGGCTATGACCTGCTCGGATAATCCCTTTGCTCTCAGGATGTCCCTTTCAGGATCCATGCCGAGAGGTGTAGCCTTGCTGGGTCTGGATGGCGAATCGGACCCTGGTGGATAATGTCTCCCTTCAGGGGTAGCTCGACTGGGTTTCCTACCGCCATGGCTCCTAGCAGCGGAAACCAGCTTCTCTTTGGCCAGTATGGCACTATTAAAATCACAGACGCGCAGTCCTCGCGGATCTTCCTGAGTACCGCCGGTATCAGTGCCAGTGGTGGGAATGCGTACAAGAGGGGTTCCCTCCAGGCCTGGCTCAGGGCATCCACTCCGTCCGAGTGGTCCGCCGGGTTCAAGGAGTAGAGTCTGGCGACCTTTGAGTTCTTCCGGTTTGCAAACAGGTCTATACTGGGGGTCCCCCAACACTGACATAGCTGATGGAAGATTTCTTCGTTTAGTTCCCACTCTGTCGGGCTGACCTGCTGTCTGCTTAGATAGTCTGCTACTACGTTCTGAGAACCCTCCAGGTGGATTGCCGTTATGGAGAGGACCACCTCTTCTGCCCAGGCGAATATTCGTCCTGCAAGTGCCTAGAGTGGTCGATGTCTCGGACCTCCCTGGTGCTTCAGGAATGAGACTGCCGTTGTGTTGTCGGACAATATCTGGACATGTCAATTTTTCACTACCGACCGGTTCTGACACAGGGCTTCCCAGACCGCATAGAGCTCCCTGAAGTTGAAGGATCTGTTTGTGATGCTGACCGGCCATCTTCCCTGGAAAATTCTCCCTTCTACGTGGGCTTCCCATCCCCACGTACTGGCATCTGTGGTGATTACCACGTACGGCGAGGTTGTCCATAGCACGCCCACCTGTAAGTTCTGGGGCTGTATCCACCACCGTAGGGATCTTTTTACCGTGTCTGGTAAGGATATGGGCCTGTCGAGAGAATCCTGACGCCTGTTCCATCCTGCGAGGATTTCCTTTTGCAGGCTACCACCTCCGCTACCAGCTTTGTGAATATTCAGGGGGCCGAAGCCAGCCCGAACGAAAGGCACTGGAACTGGAAGTGGCAGGTCCGGGATGATAGACTGCTGCGAATCTTAGTAAGCTTTGAGATGAGGGATGGATGGGGACCTGATAGTATGCACTCTTCAGGTCCAGAGTACACATGACGGCATTCCTGTCTATAAGTTGAATTGCCGAACGTATTGATTCCATTCGAAACCTTTTGTATACCACCCAAGCATTTAGGGGTTTTAAGTTTATGATCGTTCTGGCCTCGCCAGATGGTTTTGTAATGGAGAATAGGGAAGAGTAATGACCTTTTCCCCTCTCCTGCTGCAGAACTAGCACTATGACCTCTGACCTGAGCAGGTCCTGTAGATCTGCCCATATGGTAGAGTCTTCCGGGACTACTGTGGGGGCGATGTATCTGTCGGGGGGAGGGGAATAACATTCTATGCTGTACCCTTCTGTGATGGTTCTGAGGACCCACTGGTTCTGGGTTACCCGTCGCCACCTTGCTGCGAATCGTCGCAGTCTTCCCCCGACCCCTATGGTGTCATTGCCTTCTAGACCTGGAGGATGACGCGAAAAGAGGGGCTTTGCTTCTCCCTCCCTGGCTCTGAGTGTTTCTAAAGGAGCCCCTGTTGGATCTACCCTGGCTCCTAAAAAGTCGGTCTGTCTCCTGAAAAAGGACCCTCTACGAAAGGACTGGGGACGCTTGGGTTTTTCTTCTGGAAACCCCTTGTTTTTGTCAGACACCTGCTCTAGGATGCTATCTAGAGCTGGCCCGAACACCCTTGAGCCTGAAAAGGGGATGGAGCAAAGCTTTGCCTTTGAAGCATTATCCCCAGACCAAGACTTCAGCCAAACAGCTCGCCTAGCTGCGTTGGAAAGGGAGCCGTTTCTGGCTGCGAATCTTACTGACTCGGCCAACGTATCTGAAAGGAACGCAGTGGCTGATTTCATCAGAGGGAGGGAAGCTAGGATCTTAGATGTAGGGGTCTTGTTGGATAAATGCTCTTCCAAATGTCCCACCCATAGGAACATGGACCTGGCCACCGAGGTGGCTGCTATGTTAACCTTAGTAAGGGCAGCTGCCGTTTCCCATGTTCGCTTTAATAGAACATCCGCCTTCCGGTCCATCGGGTCTCTGAGACTTGATGAGTCCTTGAAGGGGATGGCGGTCTTTTTGGTCACCTTCGCTACAGGAACATCGATTTTAGGAATTTCCTCCCACAATCTTGTTTCCTCTGGGTCAAAGGGCAGTCGGCTCTTAAAGTCCCGAGATAGTACGAGTCGACGTTCTGCCTCTTTCCATTCTTCTAGGACCATTGTCTTAATGTGTTCGCTTACGGGGAACACAGTTGGTTTCCGAGCGACCAGTCCCCCAAACATCAGGTTCTGTCGGGACTGCGGTTTTGGAACATCCTCGATCTGCATGGTGTTCCTTACCGCCTGCACCAAGTCATCAGTGTCCTCTAACTTAAACAGGTATTTCCTGCCTTGGTCCCTCCTGTCAGTCGGAATCAGAGTCCCGGGGGTCTGACCCCTCAGGTGAGCTTGTCTCCGAGGCTAGCTCCATCTCCCACCTCGGCCGCTTCCGGCTTGACCCCGGACTAGGGGACTGCTGCCGTGAGAGACTGGATCTGGAGGCCTGTACTTCCTCCCGAATCAAGGATCGCATCTCGGCAAGGAGGGATGGCTGCTCGTCTCTTACAACCCTTGAAGTGCAGGGTCCGCAGAGAGTCTTGATATAGGTGTCTGGCAGCTTTACCCTGCAAACCGGGCATCTGACAGATTTAGATGTGGCCTTTGCCGAATCTTTAACCTCTGTAGGGGGGGGGGGGGGCTGGGGTACCCTTCTCCTCTACGATACAGAACAGGGTTAGTCGGGTCAATTGTCATGGGCTGCGGGGAAGGCCGTGTGGGGGTTGGATTGCGCCAGGCGCACTTACCCCTCTGTCGGCTGGCGCCTCTGGGTCCATACCACTGAAGCAGCTGTTGCGTGCTGTGAGCTGCTGGCGTGCGGTGAGCCCGATGACGTGCACTAAGCCTGCTGACGTGCACCAAGCCTGCTGGCGCGCTGTTTTCAATTCGGCGCGTGATGTCATTGCCGCGCCGCGGGTCCTCCCGCGATGACTGAGATCACGCCGGCCACTTCCACTTCCTGCCCAGCTCTGAAGCCCCACCCGCCGGGTGTCCTGCAATGGCGGCGCCCACCCGGCTTTCAGCTGCCCCTGCAGCATGGCCCGGGTTCTCTGTCGCCGGCACCGCCCGCTGCGTGCGGGGACCCGGCTTACCGCCGTCCGGCCTGGAGCCAAGAGCCTCCCACCGGGAGGAGCGGCACCCTCCAGGAGCGACGTCCTGGCTTTGGGGCAGAGGGACTCCCCACAGGTAAGTGTCGGCCCTGGGCATCCTGACAGGGGGAAGGATTGGACTGGCCACCAGATCCCCCTGCGCCCTCCGGTAAGCTTCCTGCTCTTCCTCTCGTATGTCCCTCCATGCAGGGACAGGAAAGACACTGAGGGAAAGGGGTTGGACGGGACATTTTAACCTCTCGTGTGCTTTCCTGTCCCTGTAAGGAGGACGACGTCCTCCATGGTGCCGTCAGGTGGACGTCCTGGAAATACTGCATACAGAAAAACTGTGTGCGGATGTCACCGTATGAGAAACACATACAAATAATTCACATATTGAATTACTATATATTACATATTCAGTGCTTTATCGTTCGCTGCTGATTTCAAGGCTGAAATACTACAGAACTGGTGCACATTTGCATTGAATAGTATATTTTGCAGTGGTAGCAATCTCTCTCTTGGGTATAATGCCGCTAGTCCAAAGTCTGCATTTACCCAATGTTTTTTTAACTATTTATATCAATATATTAAAAAAAAAAAAAAAAAAAAGCTGACGGAGAATTTCTAAACCTGCATGAATGTCATAAATGAAGCTGTCCTACCATGAGCCATCCTCATTAATATCAGAATACATCTTTTTGGTGGAGGCTGCAGTGATCGGGGTATGGGACACCACGTTATTAGTGAAAGAGCAATAGGTCCTGTCACAAAGCAATAAAAATATGGTAATTACACATTTTACAGCCACACTTTTCATGTAAAACTCAAGACTGCTATATTTGCTTTCATGATTTGATGGTAACTTAAGAAGAAAATTTTGTAATCTGATTAAGTGTATCAGAATGTGCTCAAAATACAAGGAAGGGCCGCGTACTATGGCGAAAATGCCTTCTAAACAGATTTAGCTGGCAGCGGAGTGTGGAAAGCGATGGAGTCTAGAGTTGGTGATCACTAATTTCACAGAGGAAAGTACAGAGTCCATCCAAATGCATAGCATTAAAAATACATTATCCTCATAAGTCCAGCATTGGAAATCCGCTCAAAAGCTTAACCATGTCAATCACCTGCTGCTTTCATACTGCCCTCTAGTTATTGTTTATCCCTCAATAAACATTACTACAAGGGAACTGGTGTGAGCCAAACCAACAAGCATGCCAATGTACAACATTACCCAAAATGTTCACATTTTTTAAGTTCCCTTGTTTTTTATAGAATTCATGTTGTCGGGTTGACAGCTACTTTAATGACCTGAAGAGGAGACTGTATAAAAGCAGCATATCCTGAGGTGCACGCTCACTCTGGTCCGTTCACATTACACGATGGACAGAACTGAACCGCCATGAAGCCACTTGCTTGCCGACTGGCGGACGTTTAACAGTCCGTTTCTATAGGCCAACCGATCTGCAATAGATTGCAGCCCATATGCACAGAGTATTGTCCTTGACAGCACAGGTCCTGCTTACACATTGCTTTACATGTGTTGCGGAGAGATGATCAATGGTGCAACCAATAGATCATTTCACCAGACAAATGAGCGTTTGGCTTGTCCGTTCGTTGATCGGTAGCCTACGTAGACTGTTCGAATATGGCGACACTAGTGTTCCTAGGAGTGCTCGTTCACAATAACAATGCAGCATAAAAGGAAGTTACCCAGCCCTTCAAACACACTTAAAAATGGATTACATAAGTAATAAAAAAAAACAAAACAGCATTTTCACCAATCTGTGGTGCTGCCGACTGACTTAGTGATGTGTCATGAGTTTTGATTAGTGGGGGTCCGGATCACTAACATGAAAAGGCAGAAAAGCTCAGCTGAAACCTATACCTATGGCTGGGTATCACATCCGAAGCAATATGCTAATGACCCTTGGCTCCTGCTTTGCCGCAGCTGTGGAGGCGGCGGAGAAAGTAATTTCTCCATCTCCTCTCCTGCCAGCGTCAACGTATATCGGACTGCACTCGGGTGATTGAGTGCTGTACGTTGTCTCACTTGCACCCATACTTATATGGATGCGAGTGAGCCAAGTCTCGGTGCCGATTCGGCATGACAAAATAATTGCAGATCTGAGCTGTGCCGTAGAGTAACATTGGGCCGAGTGCTATGCGAGGTTTTATCACATAGCACTTGGCCGTACTGTACAGTAGTATGACTCCGGCCTATTAGACTGTGTCTATTCCATGAGGATCCTTTGTTGTGAGCAGAAACGTTTATACACCTAATGAAAGTAAATTGTGCACATCACAAGTGACGAAACAGGGGAGGGAATGTAAAGGTGCTGTCATGGGCTCTGTAAAATCCTGTGAACGGTAAGAAACTTAGACTTTTTCCCTTCTCGCATGACAGCACCACCTGAGAGATTTATATAGATCAATGCAACCTAGGGAGGGATCGCCGCTTGTAATACTTTCCTTCCAAAAGGATAGGTCAGCAGAGGAGGACACAGTTTGAGGCGAGTGTCTATAGAAGGTATAAGTGGAAGACCATGTGAACGCCTTACATATTTCGTCGATGGACACCTCAGCTCTCAGCCCAGGAGGTCACCACAGCTCTGGTGGAATGGGCTTTCAGATTTCCAGAACTGGTGTACTGCTAGAGGTGTAGGCTAAGCTAAAGGCGTCCCTTATCCATCTAGCCATGGTCCCCCTTGTAACACCACACCTCTTCCCGCTTCCCCGGAATGATACGAATAAGGTTTCATCCCTTCTACATTGCCTAGTTCTGTCTAGGTACTGTATCAGGGCCCTCCTGACATCTAATGTGTGAAGCCTGTGTTCCTCTGCAGTCCTTGGTTCATTATAGAAAGAGGAAAGAACTACAGTGCCTTGCGAAAGTGTTTGGCCCCATGGAACTTTTCAACTTTTTCCCACATATCATGCTTCAAAGATACCAAATGTAAATTTTTGGTGAAGAATCAACAGCAAGTGGGACAATTGTGAAGTTCAACGAAATTTATTGCTTATTTTAAAATTTTTGTGGAAATTTAAAAACTGAAAATTGGGGCGTGCAGTATTATTTGGCCCCTTTAATGTAATACTTTGTTGTGCCACCTTTTGCTGCGATTACAGCTGCAAGTCGCTTGGGCTATGTGGCTCTCAGTTTTGTACATCGAGAGACTGAAATTCTTGCCCATTCTTCCTTGGCAAACAGCTCGAGCTCAGTGAGGTTAGATTGAGATCGTTGTGAACAGCAGTTTTCAGCTCTTTCCACAGATTCTCGATTGGATTCAGGTCTGGACTTTGACTTGGCCATTCTAACACCTGGATACGTTTATTTATGAACCATTCCATTGTAGATTTTGCTTTATGTTTGGGATTATTGTCTTGTTGGAAGACAAATCTCCGTCCCAGTATCAGGTCTTTTGCAGACTCCAACAGGTTTTCTTCAGAATGGTCCTGTATTTGGCTCCATAATAATAATAATCTTTATTTTTATATAGCGCTAACATATTCCGCAGCGCTTTACAGTTTGCACACATTATCATCACTGTCCCCGATGAGGCTCACAATCTAAATTCCCTATCAGTATGTCTTTAGAGTGTGGGAGGAAACCGGAGCAAACCCACGCAAACACGGGGAGAACATACAAACTCCTTGCAGATGTTGTCCTTGGTGGGATTCAAACCCAGGACCCCAGCGCTGCAAGGCTGCAGCGCTAACCACTGAGCCACCGTGCATCTTCCCTGTCCCTGATGAAGAAAAGCAGGCCCAAACCATGATGCTGCCATCACCATGTTTGACTGATGCTGCCACCACCATGTTTGACAATGGGGATGGTGTGTTCAGGGTGAGGAGCTGTGTTGTCTTTACGCCAAACATTTCGTTTAGCATTGTTGCCAAAAAGTTCGATTTTGGTTTCATCTGACCAGAGCACCTTCTTCCACGTTTGGTGTGTCTCCCAGGCGGCTTGTTGCAAACTTTAAACAATACTTTTTATGAATATCTTTGAGAAATGGCTTTCTTCTTGCCACTCTTCCATAAAGGCCAGATTTGTGCAGTGTATGACTGATTGTTGTCCTATGGACAAGACTGTCCCACCTCAGCTGTAGATCTCTGCAGTTCATCCAGAGTGATCATGGGCCTCTTTGCTGCATCTCTGATCAGTCTTCTCCTTGTTTGAGATGAAAGTTTAGAGGGACGGCCAGGTCTTGGTAGATTTGCAGTGGTATGATACTCGTTCCATTTCAATATGATCGCTTGCACAGTGCTCCTTGGGGTGCTTAAAGTTTTGGAAATCATTTTTTATCCAAATCCAGCTTTAAACTTCTCCACAACAGTATCACAGACCTTCCTGTTCTGTTCCTTGGTCTTCATGATGCTCTCTGTGCTTCAAACAGAACCCTGAGACGATCACAGAGCAGGTGCATTTATACGGAGACTTGATTACACACAGGTGGATTATATTTATCATCATTAGTCATTTAGGACAACATTGGATCATTAAGAGATCCACAATGGACTTCTGGAGTGAGTTTGCTGCACTGAAAGTAAAGGGGCCAAATAATATTGCACGCCCCACTTTTCAGTAGTTTAATTTCCACAAAAATTTAAAATAACCAATAAATTTCATTCAACTTCACAATTTTGTCCCACTTGTTGTTGATTCACCAAAAATTTCAATTTGGTATTTATGTTTGAAGCATGATGTGTGGGAAAAGGTTGAAAAGCTCCAGGGGGCCGAATACTTTTGCAAGGCACTGTACCTCCTGACTCCTATGAAACTTGGAGGCCAACTTGGGGAGATACGATGGATCTGGCCTCAACACCACCCTATCATCTAACACCTGCATGAAAGGACTAATGGATAGGGCCTGCAAATCACTAACCCTAAACGTCGGCGTTAGGTCCACTAAAATTACAGTTTTTAGCGCTAGTATCTTATCTGGCACCTTATGTATGGGCTCAAAGGGCGATTGTGTTAAGACTTCCAGGACCAATTTCAAATCCCACAGAGGCATTTTTGGAGCTGGCACAGGCCTAGACCTCTGGCATTTTTTAATGAAGCTGACCACCCACCTATTCGCCGCCAGGTAATAATTGTAAAGGGCTCCTAAGGCAGATACCTGCACCTTAAAGGGTGCTGCTGGTCAGGCCCATCTCCATATCCCACTGAAGGAATTCTAAAATATCTTAGATTGGGACCGTACCCCCAACAGAGTGCCCTGAGAAAGCCAAAAATTTAGCCCATATTCTGCCATAAAATCCTAGTCGTCTGCATCAGAGTAGCTACCAAGGCCGGAGAAAAGCCTTTCTGTATTAGGCTATGTGCACACACTGCGGATTCTGCTGTGGATCCGCTGCGGATTTGGCCTCTGCGGATCCGCAGACAGTGTACAGTACAATGTAACTGTGATTTACAATACGCTGTGCACATGCTGCGGTTTTTCAACTGCGGTTTTGAATCCGCAGAAAGAATTGACATGTCAATTCTTTCTGCGGATTCCGCTGCGGTTTGCCACCTATTCCATTGTCCAGGTGTCAAACCGCAGGCCAATCCGCAGGTAAAACCGCAAGTCATTTTAGCTGCGGTTTTACCTGCAGATCCGCAGATACAAATCCGCGGGTGAATCCGTAGCGTGTGCACATAGCCTTAGCAGCGCCCCCTCAAAATCCAGGCCGTCAAATGAAGACCTGACTTCTGAGGATGTGACACTGGGCCCTGCCTGAGGAAACCGGAAACATCTGGGAGAACCCAGGGATCTGCCAAGGACATTTTCCTCTTCCAAGAGAACCATGGTCTCTTGGGCCAGAAAGGAGCAATGAGGATGACATTCGCTGCCCCCTCCCAAATCTTCCTCAGAACTGCCGGGATCAAAATTAATGGGTGAAATGCATAGGCCAGTCCGAAATACCAAGGGATCTGCAGTGCATTTACTGTGTATGGTCTTTCTCTTATGTTCAGGGAACAGAAAGTCTTTGTCTTCCTGTCATTTCTGTTCTCAAATAGATCTATCTCTGGCTGGCCCCAAAGATTCACAGTCTGCTGAAAGATAGCTGGATCCAGCTACCATTCCCATTGTTTCAAGGTTGTCAAGCTGAGGAAGTCTGCTTCCTCGTTCTTTCCCCTTTATGTGCAGGGCCGATATCTGAAGCTGATGTTTCTCCGTTAGCTGGAGAATTTCCTGAGCTAGCCATATTAGGGGCCGGGATCTAGTGCCCCCCTGGTGATTGATATAGGCTACAGAGGTTCGATTGTCCGACAATATTCGAACATGGCTACCTTCTAAACGCGGAAGAAACTCTACAACTGCATTTTTTAATGCCAGCAGTTCCCTGTAGTTTGAGGAACTGTCTGCTTCTGTTTCTGACCAGATCCCTTGCATTATATGGTCTCTGAGATGCGCGCCCCATCCTTCTGCGCTTGCATCTGTCATAATTACATCTGATATGGGCAGGGACCATGGGAAGCTGCGCAATAGATTCCCTGGATCCAGCCACCAGGCCATGGAGTCTACTGTTTCCAGCCAGCCTCCTTACATACAGCTGAAAATCCCTGGAATGACAATTGGGCCCACTGTACTGCTGGAATGCATTATGTCATTGACCCTAGAAGAGACATGGCTTTCCTCAGGGACATGATCGAGTTAGTCAAAACTGCTGACACTAGGGCTATAATCTATTCCCTCTTTTCCTCTGGTAGGAGACAGACCTGTTTCTCTGAGTCCAAAATAAGCCCCAAGAAGGATTGAACTTTCAGGGGCTGCAGCCTCAACTCTTTGATATTTATCATTCAACCAAGATTGGACAGTGTTTCAGATGTAATTTAGTTGAGTACTGCATTCATGTTCTGTTCTGCTGATCACTAAAAAAATCATCCAGATATGGCATTACCGATACGTTCTTCTCCCTTAAATGTGCCATTTCAGAACAATCTTGGTGAAGATTCTCGAGGCCATGGACAGACCAAAGGACAGTGCTCTGGAAATGTTTGAGTTGTCCTTTTACATATACAGCTACCCTTAGGAACTGCTGGTCTTCCTGATGAATGGGGACATGGTAATATGAGTCTTAAATCCAAGGCACTCGTAACAGCCCGGGAACAAGATCTTGACTGCTGTCTTTATTGACTCCATCTTGAATGGTCTGTAGACCAGGAATCTGTTGAGGCCTTTTAGATTGATGATAGCTCTGTATGACAGGTCTGGCTTCTTTATCAGAAACAGTGGAGAATAAAATCCCCTCCACTATAACCCTCTTTCGAAACAAGAGCAACACCTCCGCTTCCAGGGCTTGTTGTTCCCTTCTAGGATATGGGGGATGAGATCCTGAGGCTGTGCCTGGGGACAGATGCGAACTCTAGTCTCAGCCCCAATTTTATTTTACTGAGCACTCAGGCATTGGTTGAGATAGTTTCCCAGGCAGTTTGGAAGTGAGACAGCTTTCCTCCTACTTGGGATAGCCCATCACTTGGAGGATTTTTGGTTCCTTGACGAGGAACCCCCAAACATGAAACCCTTGCTTTCTGGTTTATCTCTCCAGTCGCCCTGTTCCTTGGGTGGTCTACTCCGGTTATATTTTCTCCTCCGAAAAGAACTTTTAAACTGATGATGCGATACAGCAGGGAAGCCCTTCTTCTTGTCTGCTGCTTTATCAAGAATATCGTCCAAAGCTTGACCAAAAAGATATTTGCCCTCACACGAAATAGAGCATTGCCTAGTCTTGGACTGAACATCTCCTGGCCAGCTTTGGAGCCATAGAGCTCTACGGGCAGCATTAGAGAGGTTTGTTGATCTTGCCGCTAACCTGAGTCAGCCGAGGCATCAGCCAAAAAGGAAGCTGCTCCCTGCAACAGTGGAAGGTGCACCAGAATCTCTCTTGGGTTATTGTCTCTCAGATGGTCACAACTCTGTACTGTAACCTGAAGAGGTGCGGTTTGTCACCTCGAAACGCGTAGTTTCTGTAGTACATATAATAAAGAACTTGAAAGATTTATATGGATTTCTGAAGAATTCTTATCACTAAAGCAGCGCGGATGCTCAGAAGTGCTTTTCTTGGATCCTCAACTTATGAAGCTTCCTTTAGGAAGGTTTCGGCATTCTTGTCTAAAGGATCTCTTAGAGTCCCCAGGTCTTCAAAGGGCAATGTGGACTTCAACTGATTTAGCCACTGCAACATCAATTTTTGGGGTTTTCTCCCATATGCCTGTGTCTTCTTCGTCAAAAGGATATCTCCTTTTCACAGAAGATGGTAGCAGCCCTTTACTTTCTGGCTTCTTCTATTCCTTGTTGATGATCATCTTGATATTCTCATTAACCGGAAAGGACTGCCTCTTCCTCTGACCCAAGCCCCCAAACAATGTCCTGAACTGTCTTGGTTGACTTGGGATCAGAAAGGCCCATAGTGGATCTTATGGCTCTAACCAATTTGTCAGTATCCTCCGTTGGGAAGCAGAGCCTACTCCCCATGTCCTCATTGGAGGAGGAGGACTCCACCAGGTCCAAACTCTCCCCTCCAAGCTCCACCAATCCTTCAGACTCTGAATACAGTGGTTCTGGCTTCCCCTTTCCTCTCTGCCCCATCAGGTCTTTTAAGGACTCCTTGAACTCCGATCTAACGATGGACTTTAGATCCATAGCAAACCCGGGTGTTGTCTCTGAGATTGTCTGCTGTATATACCCAGGGCAGAGCCTCTCATTATAAGAGCTAGGTAGATCTCCCTTGCATAGGGCACAATACCTATTATTTTGCTTGGAACTGCGCTTCAGGTGTCTTCCCTATCAAGGAAAGCAGAGAGAAGGGGGCTGTTTTTAGTGTACATTCACGTAAATCACTCACCATTCAGCTGATCAATTTACGGTACCGGATACGGAGGCCGAGCTGGTTCCGAAGAACAATTTCTTCTGGCAGTGAGCTTGTGACCTGCCTTACTCTTTAGTCTGGTCCTGCTGCCTGTACGACTGCAGTTGCTGAAGGGGCTCCTGTGTTGATTGCAGTAAGGCCTGTTTCACACTTCCGTTTTTTCAAATCCGTCAAAATCCGTTGTTTTCCGTAAAAAAACGGATCCACCATTTTTTGCAGGATCCGTTTTTTTTGTCCCATAGACTTCCATTACGGTTATCGCGGATCCGTCAAAAAAACGGATCCGTTTTTAAAAAACGGATCCGTTTGCATCAGTTTCCGTCAAAAAAACGGAAACGGATCCGTTTGGCGGACACAAAAACGGAAGTGTGAAACAGGCCTAAAGAAGATGGTGGTAGTGGTGGCGACTGCAGCAGTGGCGTCGAGCGACGCTGCTGTGGCTCATCCATGTCTGGATGCTGTAGGAAATGCCATCTTCCTGACACTTACCTTTAAATATCGGGTGGCCCCACCTCCTCAGTTTCATAAGGTTTTAAATCCGGCAAGCTGTGTGCAGGGGATCCCCTAGCCCTGTGCACGAGCAGACCCGGATGGCTGCTGATGTAACCGCAGCACTATGTCAGCGTGATGCGCCGGACCTTTACCTGCGTCCCGCGCAGATCTAGGCGGCCTCGTTTTCCGGCACACTCTGCTTCAGGCCACGCCAGCTCCCCCCGGGCATGTGCTTCTGCAATCCCAAACGTGCGCAGACCCGGGACCTGTGTCAGCAGGAGATATTTACACAAGAGATCTCCGCCTGCATGGAGTTGCACCAATCTCCCAGTCAGCGCTACCTCACCCGTGGACAGCATCCTGAATTCCCGGCAACCCTCTCCCGGGTAAGTACCACTTCCTTCTGCAGGTTCCAACGAGGACAGGAAACCGAACTGATGCGGAAGAGTAGGTTTCCTGTCCTGGTAGGAGGATACCCTCTCTCAGGTGGTGCTGTCATGAGAGATGGAAAAAAGTTAAGACTACATTTTGCCAAAATGTATGTGATTAAGCCAAAATCCTTCTGGGAAAGCGTCTTGTGGACAGAGGAGACCAAGATACAGCTTTTTGGTAAACCTCATTATGGTTACCGAAAACAGAATGAGGTCTACAAAGAAAAGAACACTGTACCTGAAGTCAAATATGGTGGATATTGAAAGATGTTTTGGTGTTGTTTTGCTGCCTCTTTCACTGGGTGAATGGCATCATGAAACCTGAAAATTAACGAAAAAAAAAAGGATTTTGGGACACATTCATGGCTGTGGTGTCGGTAAGCCAGACCTCCAACTCAGACTCCACAGCCCTGGCTCACTACTGTGCATTTAAAGTACAGAACAGTCATCTCAACTAAAAGCCTAGATCCTTAGATCAGGAACAGAACAGAAGGTCATAAAACATTTCATAACTCTCCCAAATTCTTATAAAAAAAATTACAGCACATTCTGCATTGAACTACTGTACGCAATTTATTATATATTCTAGGAGTCGGTCCGTTTTATACCGACTCCAGCTACACCAAAATGGACACCGACTCCACAGCCCTGGTCACAATGTTGCGCCCAGTGTCAGAAAGTTGGGTTTGTGTCCTAGGTCATGGGGTCTTCCAGCAGGATAATGACCACAAACATACTTCAAGAAGCCCCCAGAAATGGATGGAAATAAAGCATTGGAGAGTTCTGAAGTGGCCAGTAATGAGTCCGGATCTAAATCCCATTGAACACCTGAGGAAAGATCTTATAATTGCTGTAGGGAGAAGGCACACTTCAAATATGAGACACTGGAGCAGTTTGTTCCAAAATTATATACCGGTATATCTCACACATACATACATTTGTTTTTTCATAGAAAGTTCAGAGTTTTTTTTAAGCCACTAAAAAATATTGACAAAAACAAATCACCATAAATGTTAGGCATCACTGAAATCATACGGATCTGGAGAGTCACGATGCTTAGGTAATTTTCCCCATACGGCAAATGCCATGAAGCAAAACATCAAAAAACAATGGTAGAAATTGTGTTTAGTTTTTTTTTCAATTTAACCTCACATGAAATTATCCTAGCTCTGTAAACTGTAAGGCTATGTTCACAGGTTGCGGATTCTGCTGCGGGTTTTTCCGCGCGGAAACGCAGGTAAAACCACAGGTAAAGTGACCTGCGGTTTTCCTGCGGTTTGGTCTGCAGTTTCACACCTCTACTATGGTAAAGGTATGATACCGCTGTGGAATCCGCACAAACAATTGACATGCTGTGGTTTGTAAACCGCAGCAAAACTGCGCGGAAAAATCCGCACCGTCAGCACAGCGTTTTTGAAACCCCATAGGGTTTCATTGTACTGTACATGCGGAACGGCTGTTTCCGCAGGGCCAAAACCGCTGCGGCAACGCAGCAGAATCCGCAACGTGTGCACATAGCCTAAAGCGAATGACGTTTCAAAACTACACCCCCTTCTTGCACAAAAACAATCCCTCATATGGATGTGGTGCTCGAAGAATGAATAAAGTGATGGCTCTTGGAAAAAAAGGGGAGGAAAAATCCAAAAGTCACAGTCATTAAGATGTTAACTACGCATCAGTTATCTAAACTGAGCAATTCAAAGGTTTCCCTTTCATTATTAGTCTATGTTCAGATGGCCACTAGAAAATTCAGGCTGGTCACAGACAGGTGCTTTAGCTGCCTGCCATTTACAGGCACTATTCTGGCCTGTAAATTGCACCAGTCTAGAGCAGGCTGAAATATAGCCCATGTGAACTAGCACATCGGCCTTAACTGGGTTCCAAGTGCTGTTCATTTTCCACAAACATGACGAACCCTTGCGTTCCCACGATCAGTATTTGGGGAGTTTTTGATCTTGCAGATGTTCTGCAGCATTTTTGCACCTATTAGGTAAATTAGGTTACTTGCGTTTTTTCCATTGTCTTTTGACTGTGGTTTTGAGGCTGTGATTGTTGTGTCTTTTTAGTATGTCATGTTTTAAATAAAGCTGTTTTGCTCTTGGGATCTTTCTGGTATTTGGCTTTGACAGAACTTTTAATTGATACAGTCAAGTGAATTAAATGCGAATTTAGTGTTTCCACAGTGGAAATGCATTAAACGCATGTGGATTTTTTGCCATATAATGCAATTTAATGGTAACATTCTGCACAGAAAACTGAGCGTACTCACAAAAGAAATTGACAGACTGCGGGTTAGTTTACACAGTAAAAAAAAAAAAAAAAAAACACCACAGTGTACAGGAGATTTCTATAAATCCCATTAATTTTGCTGGAACTGTAAAACGCTGCATCTTTTGCATTTAAAAACGCAAAGTTATCAAAAACTCCTTGTTGAAACACTTGCCTTCTCTTAAATTAATTGAGTCTCCTTTATACTTTTTTCGGCCTTATTCAATCGTCCGTGTTCTGTGCTTTTCACGGATACAACACATACCCATTATAGTCTATGGTGCTATTCACAAGTTCGGATTTTCACTGATTGAGTGTCCGTGTAAACCTCATGGAGACATGTCTGCTCTTTTCCGGTATCATGGATGAAGTGTGCCAATACAAGACTGAAAATCACAGAGCAGACAGATGACATCCACGTGCTGGCATAACACACCGGAAAGAATAGGAGAAGCTTTGCAATTTATTCCTCCATCTGTGAAAACACTGATGGCAAACACGGAGTGTACACTGAAAGCGGCATACTGATCTGATACATTAACAAATGGAACTGGTGTCATCAGTGTAGAGGGTTTAAACATGGACGTGTAAATGAGTTCACACGTAGCGTTTTTTCGAGTTTCCGCGGTGCTTTGAAACGCACGATTTTGCCGCAAAACCGCGAAAAATAAGCATCCCATGCATTCCTATGGGATTCCGCAATGCTGTGCTAATGCTGTGGTTTTTTCCGCGGCGGAATCGCTTCGCGGTAAAAACGCAGCATGCTCATTAATTTAGCGGAATTGCGGCGATCCCGCACCCATAGGAATGCATTGTTCTGCTTACTTTCCGCATGTGGCTGTGCACACCATGCGAAAAGTAAGCAGAACATTTGCAGATGGTACCCACAGTCCAGAGGAGAGGAGACTGTCCTCCGGGCTCTGGGTACCATATCCCTGTAAAAAAATAGAATTAAAATAAAAAATATTGTTATTCTTGCCTTCGGAGCGCGACGCCATCGCGAATGACCGCGAGAAGTCGCGATCCCGCGAGAACGGACGCCATCGCGGTCATTCTCGCAAAGGATTACTGGGACCGGGAGCGTGGAGAGAGGCGGGAAGGCTGCGCGGGACACCGGAAGGTAAGAATAACAATATTTTTTTTAAATTATTTTTTACATCCTATTTTTTACTATTGATGCTGCATAGGCAGCATCAGTAGTAAAAAGTTGGTCACACTCGCTAAACACTATGTTTGACGAGTGTGACCAACCTGTCAATCAGTTCTCCAAGCGATGCTACAGATCGCTTGGAAAACACTAGCATTCTGCAAGCTAATTACGCTTGCAAAACGCTAGTTTTTCCGCGGGAATTTAAAATGCGATTTTCCCGCGGAATGGAATCCTCGCGGTAACTTCCGCTACGTGTGCACATAGCCTTACAGTGCGAAACCCAAAACGGATATTAGAATCTGGTTTAAGCAAAACTGAAAACTTGCAGTTTTGCAAAATGTTTGTGCAACTCTTACACATGAAATCCAGACATGTTCCCTCAGTACAGGAAGTTATATTTTATTCAGAATAGAAAAAAACATTTGAAAATGGAGCTGGGCACAAGGAGGGGAGAGCTCTGAGCATGAAGTAGCTGACAGGTTCCCCTTGGGGTATCTTCCAACAGTCAGTGAACGCTGCGGGTAGAATGCTACGTACATCCGCAGCGTCAAACCCCCAGCGTCCAAATGTTACAGCATAGTGGACGGAATTTCAAGAAATCCCATGTCCACTATGCATTCAGAGACACCCATGGCATCCCTGCGTAAAAGGATATGGGGCGCGTCTTTCCAGACCGCAGCATGTATATTTATGTTGCGGAGATGTTCAGTCGCCACAGCGTAAATTAATTTAATTAGATGCGGTAAAACCACATTATCTTTATAGTCAAATGCTTATTAAGGGCGGGAACGCAGCCTACTACACATGTCTACTAATTTAAATAAAGGTGTACCTTGTGCCACAGCCGGAAGTTTGCGTCCACTGCAGTTCTTGAGATGAGCTGAGCTGTCCACGAGAACTGCTGTACACGTGACAGGGTTTTCTCCAGTCACTGACCAAGTTCTCACGATCAGCTGACCATGAAAAGTGCAGTGCAAATGACCGCTGGAGACCGTTGTCTCATCTTCAAGCTCCGCTGTGTCTGGATGTCAGGCAGGATGGTGGCATAATGCCACCGTTCAGCCTGACATCCAGAAGTAGCAGAGCTGGACTCATCGTGGGACAGTATGTATATCTTCTCGGCAGACAGGTAAGGATCTTGTTGATTTTTTATTTTAATTCTCTTACAGGAGAACGAGGGCATCGATGTAATAGGTGATGCAGTAAGTATGGTTTAATTAAGATTATTAAAGGAGTCTGTGTCATTATTTCAATTAAAGGACTTTATTCTGGCTCTGTCTTTGTTTACTATATAACTATAGGATTGTTAATGGATAGGTGTCTTATAGACCCTTCTCCATTACCAATTTGTGGGTTTGATATCACCTGACAATACAAAGGCGACATCAACCCCACAAATATTACCCCACTTGCCACTGCTACAGGGGAAGTGGGAAGAGAATCTTTGGATGTACCGATTGTGGAGTAGCTGTGTAATCTGCTATTTGTAGGCTGGTGAGGGCCAAAATCCATTGACCTCGCCAGTCTGAGAATGCCAGGCTGCAGCTGTCTGCTTTTTCCTTGGCTTGGCTGGTTAACAAAAACAGGGGGACCCCACGCAATTTTTTTGTTTGGAGGGATCCCACTATTTTTGCTAACCATCCAAGGTAAGCAGACTGCTGTGGCCTGGTATTATCAGGCTGGTAAGGTTCATGGTTATTGTATCCTTACCAACCTGAAATAATGGCTTTACTCTGGCTGGTTAACAAATATAGGGGGATGCCACGCTATTTTTTTTTTGTATTTATTAAAAAAAGAGGGAAGCTCTTTCTGTGCTTTTCTCCACTTCCTGTGTTGTGTTCTTTTGGCTGTGTCACAACAGTCACCATTTTTTAAGTTAGCACACATGCGTAGCAAGCTGCGTTCACCACTTAATACGCATGTTACAGAAAAAACGCATTATCTTTCTAGTATCTAATGAAAGTGTATGGGTAATTTACGCAACATTACATAACATTATGTAAGAGTGCTACATAAATTGACATGCTGCAGTCTGGAAAGAGGCGCTGCATGTCCGTCTCTGCAGTGAGCCCCGGACATTGGTACACATACACTCACTGGCCACTTTATTAGGTACACCATGCTAGTAACGGGTTGGACCCCCTTTTGCCTTCAGAACTGCCTCAATTCTTCGTGGCAGAGATTCAACAAGGTGCTGGAAGCATTCCTCAGAGATTTTGGACCATATTGACATGATGGCATCACACAGTTGGCGCAGATTTGTCGGCTGCACATCCCTGATGCGAATCTCCCGTTCCACCACATCCTAAAGATGCTCTATTGGATTGAGATCTGGTGACTGAGGAGGCCATTTGAGTACAGTGAACTCATTGGTTTCTTGAACATGACAATCTGAGATGATTCGAGCTTTATGACATGGCGCATTATCCTGCTGAAAGTAGCCATCAGATGTTGGGTACATTATGGTCATAAAGGGATGGACATGGTCAGCAACAATACTCAGGTAGGCTGTGGCGTTGCAACGATGCTCAATTGGTACCAAGGGGCCCAAAGAGTGCCAAGAAAAAATTCCCCACACCATGACACCACCACCACCAGCCTGAACCATTGATACAAGGCTGGATGGAACCATGCTTTCATGTTGTTTACGCCAAATTCTGACCCTACCATCCGAATGTCGCAGCAGAAATCGAGACTCATCAGACCAGGCAAGGTTTTTCCAATCTTCTACTGTCCAATTTCGATGAGCTTGTGCAAATTGTAGCCTCAGTTTCCTGTTCTTAGCTGAGAGGAGTGGTACCCAGTGTGGTCTTCTGCTGCTGTAGCCCATCTGCCTCAAAGTTCGACGCACTGTGCGTTCAGAGATGCTCTTCTGCCTACCTTGGTTGTAACGGGTGGCAATTTGAGTCACTGTTGCCTTTCTATCAGCTCGAACCAGTATGCCCATTCTCCTCTGACCTCTGGCATCAACAAGGCATTTCCGGCCACAGAACTGCCGCTCACTGGATTTTTTTTCTTTTTCGGACCATTCTCTGTAAACCCTAGAGATGGTTGTGCGTGAAAATCCCAGTAGATCAGCAGTTTCTGAAATACTCAGACCAGCCCTTCTGGCACCAACAATCATGCCACGTTCAAAGGCACTCAAATCACCTTTCTTCCCCATACTGATGCTCGGTTTGAACTGCAGGAGATTGTCTTGACCATGTCTACATGCCTAAATGCACTGAGTTGCCGCCATGTGATTGGCTGATTAGAAATTAAGTCTTAACACACAGTTGGACAGGTGTACCTAATAAAGTGGCCAGTGAGTGTATAGTGGCCATGGTATTTCTTGAAATCCCATCCACTATGCTGTAACATCTGGTGGCTGCGGGTTTGATGCCGCGGATGTACGAAGCGTCCAACCCACAGCGTTTACTGACCGTGGGAACATGCCCCAATATATCTGCAAACAGGAAATCACTATTTTTTCCCTTCCTAGAAGTCAACTTTCAATTCGCTTTATTTCAAGTGATAAAGCACATGCAAAAAAAAAAAAAAAAATCCTGAGCCATTCCTGATCGTGGGAACATACCCTTACAGACTAACAGTCATCATTTTTATTTCCTAAATCAATAGTAAAAAATGAAAATAAGAAACTTTGTAGAGACAGCCTCATCCTCGATACACAGAATCTTATCAGTAGGAACTGCCATCTCCTATCTCAGTGATGTAACAAACTGTCTTCACTGAGTACAGATTTTACCCAGAAATTGAGAATTTTGAAATTGAATGATCAGTCCTTACGGAGAAAGAAGCAGATGTCGCTGATAAAATAGATCACAAAAATTTCTTACTTGTGTGTACTATGATTTATTAAATAAATTATGACGGTGACTCTTTAATAATGTAAGTGCATGGATGCTTAATAAATGTAAAGTAATGCATTTAAGGCTTAATATTAGGTCTCATCTGCCTGTGCAGCAAAGATTATCAGATAACATCTCTAATGAAGTGGGTCATATCCAGAAGAAACAATATATTAAATGAAGTATAGCAGCTTTGTGAAGTATAAAAAAACAAAACATTAAAATGCATGTTTAACCTGCCTTCTGTATATACTAGGGCAAATCTGTCAAGTTTAGGACTGTAGGACACCTTCATGAATCTGGTTTTAGTGAAAGTCATTAAGTAGTAGTCACATGTGCCAGCCAATGACCTGAGTATACTCATTTTATATGTAAAGCCACAAGACACTTACTAACCCTCTAACAACTGTCACGCAGCAGTGGCTGCTGTGCGATTTGTACTCTGCACATTGCAGGACAGGACAGGGGAGCCAAGCATAGCAGGACAGGGATGACGGGACAATGCATACCAGGTTTATATTTGAGTCAATAAGCTTACCCAGTTTTCCATGGCAAAATTAGCTGCCTCGGCGTATACATGGGTCGGCTTAGGCTACTTTCACACTAGCGTCGTGCGACGCACGTCGCCCTGCGTCGGGGTGACGTAGCGTCGCACGTTGTGAAAGTTTTGCTCAACGGGGGCAGCGGATGCAGTTTTTCAACGCATCCGCTGCCCCATTGTAATGTCCGGGGAGGAGGGGGCGGAGTTTCGGCCGCACATGCGCGGTCGAAAATGGCGTACACGACGCACCAAAAAACGTTACATGTAACGTTTTTTGTGTGCGTCGCGGCCGCCAAAACACGACGCATCCGTCGCACGACGGATGCGACGTGTGGCAATGCGTCGCTAATGTAAGTCTATGGAGAAAAAACGCATCCTGCGGGCAACTTTGCAGGATGCGTTTTTGCCAAAACGACGCATTGCAACGTACGTCGGCCGACGCTAGTGTGAAAGTAGCCTTATACTCGAGTATATACGGTGATAAAACAACAATTCGTGACATCACTAAAATATTCTGTTAATAAACTTGCAACATAGAACTGCAAAAAAAAAAAAAAAAAAATGGAGGTAAACAGAAAGCGCACCAAGGTGTGCCAGCCTTGAAAATATGCCAATTGGACCAGTGCATCTGCTTTTTAAGAGGATCTTGTGAAGGCTCGGTATAATCCTAGCACGGAATGCAGCTGCAAATCCATCCTCAAGCATTTTATAACATAATCCACATAAGGAAAATCAAAAGGGATTTTCTTTCTGCTTATCTGTGAAAAAAGTCATTATAGTTAAAGCCATCAGATACCAAGCCTCTTCCTGTGGGTCAAGTCAAGGATCACATAAAACAGCCACACCTAGAAATACATTTCGGGCTGCACACAAATGCCCAATTACACGGGATATCAGCTAGTCTTGCATAGAGGACTGCGAACATACATACAGCATACTAGTATGGTGTAAAAGAGGGCTTAAAGATGGTGACAGGTTCCCTTTGAAGAGGATTTCACCCCTAATTTACATGTGCATGTAGTTCTTTCAAAGGCAAGTCCCCAGCAATACTTTTACATCCCACACCATTCCTTCATTACTGAGAAATGATTATTGAATATGTGAATTGTTAGGGTAGATGCAAAGCATCGAGACTCCAGCGCTATTCCCCAATTAGCGCAGTGTCTCCTTCTTGACTGATAGCATCTCTGCTGTGTGACTTTGGGCAAAGAAGCCATCAGTCAAACAGGAGGCAGCAGTGCTGGGTGAGGAATAGAGCTAGAGTGACAAAGGTATCAGATCTACAGTACAAATATTTCTTCAGCATAATTTGCAGATAAATTCAAAATCTGATTTGTCTGCTGCCTTATTGTTTAGGTTTTATTTTTTAAAGTGCTGTACTTTTTATATTAAAGCTTAAAACTTAATAGCAGGGGCAGAGAACCTTTTTTCTGCCAAGGGCCTTTTGGATATTCATACCATCCTGAATGGTATTTCATTGCACGCACCTCAGCATTCAGTAGTGAACGATGCGTATGAGTGAGCAAAAGAAATTAAAGGGCAGGCGGCCGTCAAATACAGCTGGTGCCCAAAGCACTGCGGTCTCTGGGAATCTGCCCAGGGGCCGAAGAACAGGTTAACAAGGGCCAAAAAATGGCCCACGGGCCCGAGATTCCCCACCTCTGCTTTAGAGCAAATAAGGACTAAACTTTTTAAAGAATCTATAGCCTAAGGCTAGTTTCACATTAGCGTTTACGGCCGCCGCTAAGCCCCGCCCCCGCCGGTAGCTCTGCTACGGGCGCATGACGCTGCATGCGTCCCCTATCTTTAGCACTGGGGACGCAGGCCGAGCGCAGGTATGCGTTTGGCGGCGCATGCGTCCTTTTGACGCTGCGCCGACCGCACCAAATTGCAACAGGTTGCGTTTGGCGCTGGTCGGCGCACCGTCAAAAGGACGCATGCGCCGCCAAAAGCATACCTGCGCTCGGGCTGCGTCCCCAGTGCTAAAGATAGGGGACGCAGGACGCATGCAGCGTCATGTGCCTGTAGGCGGAGCTACCGTCGGAGGCACGGCAGGGGGCGGGGCTTAGCAGCGGCCATGCGCAGCCCGACGCTGCGGCTGTAAACGCTAATGTGAAACTAGCCTTACAGAGGGTGTATGGCCTTTTGGACAGCAGTATATATTTTGGGGAATAATTACCCAGTGTATTTTATGAGTATTGGCAAGTTTTGTTTTCAAGGTGTGTGGATTGTGTCAGAGGTAAAGTGAAAGATTGAGTAAGAGGATATAGATTAACCCTTGCAGTCACATCCTATAAGGGTGTACATGGCAAGTTTTAGTCAAACTTTTGCAGCACTTGGCTGATAAAGGCTTTTTATTTCCCTGCTCATTCAATTCTGATGTGGTCTGTGCTCATAAATCACCTGAGGGGAGTACAAAAAAAAAAAAAAAAATGATGTGCCTGAAAATGGTACCAATAAAAGAGTCAACTAGTCCCGCAAAACACAAGCTCTCACATGACTGTCGGCCGAAAATATGGAAAAATTATAGCTATCAAAATGTGGCGATGCAAAAACTAGTTTTTGGTATAAAAAGCGTCTTTTAGTGTGTGACAGCAGCCAAACATAAAAACGCTATAAGTCTGGTATTGCTGTAATCGCTTCGACCCAAAGAATAAAGTCGTCTAATCACTTATACCGCACGAAGAACGGAGTAAACAGAAAAAAAAAAAAAAAAATAATAATCCTTCACCTGCTCTTCATTTGTTCATTCTGCCTCCGATAGATCTTAGTAAGGCTCGGCTCACATTTATCCTGTGCTCTATTATGAGCGCTTACACTGGGGTTTCCATGTAAATCTCTGAAATATGTGATTCAGACGGAATACCTAGTGGACGATTCACTATAATGATGTAGATGGAGATACTGTGGACGCCATAGGAACTGTAACCCGGCGTCAGTCTATTTAGGCGTGCATAAAAGCATTGTGCACCACAGTTTTGTGCACCTCTGAGAAGGACACCGCTAAACAGAGGCAACAGAGTCCGTAATAACTCTGCTGCCTCATTATAGTGAATGGAATCCTCAGGGTTTCATCTGAATAAAGATTTAGATGGAAACCATAATATAACAGCTTAGAGCGCAGAATAAATGTGATTCCAAACATTTCGTAAAACGCTCACAATAAAATCTTCAACTCAATCCACAAAAAAAAAAAAAAGAAAGTCTACATTCTGGTGCGTAAATCTGTTAACGGAAATCTAGGAGGGTCCATGTTATTGGTAGTACAGAGGCTCCGGAAAAGTGAAATGGCTCTCCACCCCCTAAAAGAAATTCAGCAAATTCTGTGCTCGCAAATCCAAATACCCCCACAACCTTCTGAGCCCAGGCATTTCTGTAGCGATGAGAGTCCGCCTAGTTTACAGGCGTGTGTCTCCAGAAGCATAAGCTGGGCACTTCAATGGCAGTTTGCAATTTTCACCTAGCAACATCCACTGTTGCTTGTTTCTGGAAAACACCAATGGAGTCGAAATAATCACTACAGCTGTAGATAAATTCCCAAAGGGGTATAATTTCCAAAATGGGGTCACTTGAGGGGAGATTCTGCTCTTCTAGCACTTATGGGCCCTGGTTTATGGAGTCCACAAACTATTCTAGGAAAATCTGTGCTTCAGGAGGCAAATGGTCCCTCCCGAGTCTCACCATGTGGCTAAGCAGTACTCACAGCCATATATGGGGTATTTCTACATTCAGCAGAAATTGTGGGACAAATTTTGGTGCCTTTGTAGCCATTTTCCCATGTGAAAATGTAAAATCTGGGGCTGAAACAAAATGTAATTCTTTTTTCTTCATTGGCCAATGGTATAAAATTTTGTGACACACTTGTGGTGTCAATATGATCACTGCACACCTAAATATTGGACCCCCCCGACTACAAACACCAGCTCTCAGCCGCCCCAGAAATGGCACATCTCTAAGATGCACCCATTCCGGCGCTTAGCCTCTCTTCCCACTGCTGTGTAGCGGGGGCATATGGGGTAATAAGGGGTTAATGTCACCTTTGATTGTAAGGGGACATTAAGCCTGGTTAATAATGGAGAGGTGTCAAGACACCTATCCAATCATTAATCCTGTAGTTAAAGGGTTTATAAAAAAAAAAAAAAAAAAAGAAAGATAGCCAGAAAAGTATTTTAATGGAATAAAACACTACCACATATCACAGCTTTATTCGGAAGGGGAGTTTTGTTCTTTTGGAGGATCTTAAAGACGTTTTCCATTCCTAATGCAAGATTTCTTCAATATCTCCAGCTGAGACATGCTTGTGAAACATGGATTTTTGTGATAAACTCACCATAAAATCCTTTTCTCTGAGACGCGCATTGGGGGACACAGGTACTGTGGGTGTATGGTTCTGCCGACTGGAGGCTGACATTAAGTGAAAAAAAAAAAAGAGGTTAGCTCCTCCTCCACCATATACACCCTCACCCCGGATGCGGGCGGAATCAGTTTGGTGCAAAAGCAGTAGGAGATCAAACACAAATCAGACAATATCAACCTTAACGCAGGTAACAACATGTCTAGAAAAGACACCACCCTAATATCATTATATAAAAGAAAAAAAAAAAGTATATTAAACAAAACAGAAGCCGAATTGGCTAACAGGGTGGGTGCTGTTACCCCCAATGAGCGTCTCGGAGAAAAGGATTTTACGGCGAGTTATCACAAAAATCCATGTTTCTCCTTCGCCTCATTGGGGACACAGGTACTGTGGGACGTCCTAAAGCAGTCCCTGGGTGGGAAGATGACACACAGATCCAAGCTACATGCACCTCCTGTCTAAAGGTGCGCCACCGCTGCTTGGAGAATCCTTCTACCCAGACTCGCATCTGACGAAGGCTGAGTATGCCGAAGCGCCCAAGAGGCTCCCACTGCCTGATTAGAGTGCGCTCTGATCCCTGCTGGAACTGGTGTGCCTCTGATGCGGTAAGACTCCTGAATAGTCAAGCGAATCCACCTGGCTATGGTTGATTTTGAGGCAGCGAGTCCCTTCCTGCGCCCCTCGGGAAGCATGAACAGCGTTGTCCGTCTGACGAAAGGGTGCCGTCCGTGACACGTACCTCCTGAGAGCTCTCACCAGGTCCAACGTATGAAGAACCTTTTCCACATGGTGTACCAGTGCTGGAAAAAAAGAGGGCAGGACAATATCCTCAATGTGGAACGAAGAAACGACCTTCGGCAGAAAAGGAGGGTCTGGTCCGAGAACCACCATACCTTTATGGAAGACCAGAAACAGAGCTCGGCAGGATAGAGCTGCCAGCTATGAGACCCGCCTAATTGACGTTATTGCCACAAGAAATACTACCTTCCAAGAAAGGTAGGCTAAAGAGACCTCCTGTAACGGTTCAAATGGAGCCTCCTGTAGGACACTTAGAACCAGGTTAAGGTCCAAGGCATCCATGTGCGCCCTATAAGGTGGTACCAAGTGGGAGATCCCATGAATGAAGGTCTTCACCTGCAGATTGGTAGCAATCCTGCACTGGAACAGAACGGATAAGGCCGATATTTGTCTCCTGAGGGAACTTGGGGCCAAGCCTGAGTCAAGGCCAGAGGAAATTGCCCCAAAAAATCAACACGGAGGACCATGGACAACAAACAACCTATATAAGAAAACAGGCCCTCCAAGAGGTTTTATACTTTAATAGATTTTTATTGAACAATGTCATTACACAAGTTAAAAAAGGGATGATGACATACAGAGAAAAAAAAATAAATGCAAAACTTTGTGCGGAGAGGAAAAGTTTTTTTGCACCTATATGTGCTGATAGATATCAAAATCCAAAATAATTTTTTGCCAGTCCAAAACCAATCCAAGAGGACACCTGGCCAAGGTTCAATATCTATGCAGATTTGCAAAATAAAGATTGCACCAATCGTTATTCATAAATATAGTACACAGCCTATAAGTCCCTTTTTTGCACCCCTTCTGAGGAAGAAATTCGAAACGCACGTCAGGGGGTACTTTGTGGCGGCCTCTGGACATCTGGTAAATATTTGCACTTCTACTTTACTTTTTGTATAGCACCTAGCATTAATTTGTTCCATTTGCATGGGTTTTCCGACCATGGTGTGCAAAAAAAAAAAAAAAGGGACTTATAGGCTGTGTACTATATCTATGAATAACGACTGGTGCAATCTTTATTTTGCAAATCTGCACAGATATTGAACCTTGGCCAGGTGTCCTCTTGGATTGGTTTTGTGCCCTTAGCTATGATTTGTAATTTTTAGACCTCAAATGTCTGTATTTGCATTATTATATACTTATTGGCAAAAAATTATTTTGGCTTTTGATATCTATCAGCACACATAGGGCAAAAAAAACTTTTCCTCGCCGCACAAAGTTTTGCATTTATTTTTTTCTCTGTATGTCATTTTTAACTTGTGTAATGACATTGATCAATAAAAATCTATTTTTAAAGTATAAAACCTCTTGGAGGGCCTGTTTTCTTATAAAGGTTGTCTGAGTCTAGGCCAGACTGGAGAAAAACCAAGATGTTGGGAATAGAAAATATCAGTGGAGAACAACCATGGTCCCGACACCATGTGAAGAAAACCTTCCAGGTGTGGTGATAAATACGTGCTGAGGCCGGCTTCCAGGCACTAACCATTGAAGCGACCACATTGCGGCCGAACCCAGGCTGGGTTAGAATCCAGGATTCAATGGCCAAGCCGTCAAACACAGGGCCCCTGAGTTCGGGTGGTAGATCGGGCCCTGGGACAGTAGGTCTGGGCGCTCTGGCAGGCGCCAAGGAATGTCGGCGAGTAGCTGTACTAGGTCTGCGTACCATGCCTGATGAGGCCAATCTGGGGCCAGCAGAATCACTGGCAAACCCCCCCCCCGCCTTGATCTTCTTGATGACCCTCGGAAGTAGTGGTAACGGGGGAAATAGGTATGGGAGGCGAAACTGGTTCCATGGCAGAACCAGCGCATCCATGGCAATTGCCTGCGGATCCCGTGATCGAGCGACGAACGCTGGTACCTTGGCATTCACTCTGGAGGCCATTAGGTCCACATCCGACTTCCCCCATCATTGGCAAATTTGCTGGAAGATCCCGGGGGGAGGTGGGGGGGGGGGGTGGGGGTGGGCGAGGTGGAGTGGGAAGTGACCATTGCCCGGATGCGAGACCATGCCGGCTGAGGAAGTCTGCCGCCCAGTTCTCCATGCCTGGGATGTGGACTGACGATATCGCCAAGTGGTTTTTCTCGGCCCAATGAAGGACATGCCCTACCTCGCGCATGGCTGCCCTGCTGCGGGTGCTCCCCTGAAGATTTATCTAAGCCACAGCCGTGGCGTTGTCCGACTGAATCCGAACGGGCCAGCCTGCTAGAAGGGGATGAAACTGTTGCAGAGCTAGCTGGATTGCCCGTATTTCCAAAAAGTTGATTGGGAGACGTGCCTCCTGCAGCGACCACCGTCCTTGGGTTGTGTGGTAGCGAAAAACTGCTCCCCAGCTGAGGAGGCTGGGCGTCAGTTATCACCACCAACCAATGGTCTGTGGGAAAGGGCTTGCCCTGGAAAAGTGAGGCACTGGCTGTCCACCACCCGAGTGCCTGTGTTACCCGCGTGGGCAACCGGCACCGGCGGTCGAGAGAGAATGGGTTTTTGTCCCAGACTGATAACAGGGCGTGCTGCAGGGGGCGAAGATGGAACTGGGCAAACGGAATTGCCTCCATCGCTGCCACCATCTTTCCTAGGATCCTCATACAGAAGCGGATGGTATGAGGGACCGGTTGGCGCAGCCGGAGAGCTAAGGCCTTGTCCTGAGGGAGAATTACCAACCCTCTGGAAGTGTCAAAGATCATTCCTAAGAAGATCCTCTGAGCTGGCACAGGGGATGACTTTTTTAGATTGACCAACCATCCTAAGCGGGAAAGAGTATCTAGCGTGATGCTGACACTCTCCTCTCATGCCCGAAAGGAAGGGCCTTTGACCAAGAGGTCTTCTAAATAAGGAAAGACAACTATGCCCCGGGAGTGCAGGGTGGCCATGACGACTGCCATGACCTTTGTGAATACTCTGGGGGCGGTGGCCAACCCGAGGGGCAGTGCTGCGAACTGAAAGTGTAGGCCGTTGATGGCGAAGCGCAGGAACCTTTGGTGCGGGGGAAAAATGGGGATGTGTAGGTAGGCGTCTTGGATGTCGTTAGAAGCTTCGTATTCTCCCCGCCCCATGGCAGATATGACTGGAGAGACTCCATCCGGAAATGTCTGATTCTGATAAACTTGTTTAGGAGCTTTAGGTCCAGAATGGGCCTAACTGCCCCATCCTTTTTGGGCACCGTGAACAGGTTGGAGTAGAACCCCTGATATTTTTCGTTCTCTGGTACGGGAACAATGACTCCGTTGTGCTGGAGTAATTTTATGGCCTTGAGTAAAGCCCTTGCTCGGGTGATTACTTTTGCAGGACGGGAAAGAAAAAACCATTCTTGGGGGGTATTTGATGAATTCTATCTTGAACCCCGAGGACACCAGCTCCGTTACCCATGTGTCGTGTGAGACGGAGAGCCAGGCGTGACGAAACCAAAGCAGGCGGCCGCCTACCTTGCTGAAGTCGCCTTGAGATTGCCTCGTGTCATTTGGCTGCAGATCTCTGGGACCTAGGTCCTCTTGATCTGGGCTGGTGGGTACGCATTCTCCCCAATGGGTTGGCTCTATTTGAGACCTGCCGGTCCCTGTCCTGGCTGGGATGACCTGAAGCGGCGGGATTGGTTGCTGCAGCCCACCCGGGGTTACGATAGGCCGAAACCGCGTCTGAGGTTGGTGGCGAAACGGCTGCTTAACCCTTTGTTGAGGGAGGAAACTGCTCTTTCCACCTGTGGAATCAGAGATGAGCTGATCCAACTTCTCCCCGAACAGACGACCGCTCTGATAAGGCAAGGAAGTCAGGAATTTCTTGGAAGTTGTGTCTGCCCGTCATGTCCTCAACCATAAAGCCCTCCTAATGGAGATCACATTCGCCGCAGCGAGACCCGCGCAGTTGGCCGCATCCAAAGATGCATTAATTAGGTAGTCCCCGGCCAAAGTGATCTGACTTGCAATCTCTGATACCTCTGCTGGTAGGTCCATACCCTGCAAGTCTCTGTTCAATGATTCTGACCAAGCAATCATGCCCTTTGCTACCCAGGTTGCCGCAAATGAGGGGGAGAGTGCTGAACTTGACGCCTCAAATACTGAGAGAGCTAGGCTCTCTATGAGATGGTCAGTGGGATCCTTGATAGAGGACCCACTAGGTATGGATAACAGGGTCCTAGAGGCCAAGCCTGACATGGGTGGATCTACTGTTGGGGACTCTGCCAATTTCTTACGGAGATCAGGGGCGAATGGATACCTCGCCTCAAGTGCCTTTTGCCCTGAGAACCGTTTGTCGGGCCACTCTCTGTGTTGTTGTACTATGTCCTCAAACTCTGGGTGAGAACTAAACACTATGCGGCCGCTTTGCTCGCTTAAATGAGACCTTATGACCCGAGGCCAAGGTGGAATAATCTTCGATCCCAAGGGTCTGGTTGACGGCCTCAATGAGACTGTCAATTGTTTCCAGGTATTCTGGAGTACCCGAATCAAGCGGCTCATCCGAGTCGTAATCTGAGCTCCCGTTAACGACCCTTGGTGAATGCGAGCGTTAGGCCGAACTTATGGATGCCGAACCACCAGATGGACAGGGAGACGCTGTGTGGGTTCATTTCCCCCCACGTCTGCCTGGACTGAGAGCGGCCCCTGCAGGCCGGAGGCTTCTGTGAGGTGGAGGACCCCTCTACCACAGGCGAGCCGCTATCCCTGCCCCTATCTGGGCTCTGAAGGGACTCGATTGCTCTCGTAAGCGATACCATGGACTGCGACAGAGACAGGGCCCATCCCAGGAGGCTCGGTACACTGGCCTCGGTCGCAGGGGAGGGCTCCTGGGCACGTTCGGAATGACAGGCTTTGCAAATCTGCTTGGTTTGCGCCCGTGGGAAGGCGGACTGACAGGAGGTGCACGCAACAGATAACAATGTGTGTGCCTTAGCTTTTCTGGACATGATGGCTGCTAAGTGATATGCCAAGGCCCAAAAAGCTACTTAGCCTCTGGAAAAACACAGAGGTGGCCTTCCTCCAGGGGTAGCACTTACCCCAGTCCTGTGTCCCCCGTCCTGGCCTGTCAGAGGTCCAGCCCGCCGCCCAGCTGTTCATTCTTTAAAAAACAGTGCTCTCCGGCGTGTGGGCGGGCCTCCGGATGAAGAGGTGGCCCCGGGGACGCAGCGTCAAACCCGCAGAGTTTCCTGACCGTGGAAACATACCCTTAGAGGGAAAAAGAAAAAAATTTAAAATAGATTTTTTCTTTTTACAGATTTTATTGTATGGATTAATTTTACATTTTCCTAGATTAGGCTTTTACAAGCAATCGTAAACAGGCCTCTTTTTTAATTTATTAAAGAAAAAACGAGATGTTAATTGAATTTTTAAAATAGGCTGGGCTTTAAAGAAGGACTATAATGGCAGCTAAGTGGGGTTTCAGCTGGCCTTTGGCTGCCATGACAATCCAACTGCTTGGTATGAGACTAACGATGCATGTACCCACCAGCAATCCCGCTATTTAAATGCCGCCATTAGTGATTGATAGCAGCATTTAAATGGTTAAACAGCAGTGACCAGAGGAAGTTCAGATCATTGATGTTAGGGAAAGATGCTGGCGGTGTATCACAGATGCATTTCCAGGGTATGGTGCAGGCACAACTCCTGAGCCCCCAACATTCACAGGCATGCAACGTGTAAAGTACTATAAGGTTACATCAGAAAGGTGTTAATAAAAGTGCTGTAACAAATGTGGACATTTTCTTTTCCATGTCAAAAGGTATACACAGAGCTCCTTAGTAAGACCCATACTACTAATAATATTTGTCTTTGGAAATATCATGACTGTGCTTTGTTAGACATCTGTTTGCATGTCTGTGGCTGAATCACCTGAAATCAGTAATTAATATTGTCCACATACGTCTGACCGCATGAAGTATATGCAGATTTTTTGAAAGAGGAAATAGACTAATTTTTGTAATATTGAAAACTCTAAATAAAACTCTCCGGAAACCATTGATTATAACTTAGCATCAGGCCCAAATCCGCAACAATATTCCTATAGTAAACAAGTGGCAGAAACCCAGAAAAAAAAAAAAATCTTTGCTCAGCCACCAGTTGGACATTCATGGCAGCTTCCACTATAAACGGAGCTCCCGCTGTAATCATGGTCCCCGGCTGAAAACAAATATGTTGTGATAATTGCTTTCAAACAAAAAATGAATCAGCAGTACACATCTGAAGACTGTATGACCATTAATACTGGTGCCAATGATTCATATTGCTCGAGCAGCGGGATATTAATTATCACACAAAGCAATCCGCTAATCACTAAACTCATATGCTCGGCCTGGATAACGCCACCACCACATTTAGGAAACTTCCCAAATTCCTTTAGCGATGTTGGAATATCAACGCACAGATGAGAATAAGTAAAGAACTATTTGGCTCATCGACTGGCGGGGAATTACGATGCTTCAAGAACATACCGAAATTACATTCACATGTCCTATCGACGCACCAAGCACTGAAGAACATCTGTCATTTTTAAAGTTACATTCATTATTTTGCTCCACAGCGTTCCGTTAGATTAGGCCTCTTGCTGTTTTCAGGGTTTGTTGTGCCATTTGTCAGTCAACTGTAATTACCGTGGGTGTGAACTGGTCTATAGGGTGGAGCTCGGTCATAGAGAAATCTAAGGGAAAGTCACACGAGAGTTCACACCTGAATGTGCAGAGGTCTGCGAAATACAGCTCTGGAAAAAAATTAAGAGACCACCACATCAAAACCCTGTCATGGGCAGCTCATTCTCCATACCTGAACCCCATTGAAAACCTCTGGAGTGTAATCAAGAGGATGATGGATAGTCACAAGCCATCAAACAAAGAAAAGCTGCTTAAATTTTTGAGCCAGAAGCAGTGTGAAAGACTGGTGGAAAGCATGCAAGATGGATGAAAGCTGGGATTAAAAATCAAGGTTATTCCACAAAATATTGATTTCTGAACTCTTCCTGAGTTAAAACAATAGTATTTGTTTTTTGTAAATGATTATGAACTTGTTTTCTTAGCATTATTTGAGGTCTGCAAGCACTCGTTTTTGTTTTGTTAATTTTGACCATTTTTCTTTGTCAGAAAAAAATACAAAAGTTTATTGCTTGGAAATTCAGAGACATGTCAGAAGTTTATAGAATAAAAGAGCAATTTACATTTCACTCAAAAATATACACCTATAAAGAGAAAAATCAGACAACCTGAACATTTGAAAGTGGTCTCTTAATTTTTGCCAGAGCTGTATATTAAGGTAATACAGATTTTTTATTTCTAACAAATGGTAAAACTCCTATAATTTTAGAACAGCTTCCATGAAGACCCATGTGTCTCCATGGTTACAGAATCTAAAAATCCTGTGTAGTTTTATCAACCATTTAGGTCAAGAGATAAAGCTATAAAATTACATTTTATTCATCACTATTCCAAGCCTTTAACACCAATGTATCATAGTTCTACTACATAAATGTACACTGCACCGATACCCCCCCCACGAGGAACCGGAATGTGATATATAGATATGGCGTATTAGGATATATAACAACTCCTTCCCCGTGACTTGGGCAGAGGGCTATGGCCATTCAGCCTGTCCTAACCAGGAGGGCACTACATGCCCCCTGCCTTTTGATAGGTTGTGCGGGAGTAGATTGCCTCCGAGACTGGCCACAACGCAGAAAGTTCAGCTCAAGAGGCCTCTCTTCCTGTTCTTCCGAAGTGCCTTCTTCTGGTCTGCATTTGGAAAAAAGTCAGGACCAGGGGACAGAGATACTGAAGAAAGCTGGCAGCAGGTTAGGTGGCATATCTACAATGAGATTTCTCTACTTAAAGAGGTTGTGCCACAAACAAAAGTATATTTTAAAATCAATAGATTTTGGAATAAAAATGCAGCAAGTTCTACAATTAGATGGGTTAAAAAAAAGTTCCTATGCTGAGATAATCCTATAATTTCGCTCCTGCTGTGCTGTGTCCTGTGTAATGTCTGTCTGACCGTACAGGGACATTGTCTGATCATACTGCATCTCCTGGGCAGGGGAGGACACAAAAGAGTATAAAGACAGGACAGCAGCGATCAAAGCTGATTCTTTGAGGTAAATTATTGTTTAAAAACATGAGTCATATCTTATTTTCCTGGTCAAATAGCCAGATGAGGGACTGTTTGTTTGCTGGACGAGTTGGACTTTTGAATGACATTAATTTTTTGCACAGTGCACTGAAAAACAGGAAAAAATTCCAAGTGCACTGAAACTGCAAAAAAGTGCAATTCCAAAATTGCTTTTTTTTTTATCCATCAATCATGTTTACGCTGTGGTAAAACTGACCTGGCAATATTATTCCCCAGGTCAGCATAAGCACTCAGATACAAAAGAGTTTTTTTTGTTTTTTTTTTTTAAATGGTGAAATTTTTTTGTAGAAATTTGTATAAGGCTGTGTGCACACGATGCAGATTTGCAGCGGATCCGCAGCGGATTTTACCGCACAGAAACGTTGCATATCCGCATTGTGATGTACAGTAGCCTTAAAATCAATGAAAAAAAAACAAAACGCTGTGCAGACGCTGCGGATTTTTCCGCGCTGTTTTCCTGCGGTACAAAATCCGCAGCATGCTACTTCTTTTGTGCGGTTTTCCATCTCCCCTGTCACCAAATCCGCAGGGGGATAACCGCAGAGGAAAACCGCACAAAAAACGCAATAAAACCGCAGGAAAAATGAAAGAAATCCACAGGAAAAATGCAGGTCTCCATTCTGCGCGGAAAAATCTGCAGGGCTAAAAAGTCCGTCTGCACTCAGCATTTTCTAATACCCGTAATGTTTTCCTTTTTCAGCATCTAGGGCTTAGCAAGCGCTTATTTTTTGTGCCCTGACCTGACATTTTTATGGATACCATTTTGGGGTAGATGCAATATAAGGCTATCAAAACATTTTATTTTGTTGCAATGTTGCTGCGGCCATAAACATAGTTCTGGGGTTTCAATTTTTTTTCTCACTATGCTATTCACCATTCAGATTAATTTTGTATTTCATACATCAGACTTTTTTGTCTTTTTTGACTTAATGTGTATTTTTCTTGTTTTATTTTTAATGGGGCTAGTTGAATTTTTTTTTAAATTTTTTCATATTTTTAAAAACTGCGATCTATGAACACGGGCCAAGAGTCGGCTTTCACAGAAGGAATATGACGACGGGCATGGGAAGTCTTCTGCAGACACCTGGCTGTCATGAAAACCCACTGTCGCCCAATGATCACGTGACAGGGGTCTGATGGGCAGAATTTATAACACGTTTCCAGCCAGCGCATGTCAAATCCTGCCAACAGCAATTGACGGATTTAACTAGGTAACGGCTGCGGGTGGAGCTCCGATCCACCCATGGCTGGTAAAGCCACTTGATGGCTGATCGCGTGCAGAAAAAGTTGTGGGCTAGGCATGCGACGCTACCTTTGACGTACAAATTACGTAATAAGACCGTTCCTTTAATCATTTTGTTAGTGCTTTTTATATTTTTTTATTTTAGCAGACCCACTCAAAAAAATGGCAGAAAAAGGACGCAGTGTGAACATATTCATACACTCCCTTCTACATCCAATATAGCCACTGCATAGGTGCATGGGAAGTGCAGCAATATGCAGCAATAAATCCAAACCACATTGCCCCTGCCTTTCCTGAGCTGTGGGTAAGATAGCATTTAAAAGAAGTAATGTACATACTTCTAGTGTTTTCCACTAGGAAAGCACTCACTTTGCAAGTCAATGGGATGCAATTTCACTATATTCTGACATACTGTGGGACATATGGGAAATTATATTTATTAACGCATGTGAGTGGTATGACCATCTGGTTTAAGGCTATAAGTAGTCAAAGTTTCAAAATCACCAAGTTTTCATCAAATTTTAGATACTTTATTTACCACTAACATAAGGTAGAATATGTCAGAAAGAAAATCTCTGAATCAGTGGGATCCGTTGAAGCGTTCCAGAATTATTACCAAATAAAGTGACACTGGTTAGATTAGAAAATGGTCAACAGCCAGGAGGCAACACAAAGGATAAATCCAGTATTTCTCGCTTCTATAAACACTGAGCAGGGATACAAGGAGTGAGAGGGGAGCATAAGGCTGTGTGCCCACGTTGCGCTCTTTATGCATTTCCATCGTGTTTTTGCCACCGCGAAAACGCTTAAAAACGCTAATAAAACGCATCCCCATGTAATCCTATGGGATTCCGCAGTGGCTGTGCCCATGCTGCAGATTTTACCGCTGCGGAATCGCACAGCGGTAAAATTGGCAGCATGTTCATTATTTCTACGGAATCACGGCAATTCCGCCTCCATAGGATTGCATTGAAACGCTCACTTTACGCATGTGGCTATGCCCACCATGCGTTAAGCGAGCGCTTCATGTGCGGATGGTACCCAGGGTCTGGAGGAGAGGAGACTCTCCATGCCCTGGGTACCATAGTCTAAAGAAAAAAACCCAAAAAAAAAAAAAAAAACACTGGATATACTTACCCTCTATTGACCCCCAGAGTCGTCCCGCCTCTCAGCCACACTGCCAGCATCTTCAGTTCCCAGGGATGCATTGCGTGAATGACCTCTGATGACGTAGCGGTCTCGCGTGACCGCTACGTCAGAGGTCATTGTCGCAAGGCATCCCTGGGAAAGGAAGTTGCCGGCAGCTCCAATGAGGGGCGGGATGACTCCGGGGGCAGGTATATCTTTTTTTTCTTTTAATATTTTTAACATTATATCTTTTACTCTTGATGCTGCATAGGCAGGATCAATAGTAAAAAGTTGGTCACACTTGTCAAGCACTATGCTTGACAAGTGTGACCAACCTGTCACTTACCAAGCGATGCTTCAAATCGCTTGGAAAGCGCAAACATTCTGAAAGCTAAAAACGCTTGCGTTTTGCGGGAAAACGCATGTGAATTCTGCATGCATTTTACCCACGGCAGGGAGTTGCGGAAATGCTGCAGACATTTTTGCAGCATTTCTGCAACGTGAGCACATAGCCTAAGGGTATGTACACACGTTGCGGATTTGGATGCTGATTTTTCCGCGCAGATTTTGCTGAATCCGCAGGTAAAATGACCTGCGGATTTAGTGTGGATTCCCTGCAGGTTTTGGGTGGATGTCGCCTGCGTTTTTCGCACAAAGAATTGACATGCTGTGGAAAATAACCCACTGCAAATCTGCGCTGAATTTTCCGCAGCATGTGCACAGCGGATTAGGTTTTCAATAGGTTTACATGGTACTGTACACCGCATGGAAAACCACAGCCAAATCCACAACGTGAGCACATATCCTAAAAGGGGCAAGAGCTGGAGATGACTGATCCACACTCAAGAGAAGCTCTAATCACCGGCCTGAAGATGGGAGGGCATATGACTGTGCTTCTCTTCTGTCCTCTTCTGACTCTGCGGCTCTTGTTTGGCTGGCTGAGCCACTAAGGGTGAATACGTAGACTGCTGACTGGCTGTCCCAGCATCACCCCCATCCTTCATGTACTGAATGAGGATAGGAAGAAGCAAATGTCAGTCAAGTCATGTAGCACAGGAATTTAAATAAAACAAACAGGACGCTGTGGGGAGGTTTGCATGTGCATCCCTGAAGTTAAGGAGAAGGCCACTGCTTGCACCGGCCCATCTGACATTGCCAGAGGGCCAGTCCGGCCCTGGGGGTGTGTTCTTTCCTTTGAGTGTTGTCGTCTGATTGGTCAGCATCATACAACGATAAGTACATGCCCCCCCAAGTGAAAACTCTGATGATTTTCTCTTGGACATAATGGAAATTAACTCACTAGTTACCAAAGACTTTCATGGTTAACATCTCCAATAGAGATTAAATGACTAAAAAATATTTTATTCTTTTACTTTGGTGAAAGTTCCTCTTTAAAGTAAAGCTCTACTCACACTTATGCTTGCTAAGGCATATAAACCAGGAAACCTGTCATTTTTTTAAATTGGATTTAAAGGCAAATCAGGTGGAATCCTCTGGATGCGCATGCTAGTTTGTGGGGTTTTATTTTTTTGTACGGCGGGACACCAGCAGATGAATATGACCTTTCAGCTAAACAATTGTGTATATCAAGCACAATCGTTAGGTAGAACGTGCCTCAAATGCACTGTGGCGTGTATTTCAGTGCAGAGAGCAGGTACACTCTAAGTTTAGGTCACAGACGTAGAAAGAGACAGATCAGCGTTAGAATAAAAAAAAATAAGAAGAATAAAGCCAGCAGTTAAACGCCAACGGTCAAGTTAAGCCAACCAGGTAAAATATGCTGCAAAACAGCTTTTGTCCATGTGAATGTGAAAGAAGGGCCATACTTACTGCCTTTCCTGAATAAGCCAGACTCTATAAAGCTCTATGCACCAAGACAAAGATTCCAAGAATCAGCAGAAATCAGCTCAACATGCTCCGTGTACAGGCTGTGCCAAGCAAAAGATAAGACAGGAGAATGAAAAAAAGAAAAAAGTGTTCTAGTCTACATCCAACATCTGCTGCTATCCCTACTGTGATATTGGTAGAGCGCCTCAACCTCATAATGCCATGCACCAGTCACAGCCAGAGAACATCTGCTATATCCCACAACGTTAAAATGGAATTACCGTGGAAAGAGTAGACAAACAGGAGTCAGTGTCGGCATTTATGCAAGACCAAACGTACATTATAATCGTTAGGGAACTGGAAACTAACCATCGCTGACATCATCCAAGAATGTGAAGTTAAACATACAGTACATA
The DNA here is from genome assembly GCF_039654945.1 of Dendrobates tinctorius. Classification (NCBI taxonomy): domain Eukaryota; kingdom Metazoa; phylum Chordata; class Amphibia; order Anura; family Dendrobatidae; genus Dendrobates; species Dendrobates tinctorius. The sequence goes on from NW_027361738.1 coordinate 13,407,257, forward strand.
CTCAAAAAGCCAAATTTTACACCAGCTCAAACTTACATAATTTATGCAGATGCAAAGTCAGGATCTAGTGGCTTCAGGCTTCCTGACACATACAGACAGCAGCATGTAACACTCAGACTACCCTTAACATTAAAGGCAGCAGCCATGGGCGTCAGCCCTGAAAAACGCTGCCTGTATCTCTAATGAGCGCTGTATATTCTCTCACTACGAGGTAAAACCTCACCATCCATGAGGAGAAAGAAAGCAAGAACTGTAAACATTCTTGTCAGCTCTGCTATCCCACTCAAACATTACAAAGAAGATCTGGAGGACAGGAAACCCTGACTGCCGTGTTATCTGTGAGTATGTGGATAAGATCAATTCTTATCATTAAGAGTTATAATTTACTGTACAAAGTATCAGGTAGTGCCAGCGTTCCCTATAGCACCAACATATTCCACAGCAACGTGCTCCAACCGTAATCACATTTCCTGTGCCCACGAGGCTTTGAAACTTTCTATTCCCAAGACACACAAGAGCCAAAGCCACCTGTTCGGCAGTGTGGTGACGCAACCATGGAGAGTGCGTTCGAATAGCATACACCAGGGCTGTGGAGTCGGTAAGCCAAACCACTGATTCCGACTGACTCTTCAATTTCCCCAACTCCGACCCCACAGCACTGGTCAATACTGAGCATGTACATAAAGTGCAGCACAGATTCATCTCAACTAAAAGCAGAGAGTCTGAGATCAGGAACAGAACAGACATTTATAGGACATTTCATAACTTTCCCAAACTCTTATGAAAAAAAAATTACAGCACATCCTGCATGAACTAATGAACCCAATTTATTATATATTTTAGGAGTCGGTCCATTTTGTACAGATTTCTCCAAAATAGACACTGACTCAGATGCTACAGCCCTGATACACACGCAACCTCCCAAGGGGAAAACATGCAATTGGCGTCACTGGTCAGATTGGAAGTTTGGCCACTTATAATACCAGTCAAAAGCTTTTACACACCTTTTCATGCAATAAAGTTCCTTGTTCGCCATACAGAAAAGTCAAACTATTTTCTCCCACCTGTCCTCCATGTGCAATTTTTTTTTTTTTTTTTTTTTATCAGAAGCAGATATCATTTACAAGAACAGTTTCCTTTGTTATGGAATCACAATATAATTCGTATAATACGGTTGCTGTAATCGATTTACAGATTTTTTTTAGAAAAAAAAAAAATCATTCATCTGCACTGCCTCATTGAACAACATTTATCTGAGTACTCAGTTTTATTTTTTCACAGACAGTACTGGGATTGAAAATACATTTGTGTGAATGAGCTCTTAATGGAATGTGTAAATTGTAGATTCAGACTGTAAAACGCAAAACCACAAAACATAGAAACAAGCAGTAAATAAGCATGATGAATAAAATGGAATAGATGTTAAGCCTTATATTGCTCAAAGTAGACCATTTTACTCTGATGACAAGCTTTACCCCCCCCCCCCCCCCACACACAAAGTAATTCCTCTAAGCAGCAGGAGTGGCTGCCAATGAACAGGTATGCCTCGTCAAGAGTTCGTTTGTGGAATCACCGGCCTTCAGAAAGAGACTGCGACCATCAGTTGTGTTTTTTTGGGGGTAGTGCTGGTCCACAGTTCCATACTGCGCTGATTCCACAAATGTTCCAAACCAGAATATGGCAAGAACTTCTCGGGTAAGTAAAGATAGATGACAATCCATTAGTAAATTTAAGACACAAAAACGTGCAAATGCAAAAAAATACTAGAATCTTGAAAGCATGAACAAGCGCAGTCATGAAAACTATCAAAACGCTATAATGAAACTGCCCCTCGTGACAACCAGCCCCAGGAATTTGTAAAGAAAGATCAAGAATGACCTTTGCTGTAGAGGATAAGTTCATCAGCATTACCAGGCTCAGAAACAGCAAAATTGTATGGACCTGCGATAACAGCAATCAAATGATGTACAGACATCAAGCATGAAACATCTCAACATCAACTGTCCACAGAAGCAGGCCTTTATGGTTTAAGTGTTGCAGAGAAGCCACTACTGAGGACCTCAAACAAGAAGAGGAGAACTGCTTTGGTCAAACAAGTACTAGACATTAGAACAGTGGAAATCTGTATTGTGGGCTGAGGAATCAAAATTTGACAAAGTTTAGCATCAACCTCCATGTATTTGTGAGATGCAATAAAGCTCAATGGATTTTTTTACATTTGTGGTGCCCACTGGGAAGCATGGAAGAAGATGTGAATATGTTAGCGCTATATAAAAATAATTTTTATTTTATGTGTGAGTTTCAGAGAGCGCTCTGCTGGTGACACGCTTTGTGATCTATTCCAAATTCAAGGCACACTAACCAGCATGCCTATCACAGATTTTTGCATCACATGCCATAACATCTGGTTTGCACTTAGTAGGACCATCTTTTGTGTTGCAACAGCACAATGACCTAAAACAAACTTCCAGGATATCTAAGGGCTACATGTCCATTGAGTGCTGTGTCAGATGACATGGTCTCCAGAGTCTTCTGACCTCAAGTAAGATGGTTTGGGATGAGTTGAACCGTAGAGTGAAGGCAACACAGCCAACAAGTGCTCAGCAGCTCTGGAAACTCCTTTGAAATGGTTGGAAAGCCATTCCAGGTGATCACCTGATGAAGTTTTTTTTAAAAAACGCCAAGGGTAAGTAAAAACGTCAGAATAAAAGGGGGGTAATTTACAGAAGCTAAGTTTTAACATATTTTGGCTCTTACAAGTTTCTTTATACACGTTTCTTTCTGGTTTTGCTGTCTTAAGTATGAATCTATATTGTGCACATTTCAATTACAAGATTAACCATTACATGAACCGACGTATCCAAATTTTTGATCGGTACCGTATGTAGTAATGTATAGAAAATTAAGAAACACATGACATATAATTTAAAGTATTAGCAGTGTGCCATCCATGATGTTGGAGCTTCATGTTAAGTGACATCCTTCCAAGACAGCATGGAGCAACATTTTGGCAGCTATACAATCTATTCCCATCCACAATTTGGTGAAGGATTTTTGAGACAGCCAGCAAAGAATCCATGCTGTTAAGGTAAACCAAGCTCATTTGAATTATTTCAAAGGAGAAAACTATGAGACAGTTTCTTCCAAGTGCCATGACCCACCATCATGAACATTTAGCCTTGTTTGCAAAAAGTTTCTACGCTAGATTTCTCATGTCTGGCGCATCGTTTACAAAAAAAAAAAAATGTATCATTTCTATTGGGGTACAAACACTTACATAGCCATACCATTACTTCCATGTGTGGACTGGTTTCCTTTTATCCCTTCCTGACATAGGATGTAGTAGTCTGGGCTTCACTAGAGACCTTGATTTTGGCCATATAGTACAATGCTGTTGTGTTGCAGTATATAGAACAAGGTTTCAATCACAGCACTAAGTCCCTTATGGGGACTAAAAAAAAATGAAAAAAAAAATAGAATTACACTTACCGGTAATTTGGTTTCTAAGGGTACAGTTACACATAACGATGTCCCAGTGATCCCACCAACGATCCAACGTGGATGGGATCGATGGGACATTAGCTGATCGCTGGTGAGCTGTCACAGACAGCCCCTCCAGCAATCAGGACCAGCGAGCACGCTGGTTATCAACGTAAACATTGGGTTTTTAAGGACTGCGGGGCCCTTAGAAACCCAGTGTTTACCCTAGATACCAGCGTGTACTGCAGGCAGGGCGGGAGGTGGAGGCAGAGCGGCACACAGACAGACCGGCGTAGCTCTGCTATCTGCTATTCCGGTCTGACAGACTGGAGTAGCAGATAGAGCTACTCCGGTCTGTGCGCCGCTCTGCCTCCACCTCCCGCCCTGCCTGCAGTGCACGCTGGTATCTAGGGTAAACATCGGGTTTCTAAGGGCCCCGCAGCCCTTAGAAACCCGATGTTTACATTGTAACCAGCGTGCAGCGTCGCTCATCGCTGGCTCCCGCTGCCACATGCAGCGATGCGCGATGGCCAGCGGGAGACCAGCGATGAAAAAAAATGGGACAGGACGATCCAGCATGATCAGCGATACCGCGCAGGGGGGGTGGGGGGGCAATCGCTGCTGGATGTCACACACAGTGATCTCGCTGGAAAGATCGCTGATGTGTCACAAAATCAGCGATCTCGCCAGCGAGATCGCTGTGTGTAACGGGCCCTTATGACCCTCCACGACAGCACACAGGAGGCTGCCTCCCCATCCTAATTAGGGACAGGAAACAAGAGGTTTAACTAGCCCGCCCTTCCCTCAATCCCCGGTGTTTTTCAACAAACACACAGAATGAATGCTAGCGTTTATTTACTTACACTAAGGAATCAAATTAACAACTTTATTGGGGGGGGGGGGGGATTACCCATGCTGTCGTGGAGGGTCTTAGAAACCAAATAACCGATAATTGTTATTCTATTTTCTCTAATCCCTTCCACAACAGCACACAGGAGAAATACCAAAGAATAATGGTTTGGGGAGGAACAGCCTGTAGGACATTCCTGCCAAAGGCTATATCTCTAATAGACATTAGATCTAATCTGTAGGGTTTAGTGAGGGTATGGACTGAGTACCAGGTAGCAGCTCTGCGCGATGGACGTATTGACCCTTTCCGCCCAGGAGATGGCAACAGCTCTAGTGGAATGGGCCTGTAGCGATTCTCAAGGAGATAGGTCCTGATTTCTATAAGTGTCCGTGATTGCTTTTTTGATCCAATTCGCCAGAGAGCTCTTGGAGGCTCTCTTTCCCTTGTTTGGTCCACCATACTGGACAAAAGATTCTAATCCTTCCTCCAAGGTTTTGTTTGATTCATGTAGAAGAGAATAGTCCGTCGAACAACCAGAGAATGGAATCCTATTACTCTCTCATCCTTTGGATTGTCACAGAAGGAGGGTAGAATTATTTCTTGGGACCTGTGGAATTCAGATGACACTTTTGGCAAAAAAGATAGGTCTAGGTGGATTATTATTCTGTTGTCCAGAATTCTTAAATAAGGTTCCCTAATGGATAGCGCCTGAATCTCACTCACCCTTCTTGCCTTTTTAATGACTACAAGTAGGATAGTTTGTCTATCTGGACCTGATCCATAGGCTCAAATGGTGGAATAGTTAGACATTTCAGCACTATATTCAAATCCCAAGATGGAATTATGTTGGATTTCCTTGGACATATTCTGGAGACAGATGACATGAACCTCCTTATCCACGGTGGTCTGCCATGTTCTGATCAAAGTAGGAGCTCAGGGCAGACACCTGGACCTTCAAGGTACTGGGTTTTAGTTCTTTAGATAAGCTGCCCTGTAGGAAATCTAGAATTGTTGAAATGTCAGGGTGAAAAGGATCGATAGAAGTGGATCCATACCACACTGAGAAGGTCTTCCATACTTTGGAGTAGATGGCATTTGTGACCTGTTTGCTACTTTTTTGTAAAGTGGATATGATGGCATCTGAGAAGCCTCTGGCTCTAAGGATTGTGGTTTCAGAAGCCAGGCTGCCAAGCGTAGGCTGTGGGGAGCCGGATGAAAAATGGGACCTCGATGTAGAAGGTCGTGGTCCAGTGGTAGGGTCAGAGGCTTTTCTGAGCTCAGAAATTTCAGAGTCCCAAACCAGCTCCTCTTTGGCCAGAGAGGGGCGATCGGGATGGTTTTGACCCTGTCCGTTCTGACCTTTTGCAGAGTCTTTTGGCAACATAATTGGAGGAAATGCGTAGGCCATCCTGAAACTCCACAGGTGAGAGAAGGCATCCACCTTTGATTGGACTTCGTTTTTACCTATGGAGAGATAATGCTTTACTTTTGCGTTCTCTCGGTTTGCGAACAGGTTCACCTCCGGGAGAACGCAATTTTTTTGGTTATAAACTGGAATACTGCCGTACTGAGGCTCCATTCTCCTAGGTCTATATCCATCCTACTCAGAAAGTATGCGTCGATGTCGGATCCTTTTGGGTGAAGAGCCGATAAAGACAGGAGGTGATGTCCCGCCCAAATGAAAATTCTTGCGGAGACCTGCTGCAGACTCTTGAATTTTGTGCTGCACTGATGAAGATGGGCCACAGTGGTCACGTTGTCAGAGTAAATGTGGACATGGGTTCCCTGGAGTATTCGTTTTGCTGCTCTCAGGGCCTCCTCTACCGCTTTCAATTCTCTGAAATTGGAGTGGTCGTCCTTCTATATGGGCCAGATTCCCTGAAAGAATCCACAAGAAGTCACTGCTCCCCAACCTCGCTTGCTGGCGCCTGCTGTTACTGAAAATATTGGATCCAAGGTATTCCCTTTGCCAGATTTTCTTGGCTGAGCCATCAGTTGAGGGATAGTTTTAAGTGTTGAGGAAGAGAGGATTCTTGTACCGAGTGTCTCCGGAGTTTTGCTCCAGCGAGAAAGGATACATTTTTGGAGGATCCTTGAGTGAGCTTGGGACCAGGGAATTGCCTGAATACATAATATTTATTTTTATATAGCACTAACATATTCCACAGCGCTTTACAGTTTGCACACATTATCACTGTCCCTGATGGGGCTCACAATCTAAATTTCCCAACTGTATGTCTTTTGGAATGTGGGAGGAAACCGGAATACCCGGAGGAAACCCACGCAAACACGGGGAGAACATACAAACTCCTTGCAGATGTTGTCATGGGTGGGATTCGAACCCTGGACTCCAGCGCTGCAAGGCTGCAGTGCTATCCACTGAGCCACCATGCTGCCATGATGTCATTGATCCCAGTACTGACACTGCAAATCTTAAAGTCACCCTCTTTTGGGTCTTTAGGGTCCGAACCCTTGATCTTTTGCATAACCGTTTGGTGACCAAAGGATTTTCGGTTTTGGGAGTCTAGGAGGATACCTAAAAATACTCTCGGTTGATGGGTTCAGGCCTGATTTTCCCCGATTTATCATCAAGCCTAAAGCTGTTAGGGTATGTAGAACTGAATGGAGATGCCTTCTAAGAGTAGCACTTGAAGGAACCACGATGAGAACGTAGTCCAGGTAGGGACCGATGCAGATGTCTTGCTTTCTGAAGAAGGCTACTACTTCCGCCATAATCTTTGTGAATGTTCGGGGGTGCAGATGATATGCCGAAGGGTAGGACCTTGAACTGAAAGTGATGCACCTCCTGGCCTAGAGTGACTGCAAACCTCAGATACCGATGGTAGCTTGGATGAATGGGTACATGGTAGAAGGCATGCTGGAGGTCTATGGTGGCCATGGAGAAGTCCTTCCCTATCAACGGTATTGTAGTTTTTACTGACTCAAATTTGAATCGACGATACACGATGTATTGATTCAGTCGTTTTAGGTTGATGATAACCTGGTAATCTCCACTCGGCATTTTTATAAGGAACACCCTGGAGTAATGACCTTGGCCTTGCTCTGCTTCTGGAACCAGAGATATTAATGCAGAGGATAGCATTTGCTGGAGTTCTGTGTACAGAATTTTTTGAAGCCTTGAGGATGGCAGAGATGTCACCTCTAGTCTTTGTGGGGGAAGAGAGGAAAATTCTATTTTTACTCCTCTTCTGACTGAGTCCAGGATTTTGTGGTCTGATGCTACCTCCCACCATCTTGAGAAGTAGTTTGAAATCCTGCCCCCTACTTGTTTGGCCTTATTTGCTATCTGAACGGGGTTCTGAAAAATATTTCTTCCTTTACCTCATTTTGGTAGCTCCACCGCCCGGTTTTACCTTTCCCTCTGGTATTGAGGGGGTCTGAGTTTGGAATGGGCAAAATGGCTTCTTCTTGAGGGTTTTTGGCTCAGGAAGTTTTTTCTTTTTGTCAGTCACCTTCTTCAGTAGCTAGTCCAGTGCAGGACCAAACACGTATTCTCGTTTGAAGGGAATAGAGCATAATTTAGACTTCGATAGGATGTCTCTGCTCCACATCTTTAAATCAAAGTGCCCTTCAGGTGGTGTTGGAGAGTACAGATGTCCTCGCAGCAATGCAAACTGACTCAGCAGAGGCGTCTCCAAGGAAACCAGCAGCTTTCTGTAGGAGAGGTAAAGAGGCCAGAAGGTCTTCTCAAGGGGGTACCACCCCTAATATAGTTTTCCGTTGTTGAAACCAGAGAAATAGGGTTCTCGTGAAGTAGGCGTATGTGACATTTGTCTTTAAAAGGAGGTTGCTGATGCTTCCCAAGACCTCCTCAATAAGCTGTCCATCTTGCAGTCAAGTGGATCTTTAAGTTGAGAGGAGAGGAGTCCTCAAAGGGTAATATGGTTTTTTGGCTACCCTAGCCACCAGATATCCACTTTAGGGATTTCAGTCCAGCACTTTGAGACTTCCTCATCCAAGGGAAAGCAATCCTTCACATCATTTGGGATGTTCAGCTTCCTTTCTGGGAATTCCCATTCATCCAGGATTAAATTTTGGACGTTGTCATGGATAGAAAAAAAAAAAAAAAAAAAAACAAAAAAAAAAAAAAAAAAACACAACAACATATTTCTTGATTTTAGATCACTGAAAAGCTCATCTTGGATTGTGCGGGATCGTTTCTCCTCCTCAACTCCCATCGTATTCCTTACTGCCAGCAGTAGCTCCTCCATATCCTTGGAGGAAAAGAAAATTTATTTTATTATTCTCCGTATGACTGAGTAAGTTCACCTTTTTCCGCCCATTCTTCAGGACCTGACATTTCAGCTTCTGAGTCAGAGCTATCCTCAGGGGTGTATTTCCTCTTTTTGGAAACAGAGGGACCCCCTGCAAAGGACTGGGAGGTTGTAGCTAGGGATGATTTTATCTCCTGTCGCACCATCCATCAGGGATGGCTGCTCTTCACGGACAATTTTCTCTGTACATTGCTGACAAAGCTTTCTTGCAGTCGGAGTTTTTTTTACTGCACATGGCACATTTGAGATTTGAAGTTTTTTCCCTTGATTTTGGTACTGGATCCTTGTCTCCCTAAAAGAGAGAGAAGGGAAATTCCCATAAGGAAGAATCCACTACTAAAGGGCTTACCCTTACCAGGTATACTCACTAGGCCAGGGTTAGTGCTGGGCTCTGCAGACGCAGATGTAAGAGAAGGCACATCCATCATTTAGAACCTCATCATTACCTTACAGAGTTTTCAGTAAGGGTCCTTTTATACAGAAACTGAGACCCAGCGCTTTTTCTCACCCAATAAGATGAGATCTCTCCCCCTCTGTGATAAGTCCTGTCTTCTGGCGCCTTCCCCGGTTTTAAATTTTGACATTTCCCACCAAAATAACGGTGCGTTCCACGGTGGAACGCAGGGCAGAAGTGACGTTGCGCCTTCTATCTCGGCGGTGTACGTCACTTCTTGTACATGCCCAGGACTGCCTGAGAGTGCCGAAGTCACCGCCGGTCATGCAGGCACGAGGGGGAGAGAAACTACGAGGCTGGGGGACTACGGGAAGCTCCCTGCCACTTCTTCACCATCCAGCATTGCCAGTGGAGCCGGAGGATGGTGCAGTCTCGCCCAAGGCAAGAGCAGCTGAGGGAGGAAGGCTGCCTGGCTTAAAGGTACCTACAGGAGAGTGTCGCCGGCCCACCTTCAGGAACACACAAAAAACCCTCTTCATCACTTAGGGACAGGAAAACACAGTGAGGGATTGAGGGAAGGGGTAGGCTATTTAAACCTCTTGTTTCCTGTCCCCAATTAGGATTGGAAGGCAACTTCCTGTGTGCTGTCGTGGAGGGGAATTAGAGAAAAAAGTTAAAATAGCAAACAAATGTCATTGAAGTGTTGATTAGGACACTAGGGTGGTCAGCATAGAAAGGAAAGGAGCTCATGGCTTACAGCAAACTATTTCTCGTGTCACCTACACATCTATTTAGGACAAGTTCACATCTGCAGTAAGGCTGGGTTCACACGTAGCGGAACTCTCGCGGAAATTACCGCGAGAGTTCCGGAATTCCTTTCCGCGGGAAAATCGCATTTTAAATTCCCGTGATTTTCCCACGGAAAAACTAGCATTTTGCAAGCGTAATTAGCTTGCAAAATGCTAGCGTTTTCAAAGCGATCTGTAGCATCGCTTGGAGAACTGATTGACAGGTTGGTCACACTCGTCAAACAGTGTTTGACAAGTGTGACCAACTTTTTACTACTGAGGCCGCCTATGCGGCATCAGTAGTAAAAGATAAAATGTAAAAAATAAATAAAAAAAAAAAAGGTGTTATTCTCACCTTCCGACGTCCCGCACAGCCTTCCCGCCTCTCTCCACGCTCCCGTTCCCAGTAAGCCTTTGCGAAAATGCCCGCGATGACGAACGTTCTCGCAGGATCGCGACGACGTCGCGCGAATGACCGCGAGACTTCGCGATCCCACGAGAACGGACGCCATCGCGGACATTTTCGCAAAGGCTTACTGGGAACGGGAGCGTGGAGAGAGGCGGGAAGGCTGCGCGGGACGTCGGAAGGTGAGAACAACAATATTTTTTATTTTAAATTCTATTTTTTACAGGGATATGGTACCCAAAGCCCGGAGGACAGTCTCCTCTCCTCCGGACCGTGGGTACCATCCGCAATTGTTCTGCTTACTTTTCGCATGGTGTGCACAGCCACATGCGGAAAGTATGCGGAACAATGCTTTCCTATGGTTGCGGGATCGCCGCGATTCCGCAAAATTAATGAGCATGCTGCGGTTTTTACCGTGAAGCGATTCCGCCGCGGTAAAAACCGCAGCATTCGCTCAGCATTGCGGAATGTCATAGGAATACATGGGATGCTTATTTTTCGCGGCAAAATCGTGCGGTTAAAACCGCCGCGGAAACGCGAAAAAACGCCACGTGTGAACTCAGCCTTTGGGTTTTTTTTGTTCCGCTATAGAAACAGAGAAAACAAAACATAAAACTGAATGCCATCATTTTTCCAGAAAAAAAAGCCATATTTGTTTTTACAAAAAAAGCCGTAATTATGGAGCCTGACAGATGTGTGCAGAGCATTTTGAAAATGGCATAGTAAAACACAGTATTGCCACAAAGCGCCAATAGTATAAATAAAGGCATCCGTAAGTTGTTTAAAGTGACCTGACCATAATTCATGCAGCTTCTCGCTTCCAATCTACCACTATTTTATATATAAAATTAAATTATATTATATCATCCAACCACAAAGCCGCTGCATAAAACAGACACTTGAAGAAAACCACCTCCTGCTTTTTACTGAAGTATCTTCTGCTTCAAATACAAAGCGATGTGTAAGATAGCTGTAAGCTGGGTGGATAAAAATCAATGTTTTTATAAAAAAAAAAAAAATTCGGATTTTTTTGATTTAAATCGGATTTTTTTCAATAAACTGCTTTTTGAGGAAAATATTTTACCATCCAAAGGTTCTTCCATCATGAGATAAAGCTGAGTTGTTTAACTCAGTAGAATAAAGGCTGTATATGTGTAACATTCACAATGCCATGCTCTTCCAGAGGTTTCTGTAGGATTAGTGGGCAGTTTCTCTCCTATATTATCACAGACGCTCGCTTTACTTACGCAGTTCTCAAAACTGAATTTGACTCTGCAGAGGTCCCAGCCTCTTCTTCACGGCAAAAATGTTACAACATGAACAGAGTTGAGAAAAAGACCTTAATCCTATTGTTCTACAAACCTATGAATACAGAATCAACCCCTTCAGTGCCAAGTCCAAGAAGTTAGACAATATGTTTCTGATTGTTTGGAGTGGAATAGATCTGCACAACACAAGAAGAATGTGAATCTAAGTGTGAGGAGGAGGAAGGGCAAGCAGACAAGAAAATTAAAGTGAAACTTTGAGCACAATACTGCAGCATAGCCACAGACAGACAAGTCTGGATCTGTTTGTGTGTACGATCTGAGGTTTATTACATTCTTTCCTTATAATGGCAGCAGGCCGTAAAAGAGACCCAGTTTGGGAATATTTTAATGAAGCTCCTTCGCCTATCGGTAAGGCAGGCATGCGTGCAAAATGCAAACGATGCAACAAAGAGATGCAAGGCCTGGTGGCGCGAATGAGGCAACATCATGAGAAGTGCGGTGATGAAGATGACCAAAGAAACACTTCTGAACAGGCAGGATCTTCAGGTTGGTAAACATTTTTATTGAATCCTATTTCTAAAGACTGAACTGTCATGTGTGAGAAAAATTATATTTCTTATTATTACTGCATGTTACTGTCATTTGGTACAGTTATGAAGAAAAACAAATATTCCTTTTGGGGCAGGGGCAGTGATGTGTTGTGTACAATAAGCAGAAATTGTATAAACAATAAAATAACAGCATTGACTTTTTGTTTAGGGGAATTCATGGATCCTGGAAACTATCCACCTCCAAGATCACCATCATCCTGTTCTACAGTTTCAGAGTTATCCATCCAGGATAGTGCTTCATTAGCAGCAGCATCATCATCAGACACCCACATATCACCATCACCCAAAAGGAAGAAAAAACCTTTACCTCCTGGAACCACCATAGATAGGTTTGTGATAAGAACTAGCAGATTAGAAAAAGAGTTGATTGATGAAAAAATTGCCCAGTTTATTTATGCAACGAACTCTTCTTTCCATCTGACTGAGAACCCACATTTCATTAATATGGTTCAGTCACTGAGACCAGGATACAGTCCCCCCAGCAGAGCTGATGTTGCAGGGAAACTGCTGGATCAAGTGTATGACAGAGAAATGGAGCAATGTGCAACAGCTCTGGAGGGTAAAATTGTCAACCTAAGTATTGATGTGTGGAGTAATGTCCACAATGATCCTATTGTATGTGCTTGTATAACAGAAGAAGGTAAAGTCTTCCTTGCACAAACAACTGATACGTCAGGAAATGCACACACAGCAGAATACTTACAAGAAGTGGCAGTAAAAGCTATAACGACATGTGAACAAAAATTCAAATGTCTAGTACGCAGTTTGGTCACTGACAATGCTGCAAACGTATCCAAGATGAGAAGAGATTTAGAAGAGCAGGGAGGGAATACAAAGCTGCTAATAACATATGGTTGCAGTGCTCATTTGCTGCACCTCTTAGCCAAAGACTTAAGTGTTCCAGAAATAAAGGCTAATGTTGTTGAAATTGCTAAATACTTCCGTAATAATCATTTTGCTGCAGCAGCTCTGAAAAGGATGGGTGGAACCAAGCTAACGCTCCCACAAGATGTTAGATGGAACTCTGTGGAGGACTGTTTTGAGCAGTATATCAAAAACTGGCCTATTCTGATGACACTTTGTGAAGAAAACAGAGATAAAATAGATGGCACTGTCATGGCCAAAATCCTCAACATTGGGCTTAAGAGAAATGTTGAACATATGCTGAGCTTCCTGAAACCCATCTCTCAAGCTTTAAACAAAATACAGAAAAATAGCTGTTTTATTGCGGATGCTGTTGAAATTTGGAAGGAACTGAGTGAACACTTAAAAACAGAACTACACATGGACAGAATTATATTACAAGCAGTAAACAAACGAATGGGACAAGCACTGACTCCAGCTCATTTTTTGGCAAATATTGTCAATATCCAATATCAGGGTCAAAACCTAAGTGCTGAGGAAGAGGAGTTAGCTATGACATGGGTATCCAGCAATCATCCATCTTTAATGCCAACTATAATAAACTTCAGAGCTAAGGGGGAACCATTCAAGAAATATATGTTTGCTGAAGATATTTTAACCCCTTCACCCCCAAGGGTGGTTTGCACGTTCATGACCGGGCCAATTTTTACAATTCTGACCACTGTACCTTTATGAGGTCATAACTCTCGAACGCTTCCATGGATCCCGGTGATTCTGACATTGTTTTCTCGTGACATATTGTACTTCATGATAGTGGTAAAATTTCATTCAAATAACTTGCGTTTATTTGTGAGAAAAACGGAAATTTGGCGAAAATTTTGAAAATTTCGCAATTTTCCAACTTTGAATTTTTATGCCCTTAAATCACAGAGATACGGCACACAAAAAACTTGATAACTAACATTTCCCACATGTTTACTTTACATCAGCACAATTTTGGAACCAAAATTTTTTTTTGTTAGGAAGTTATAAGGGTTAAAAGTTGACCAGCGATTTCTCATTTTTACAACACCATTTTATTTTTAGGACCACATCACATTTGAAGCCACTTTGAGGGGTCTATATGATAGAAAATACCCAAAAGTGACACCATTCTAAAAACTGCACCCCTTAAGGTGCTCAAAACCACATTCAAGAAGTTTATTAACCCTTTAGGTGCGTCACAGGAATTTTTTTGAATATTTAAAAAAAAATGAACATCTAACTTTTTTTCATAAAAAAAATACTTCAGGTTCAATTTTTTTTATTTTACCAAGGGTAACAGGAGAAATTGAACTGCAAAAGTTATTGTGCAATTTGTCCTGAGTACGCAGATACCTGATATGTGGGGGGGAACGACTGTTTCGGCGCATGGCAGAGCTCAGAATGGAAGGAGCGCCGTTTGACTTCTTCAATGCAAAATTGGCTGGAATTCAGATTGGACGCCATGTCACGTTTGGAGAGTCCCTGATGTACCTAAACAGTGGAAACCCCCTACAAGTGACCCCATTTTAGAAACTAGACCCCCCAAGGAACTTATCTAGATATGTGGTGAGAACTTTGAACCCACAAGGGCTTTACAGAAGTTTATAACGTACAGCGGTACAATTAAAAAATCATATTTTTTCCACAAAAATGATCTTTTCACCCCAATTTTTATTTTCCCAAGGGTAGCAGGACCCTAAAAGTTATTGTGCAATTTGTCCTGAGTACGCTGATACCCCACATGTGGGGGTAAACCACTATTTGGGCGCATGGCAGAGCTTGGAAGGGAAGCAGCGCCATTTGACGTTTTTGGCTGGAATGGAGATTGGACACCATGTCGCGTTTGGAAAACCCCTGATGTACCAAAACAGTGGAAACCCCCCACAAATGACACCATTTTGGAAACTAGACCCCCTAAGGAACTTATCTAGATGTGTGGTGAGAACTTTGAACCCCCATGGGCTTCACAGAAGTTTATAACAAAGCCATACAAATAAAAAATCATATTTTTTCCACAAAAATGATCTTTTCACCCTCAATTCTTATTTTTCCAAGGGTAACAGGACCCTAAAAGTTATTGTGCAATTTGTCCTGAGTACGCTGATACCCCACATGTGGGGGTAAACCACTATTTGGGCGCATGGCAGAGCTCGGAAGGGAAGCAGCGCCATTTGACGTTTTTGGCTGGAATTGAGATCGGACACCATGTCGCGTTTGGAAAACTCCTGATGTACCAAAACAGTGGAACCCCCCCACAAATGACACCATTTTGGAAACTAGACCCCCTAAGGAACTTATCTAGATGTGTGGTGAGCACTTTGACCCCCCCAGTGCGTCACAGAAGTTTACAACGCCCGGGCGTGAAAATAAAAAATTCGTATTTTTTCCACAAACATGATCTTTTAGTCACCATTTTTTTATTTTCCCAAGGGTACCAGGAGAAATTGGACCCCAAAAGTTGTTGTCCAATTTGTCCTGAGTATGCTGATACCCCATATGTGGGAGAAAACTACTGTATGGGCACAAGTCGGGGCTCGGAAGGGAAGTAGTGACGTTTTGGAATGCAGACTTTGATGGAATGGTCTGCGGGTATCATGTTGCCTTTGGAGAGCCCCTAATGTACCTAAACAGTGGAAACCCCCCACAAATGACACCATTTTGTAAACTAGACCCCCCAAGGAACTTATTTAGATGTGTGGTGAGCACTTTGACCCCCCCAGTGCTTCACAGAAGTTTACAACGCCCGGGCGTGAAAATAAAAAATTCGTATTTTTTCCACAAACATGATCTTTTAGTCACCATTTTTTTATTTTCCCAAGGGTACCAGGAGAAATTGGACCCCAAAAGTTGTTGTCCAATTTGTCCTGAGTACGCTCACACCCCATATGTGGGAGAAAACTACTGTATGGACACACGTCGGGGCTCGGAAGGGAAGCAGTGACGTTTTGGAATGCAGACTTTGATGGAATGGTCTGCGGGTGTCATGTGCGTTTGGAGAGCCCCTGATGTACCTAAACTATTGAAACTCCCCACAAGTGACCCCATTTTGGACACTAGACCCCCCACGGAACTTATCTAGATGTGTGGTGAGCACTTTGAACCCCCAAGTGCTTCACAGAAGTTTATAACACTCGGATGTGAAAATAAAAAAATCATTTTTTTCCACAAAAATGATATTTTTGCCCCCAATTTTTTATTTTCCTAAGGGTAACAGGAGAAATTGGACCCCAAAAATTGTTTTGCAATTTGTCCTGAGTAGGCTGATACCCTACATGTGGGGGTAAAACACTGTTTGGGCGCATAGCAGAGCTTGGAAGGGAAGGAGCACCATTTGACTTTTTCAACTCAGAATTGGCTGGAATTGAGATCAGACGCCATGTTGCATTTGGAGAGCCCCTGATGTGCCCAAACAGTGGAAACCCCCAATTCTAACTCCAACCCGAACCCCAACACGCCCCTAACCCTAGCCCTAACCCTAGCCCTAACCCTAGCCCTAACCCTAACCCTAGCCCTAACCCTAGCCCTAACCCTAGCCCTAACCCAACACACCCCTAGCCCTAACCCTAGCTCTAACCCTAATGGAAAAATGGAAATAAATACATTTTTTTTATTTTATTATTTTTCCCTAACTAAGGGGGTGATAACGGGGGGTTTGATTTACTATTTATGGCGGTTTTTATGTTTTGCGGCTGTCGCACGCTAAAAGACGCTTTTTATTGTAAAAATAGTTTTTGCATCACCACATATTGAGAGCTATAATTTTTCCGTATTTTGACCCACCGAGTCATGTGAGGTCTTATTTTTTGCGGGACGAGTTGACGTTTTTATTGGTACCATTTTCGGGCACGTGAAATTTTTTGATCGCTTTTTATTCCGATTTTTGGGACGCAGAATGAACAAAAACCAGCGTTTCATGAATTTCTTTTGGGGGGGGTGCGTTTACACCGTTCCGCGTGCGGTAAAATTGATAAAGCGGTTTTATTCTTCGGGTCAGTACGGTTACAGCGATACCTCATTTAGGTCGTTTTTTTATGTTTTTGTCGGTTTTATGCAATGAAAACTATTTTATATAAAAAATAATTATTTTTGCATCGCTTTATTCTGCGAGTTATAACTTTTTTATTTTTTCGCTGATGATGCTGTGTGGCAGCTTGTTTTTTGCGGGACAAGATGACGTTTTCAGCGGTACCATGGATATTTATATGCGTCTTTTTGATCGCGCGTTATTGCACTTTTTGTTTGGCGGTATGATAATAAATCATTTTTTGCTTCGTTTTTTATTTTTATTTTTTAAGGGGTTCGCTAAAGGGGTTAACTAATGGGACAGTTTTATAGGGCAGGTCGTTACGGACGCGGTGATACCTAATATGTGTACTTTTATTGTTTTTTTTTTTTATTATTTTCAAAAAATGAATTTATTGGGGAATATTTTTTTTTTTACTAATTTATTTGGCGATTTTTTTACATTTATTTTTACACTTTTTAATTTTTTTTTTACTTTATTACATAGTCCCAGGTGGGACATCACTGTCCTGTGACAGATCGCTGATCTGTCACATCACAGATCACTGTGACAGATCAGCAATCTGTCACAGGCAGTGCACAAGGCTTCCTCATGCCTGCGCTTTGCAGGCACTGAGGAAGCCAGCTTCCCCAGGCCCCCGAAGGCCCCCGTCGCCATCTTGGATTCGGGGGCCTGGAGGAAAGGAGCCCCCCGCAGCAGCGCTGCACATTGCGCTGCCGTGGGGGGCTCAGGGAAGCACGGAGGGAGCCCCCTCCCTGCCGATGCTTCCCTTTAACCCCCGGTACACCGCGATCATGTTTGATCGCGGTGTGCAAGGGGTTAACGTGTCGGGGGCGGTCCGTGACCGCCCCTGACACGTAGTGCCGGGTGTCAGCTGTGATAATCAGCTGACACCCGGCCGCGATCAGCGGCGCTCACCACGTGGGCGCCGCTGATCGCGGTAGACGTACTATCCCGTCCCCGGTCATACGGGCCCGGGTACCGTGGACGGGATAGTACGTCTCATGTCAGGAAGGGGTTAAGGAAGGTCACACCAGTAAACTGGTGGAAGTCACTTAAGCGCTTGGATTTAGAGACTGTTCAAGTAATGATTTCACTTTTAACAGCAGTAGCTTCTTCTGAAGGCGTTGAAAGAATATTCTCTTCCTTTGGACTCATTCATTCTAAATTGAGAAATCGGTTGGGACCCAATAAAGCAGGAAAGCTTGTTTTTCTTTTCCAGATTATGAATAGGAAAAAAGAAGATGATGATGAAGATGACGACAAGTGAGCTACAGAGGACAGCAGGGACAGTAGTATTTAAGTTTATCATGTGTCGGCTGGGCTGACAGTCTAAGTTTCTTAAAATATATATATATATATATATATATATATATATATATATATATATATATATATATATATATATATATATATATATATTTATTTTGTTTAGCCAAATTAGTTAACAAACATGGATGTTTGTTTAAGCAAATAACTTATGCTGTAATGTTGTTATTGTTTCAGTTGAATAAATCTATTTAAATTGTTATTAAAGGTCAGGATTATTTTTCTCCTTCTTAAGTACAACAGAACAGTGGTGTCCAAATATGAATGATTAACCCAGTAAACTGGGGAGAAAAAAGTAATATAAAAAGTGATTCTAAAAATCTTCATCTACTTGCATGTTAAAGTAGCAAGAACTAGTTTAGGTAGAAACTTTGATTTAAATCACTGATTTAAATCAAGCCTTACTGACTAGTGATATAAATCGTGATTTAAATCGTGATTTAAATCAGTTAGATTTAAATCAAATCCACCCTGCCTGTAAGGCTGAGCTCACACGTGGCGTTTTTTTTGCGTTTCCGCGGCGGTTTTAACCGCGAAAAATAAGCATCCCATGCATTCCTATGGGATTCCGCAATGCTGTGGTTTTTACCGCGGCGGAATCGCTTTGCGGTAAAAACCGCAGCATGCTCATTAATTTTGCGGAATCGCGGCGATCCCACACCCATAAGAATGCATTGTTCCGCTTACTTCCCGCATGTGGCTGTGCACACCATGCGGAAAGTAAGCAGAACAATTGCGGATGGTACCCACGGTCCGGAGGAGAGGAGACTGTCCTCCGGGCTTTGGGTACCATATCCCTGTAAAAAATAAAATTTAAAATAAAAAATACTGTTCTTACCTTCCGGCGTCCCGCGCAGCCTTCCCGCTTCTCTCCATGCTCTCGTTCCCAGTAATCCTTTGCGAAAATGCCCGCGATGACGTCCGTTCTCGCGGGATCGCGAAGTCTTGCGGTCATCGCGACTTACCGTGAGACATCGCGATCCTGCGAGAACAGACGTCATTGCGGGCATTTTCGCAAAGGATTACTGGGAACGGCTGCGCGGGACGTCGGAAGGTAAGAATAACACCATTTTTTATTTTTACATTTTATCTTTTACTACTGATGCTGCATAGGCGGCCTCAGTAGTAAAAAGTTGGTCACACTTGTCAAACACTATGTTTGACGAGTGTGACCAACCTGTCAATCAGTTCTCCAAGCGATGCTACAGATCGCTTGGAAAACGCTAGCATTTTGCAAGCTAAATACGCTTGCAAAATGCTAGTTTTTCCGCGGGAAAATCGTGGGAATTTAAAATGCGATTTTCCCGCGGAATGGAATTCCGGAATTCTCACGGTAATTTCCGCGAGAGTTCCGGTACGTGTGAACTTAGCCTAAGACACAGTGTGCACATACCCTTACATTGGAAACAGGGGTGCTTCTTTCACCTGCACCGCCATAGTAATTCATCCATATGTAAAAACGTGCAGACAGGCTCCCTTTAAGATCAATGTCCAGTCAATAATTAGGTAAATGCCTCAAATAATTCACCCTCTGTGACCACCGGAAGATCCTGTTCCAACACTCACATGATTGGCCCACCAGAAAACATAGATTTGGGGCACTCTTAACACATACAGTGTCGAAAAAAGTATTTAGTCAGCCACCAATTATGCAAGTTCTCCCATTTAAAAAGATGAGTCCTGTAATTGACATCATAGGTAGACAACAACTATGAGAGTCAAAATGAGAAAATAAATCCAGAAAATCACCTTGACTGATTTGTCAAGATTTATTTTGCAAATTATGATGGAAAATAAGTATTTGGTAATTAACAAAAGTTCATCTCAATATTTTGTTATACCATATATGCTTTGCTGGCAATGACAGGTCCAACATTTTCTGTAAGTCTTCACAAGGTTGGCACACACTGTTGGTGGTATGTTGACCTATTCCTCCATGCAGATCTCCTCTAGAGCAGTGATGTTTTGGGCCTGTCGCTGGGCAACACGGACTTGCAAATCCCTCCAAAGGTTTTCTTTCTTCTTATAAAGCCACTCCTTTGTTGCCCTGGCGGTGTGCTTGGGATCATAATGCTGAAAGACCCATCTACGTTTCATCTTCAATGCCCTTGCTGATGGAAGATGGATTGCACTCAAAATCTCATGATACATGGCCCCATTCATTCTTTCATGTACAAGCATCAGTCGTCCTGGTCCCTTTGCAGAGAAACAGCCCCAAAGCATGTTGCCGCCACCCCCATACTTCACAGTAGGTAAGGTGTTCTTTGGATGCAACTCAGCATTCTGTCTCCTCCAAACACGAGTTTTGTTTCTAACAAACAGTTCTACCAGACCATATGACATTCTCCCAATACTCTTCTGGATAATCCAAATGCTCTCAAGCAAACTTCAGACAGGCCCTGACATGTAGTGCCTTAAGCAGGGGGACACATCTGGCACTGCAGGATCCGAGTCCCTGGTGGCGTAGTTGTGGCGCACCTGAGGGTTCAGTCGCCACAGAGGTACTGCATCTCCTCCTGAGGTGTGGTACCCCACCATCCAGGTAAGGTGGAGACACCTGACCACACTCCAACACCTGCACCCCACACCACAAACTAGTGTAGCAAAGCACCTTCGGCAGCTCCATGCTTGGAGTGTAGCATAGCACCCCTTGGTGGCTCCCTGCTTGGAACACAAAACGTGCTGGGAGGTGGGTGGAGTTTAGTTCACTAATAGAGTGGGAAGAGTTGAGTCAGTCAGTCTTTCATTCAGTCAGAGAGTGAGTGAGGATGTAGAAGGACAGAGAGTGAGAAAGAGAAGATCCCCGGGAGAGGGATGGAAGAAGGAAGTGCTGCAGCAGGCCACAGTGATCTGGGTCTGCGGGCACAGGAAAGAGACAGAGAAAGGAAGCTTGATTCTCCATTGGAAAGAAGGATTAGTACGGAACGTAAGGAGGAGGACTAAGGATCAGGGTTGGAAGAGAGAACCCTTCCCAAGTTCTAAGCGCAAGGCCGGGGTCCGGTCCCCAAGGTTGTATGGATACTAATGGTCCTGCAGCAGACACCGGAGGAATAGAAGTAACATAGTAACAGATTTGAAGGCTGAAGGAAGACCTTATGTCCATCTAGCTCAGCCTAGTTTTAGTGCAGCTGTTCTGCATTGCTGATCCTGGGGAAGGTAAAAACCAGGGCTGTGGAGTCGGTGCTCATTTTGGTGGAGTCGGAGTCGGAGTCGGTATAAAATGGACCGACTCCGACTCCTAAAATATATAATAAATTGGGTACAGTAATTCAATGCAGGATGTGCTGAATATTTTTTCATAGGAGTTTGGGAAAGTTTTGAAATGTCCTATAAATGGCTGTTATATTCCTGATCTAAGGCTACATTCACACACAGCGTTTTTCCTGTGTTTTTTGAGAATACGTTTTTCAGCTGCAAAAGCTGATCATCTTTTTAAAAAACTGCATCACCTGAAAGGTTTTTGAGCTCATAGATAATGTTTTCAATAGCAAAAGCAGATTAGAAATCTGCTCTGTCTATCCATATCGTATCTGTACCAAAAAGAATGAAAACCGGGTAGTACACCAATATATATTCTGTTCTATATAAATATCTTGATTATTGGATCATAAAAATGATTAAATGTCTGAGGTTCACATTGTACTACAATAAATTTTTCACTTAAATATAAGCAATATGTGTGGGAGTCGGAGTAAGGGAAATTGAGGAGTCGGAGTCGCAGGTTTGGCTTACCGACTCCACAGAAAACCCCACAGAGTAGAAGCCAATTTTCTCCATAGGGAAAAAAATTCCTTCCCCTAAGCTGGGTCAACCATCTACCTATAATATTCTTGGTGAATGTTTTTCCCAGCAATATGCGCTCCTGAAGGATGATGATGGAACTTGATATTTAGATTCAAGGATGATTTTTATTTTTAATTCAAAAATAGAATACAACCGGTTTCGACTGCTAAGAGTCTTCCTCAGGGAGATCTGCTATAAAATGTGTTCAGACAGATCCGTTTATATTCTTGACATTATACCTGAGGAAGACTCTTAGTCGAAATCGGTTGTATTCTAATTTTGAATTAAAAATAAAAATCATCCTTGAATCAAAATATCAAGTTCCATCATCATCCTTCAAGAACGCATATTGCTGGGAAAAACATTCACCAAGTGTTATAACCTATGACAGCACTGTCCAGTGCTCTCACTAGTTCCCAGATCTTTGCAGCAAACTGAATGGAAAGAGGAATGGAGTGATCCAGGGACTGGATCTACATGCAGTATCTCAAGACACCAAATAGGTGAGTGTATTCACACTGAGTATATACGTTTGATAATTAACTACTACACTTAGAAGCTTGCGCTTCCCATTTTTCTCCCTATAATCCCCTCTTGTTTCACCTATAATATTCTGTTATTCGTAACCTTCTATACTGTTACTCACAAGAAAAGCATCCATTCCTTTCTTAAATCCATTCAGTGAGTTGGCCATCACTTCCTCAGGAAGAGAATTCCAGACCCTCACTGCTCTTACCGTGAAGAACCCTCTTCTATGCTGGTGCAGAAATGGTCTTTCCTCCAAACGAAGAGAATGTCCTCTTGTTTTTGCCGCAGTCCTTGGTACAAACAGTTCATTGGAGAGATCTCTGTATTGCCCTCTGATATACTTGTACATATATATTAAGTCTCCCTTAAGCCCGTCTTCTCTTTTCTAGAGTAAATAGACCTAATGTTGATAAACTTTCTGGGTATTGTAGTGAACCAACTCCATTTATCATTTTAGTAGCCCGCCTTTGAACCCTTTCAAGTTCAGTAATGTCTTTCTTGAGCACCGACGTCCAAAATTGCACACAATACTCCAAGTGTGGTCTGACGAGTGATTTGTACAGAGGGAGAATTATGTTTTCATCTCGTGTCCCCAGACCTCTTCTAATGCATCCCATGACTTTATTTGCTTTGGTGGCAGCTGCCTGACACTGGGCACTCCAATTTAGCTTCTTATTGACTAAGATGCCCAAGTCTTTTTCCATGTCTGATTTCCCCAGCAGTTTCCCATTTAGTAAGTAATTATAGCATCTGTCTCTCCTTCCCATGTGCATAACCATACACTTATCTGTGTTAAATCTCATTTGCCATTTTTCAGCCCAATTCTCCAATTTACTCAAATCTGTCTTAGTTGCAAACTGTCCTCCTTTGTGTTAACTACCTTACATAGTTTTGTATCCTCTGCAAATACTAGTATTTTACTGTGTAAGCCATCCACTAGATCATTAATAAATATATTAAATAGTAGGGGGCCCAATACAGAACCCTCTGGTACCCCACTATTAACCCTGGCCCAATCTGAGTATGCCCCATTATATAACCACTCTTTGTTTTCTACCACTAAGCCAGCTACCTACCCATCTACACACATTTTCACCTAGCCCAAGCTTTCTCATCTTACTTACCAATCTTTTATGTGGGACAGTGTCAAATGCTGTAGAGAAGTCGAGATAAATGACATCCAGTGATTCTCCTTGGTCCATTTGAGAGCTTACATCCTCATAGAAGCTGATCAGGTTAGTTTGACAGGAGCGATCCTTCATAAATCCATGTTAATATGGAGTTAAACATTTATTAACACTGAGATATTCCATAATGGTGTCCCTTAGAAACCCTTCAAAAATTTTACACACAACAGATGTTAAGCTTACCAACCTATAGTTTCCAGGTTCCCTTTTACACCACTTTTTGAATATTGGTACCACATTTGCTTGCCACCAATCAAAAGGAACAGTAGTGACCACTTTACTCCCACACAAGACTTGGGGGCACAAGAGCAATGATAGTGAGCTGGGACTAGGTAGTAAGGAGTCCCCGAAGCAGGCTACAGCTGTCTGCCGTACAAGTAGCGTTCATGGGAACATCTGACAGTTGGAACTCCAGTGTAACTCAGTACTAGGAGTACTTCACTCAGAGGCGCTATAAGAGAGGACGTTCAGAAAAGGCACATATGTTGGCGGAGTGTTGGAATGGAGTACTTCATCTTGCCTGGAAGTTGGCTGAGCTCCTGACCTGGAGGACACAGCACCGAGGCGGGCACCTGTGTGCACAGCAGTCTGTGAGTAAAGCTTTGGAACTACAAGCCCTGGTGTCCTCCACTTATTCATGCGCCAACACCCTCAGCACTGCTACATCTCTTGCGCCCGACACTACACCATCTAAGTGTCGCTTCACCTACTCTGCCCTTGGACTACAGCCCTGCCTGTCGAGGGCTATAACATGATTGCTGCATCACACCATCTGTCCCAGAGGATCTGTCTGCAGCGTCGGCTTACATCTTCATTGCCGAACACCACAGGTGGTGTCACAAATCACTTATAAACTTTCCCCTTTTTACAATGGGCGCCCAGGCCACGGGCCGGGTCCCAGCTGCCGTGACATCTCCCATTGAAGCTCATCGGGCCCGGTACTGAGTACCCCACAACTCTGGGAGGGCGACCCATAGTGTGTTACTGATAGTAGCCATTGTTGCGGTGGTCCCAGCTTTATGCATGTCATTCACTAGGTCCCCCCCCCATGTGGTTCTGGGATTTTTGCTCACCGTTCTTGTGATCATTTTGATCCCACGATTAAGGGAGATTATCAGTGGTCTTGTAGGTCTTCCATTTTCATATTATTTCTCCCATAGTTGATTTCATCACACCATGCTGCTTGCCTATTGCAGATTCAGTCTTCCCAGCCTGGTGCAGGGCTACAATTTTGTTTCTGGTGTTGTTCAAGAGATCTTTGGTCTTCACCACAGTGGAGTTTGGAGTGTGACTGTTTGAGATTGTGGACAGGTGTCTTTTAGACTGATAAGTTCAAACAGGTGCCATTACTACAGGCAATGAGTGGAGGACAGAGGAGCCTCTTAAAGAAGTTACAGATCTGTGAGAGCCAGAAATCTTGTATGTTGTTAGGTGACCAAATACTTATTCTCCACCATAATTTGAAAAATAAATCTTCTGGATTTGTTTTCTCATTTTGACTCTCATAGTTGTGGTCTACCCATGATGTCAATTACAGGCCTCTCATCTTTTTAAGTGGGAGAACTTGTACAACTGGTGGCTGACTAAATACTTTTTTTTTTCCCCACTGTATCCGGATATCCAATCACTAACTGCAGCGGTGACCCACCTCAGCCAATCACTAACTGCAGCGGTGACCCACCTCAGCCAATCAGTAACTGCAGCGGTGACCCACCTCAGCCAATCACTAACCACAAATATTTTCGCAAATATTTGCGTTCCTCTTTATAAATCTGGATATATTTTCTTATAACTCGGCATTGTCTGGTTCCTCAGTTATTTTTCTTAGAATTTAAATAAACTGACAACTGGGTGTTGATTATTACTGTCCAGTGGGTTGCGTCTCTCCACTCATTCTGACACTGCCAGCTGTGATTGCGGTGATTCCTAAGCCTGATCTGATACAGCTGCCAATTTCGTTACAAATTTCTAGGAGGAATAAGGCTGTGTTCACACGCAGTGGTCTTGTAGTGGCTTTAAAGCACAACAGCCCAGTGAAGTCTAGTAGAAGGGAAACAATGGAGAACTAACAAAAGATGTGTCAGAATGCTTATTTTGCAAGGATCAAAATTATTCAATACATCTGAGAACAGACAGGTCATCTAAGGCCTCATACAAACTTTGTTTTTTAATCACACATGAGAAAAATTAAGAAGTTCCATCAGTTTGGTGGATCAGAAACTTGTAAGCCTGTCCATTTCTACTATCAATTTGTCAAAGACCCATAGACTTGAACATTGGATTTTGATCCAGGAGTCTGATCAAAGATGGAATGGTCTATTTGTGGACATGTGATCAGCCCCACGTCTCCATTATAATTATCTGTAGAAATACATGGACAGAACACGACGGACGTCTGAATGAGGCCCAACTCTGCTGTATCATGAGATGCCCAGTATGTCAGCTGGCGCAGGCTGAAGTTTACTAGCGCTGTCCCCTGCCATAGAGCTACTGCTGCCAGCAAAAACAGATGACAGCTGCTGTCAGACAGACCTGTCCTGATGTGCCACTACACACAATGCAGGGGTACACAGCGGGCGCTCTCAGCATCTCTTATGCTGCACTACTAACGGGGCTTTATGGAAGTGCCCCACATACCGCACTGATCATAGGGCTTTATGCACATACCGCCCATGCCCCAGCATACCGCACTGCCCATAGAGATTTATGCATGTGCCCCATAACTGACAGATCATGGGCCTGTATGTTAATGCCCCTCATGCTGCGCTGCCCATAGGGCTTTATGTAGGTGCCCCCATGCCTCAGCATACTGCGCTGCCCATAGGGCTTTATGTAAGTGCCCCTCATACTGCACTGCTCACAGAGATTTCTGTAAGTGCCCCCCATGCCTCTGCATCCAGCTCTCCTCCCCAGCAGGCACTACAGGTATCACGTAACTCTCCCACAGAGCCCTCCATACCAGCAGGTCACCGCTCTCCTTTCTCCATGTGCTGGGAGAAGCCATTCATGCCTTCCTCCAGTGCTGCCCCCTCCTCCTCTGGAGGAAGCCCGGGGAGAGGACGAGGGCTCCGCACTGAGCATGTCCTAGTACCGGCCACTGACAGCGGCTGCCCGGCAGTGACATGTCTGACACCACCAGCACACACATGGACGTCCGCACTGCACGGGACACAAATCACGGCGCTGCTGACCGGTGACAATCACTCACCTCTGCCGGCCGCGCTGTCAGTGAGAAGGGGATACCGAGGAGAGCGGAGGGCCGTGCTCACAGCTCCGATGCCGCCGCCGTTCTGTCACAGGATGACGGGCCAGACACAGGATAATAACTGTTCACATGTGACCCGCGAGCCTGCTGTTCCTCAGGACTCTCTCTCGTGAGCACAGCCGGCGTCAGCGCAACTGTGAACGAGCAGCAGCGCGTGCCCGAGAGACAGAGAACGTGCGGAGAAGAGCTCTGCGGTGGCGCGCAAACTGTGCGCACGCATCAAAGGGTCGCTGACGACACGTTTGGGCGGCAAAAAGTAACGTCAGTCACAATTCAATAAGCCGCCGCCACAGCTCCTCCCCGCCCCCTCCTGTCTCGTGACTGACGGCTGGGAAACCCACCGGCCACGGGCGCCGCGCTGCGGGAGAGAAGAGCCGGTCACTGTCATCAGCAATGTCACCGTCATGTGGGCGCTAAAGTCAGAACCCTGCAGATGATTCTACCTGTGTGATTATACTGTCCTCTACTACCTGTGTGATAACAATGTCCTCTACTACCTGTGTGATAATAATTCCCTGTACCTGTGTGATAATACTGTCCTCTACTACATGTGTGATAATAATTCCCTGTACCTGTGTGATAACAATGTCCTCTACTACCTGTGTGATAACAATGTTCTCTACTACCTGTGTGATAATAATGTCCTCTACTACCTGTGTGATTATACTGTCCTCTACTACCTGTGTGATAACAATGTCCTCTACTACCTGTGTGATTATACTGTCCTCTACTACCTGTGTGATAACAATGTCCTCTACTACATGTGTGATAACAATGTCCTCTACTACATGTGTGATAACAATGTCCTCTACTACCTGTGTGATTATACTGTCCTCTACTACCTGTGTGATAACAATGTCCTCTACTACCTGTGTGATAATAATTCCCTGTACCTGTGTGATAATACTGTCCTCTACTACATGTGTGATAATACTGTCCTCTACTACCTGTGTGATAACAATGTTCTCTACTACCTGTGTGATAATACTGTCCACTACTACCTATGTGATAACAATGTCCTCTACTACATGTGTGATTATACTGTCCTCTACTACCTGTGTGATAACAATGTCCTCTACTACCTGTGTGATAATAATTCCCTGTACCTGTGTGATAATACTGTCCTCTACTACATGTGTGATAATACTGTCCACTACTACCTGTGTGATAACAATGTCCTCTACTACATGTGTGATAACAATGTCCTCTACTACATGTGTGATAACAATGTCCTCTACTACATGTGTGATAACAATGTCCTCTACTACATGTGTGATAATACTGTCCTCTACTACATGTGTGATAATACTGCCCTCTACTACATGTGTGATGACAATGTCCTCTACTACATGTGTGATAATACTGTCATCTACTACATGTGTGATAATACTGTCCTCTACTACATGTGTGTTAACAATGTCCTCTACTACATGTGTGATAATACTGTCCTCTACTACATGTGTGATAATACTGTCCTCTACTACATGTGTGATAATACTGTCCTCTACTACATGTGTGATAACAATGTCCTCTACTACATGTGTGATAATACTGTCCTCTACTACATGTGTGATAACTGTCCTCTACTACATGTGTGATAACAATGTCCTCTACTACATGTGTGATAATACTGTCCTCTACTACATGTGTGATAATACTGTCCTCTACTACATGTGTGATAACAATGTCCTATACTACATGTGTGATAATACTGTCCTCTACTACATGTGTGATAATACTGTCCTCTACTACATGTGTGATAACAATGTCCTCTACTACATGTGTGATAACAATGTCCTCTACTACATGTGTGATAATACTGTCCTCTACTACATGTGTGATAATACTGTCCTCTACTACATGTGTGATAACAATGTCCTCTACTACATGTGTGATAATACTGTCCTCTACTACATGTGTGATAATACTGTCCTCTACTACATGTGTGATAATACTGTCCTCTACTACATGTGTGATAACAATGTCCTCTACTACATGTGTGATAACAATGTCCTCTACTACATGTGTGATAATACTGTCCTCTACTACATGTGTGATAATACTGTCCTCTACTACATGTGTGATAACAATGTCCTCTACTACATGTGTGATAATACTGTCCTCTACTACATGTGTGATAATACTGTCCTCTACCTGTATGATAATTCCCTGCACGTACTGTATGTGATAATGTCTACTACATGTGTGATAATACTGTCCTCTACATGTGTGATAACAATGTCCTCTACTACATGTGTGATAATACTGTCCTCCACATGTATGATAGTAATGTCCTCTACATGTGATAACAATCTCCGCTACTACATGTGTGATAATACTGTCCTCCACATGTATGATAGTAATGTCCTCTACTACATGTGTGATAATAATGTCCTCTACCTGTGTGATAATAATTCCCTGTAGGTATGTGATAATAATGTCCTCTACCTGTGTGATAATAATATCCTCTACTACATGTGTGATAATATCTGTAGGTGTTTGATAACAACATCCTCTAGGTGTGTAATAATATTGTCCACTACATGTGTGATAATGATGGAGCCTACAAAAGTTAGGAGCATTGAGCCCCAGGAGAAAATAGTACTAAAATACTGCTCATAATGATCATAAAAAGTATAAATTTTATTAATTCATGATTAAAAAATAGATAAGATTAATCAGAAAAGTGTCCCAAAAATTACCAAATGGCACTTAAAATACAGAACAAAGGGGCAATAATTATACAACCACCGGAATGAAGCGAACCATGAATAAATTAAAAATTAATATTTATTGAAAAGATTAAAAAGAAATATAAAAAGTCCACATATCCATTATGCACATAAACATACCACAAGGGGGAACAACAACAGACCAAAATTGCAGAGCAATATTCAATTAAATTCAGGAAGTAATCCAACATTTTACTCTAAGCCGATCACACGTTAAATGTAATGTGAATACCGTATTTTTTTAACTATAAGACGCACCTCAAATTTTCAGAAGGAAAATGGGGGAAAAAAAATAATGTGTCAAATGGAGTCAGTCTTACAGTCCGAACTCAGAACACCATAGAGAAAAGAGCATGCACAAACCAAGGATCACCCAATAGTATCATAAAAAATATATTTGCCGAGATTTGTATCTGAGCATGCGCCGCCCCCCGGCAGCCATCTTTCCTGAGCCAACCACGTCGCAGAAACGGAGTTGCGGGGACTTCCAGGCTTTGATGAAATGCAGACGGAGCCCTTCACGCAGCACAGAGCCCCGATGCCGCCATACTACAGAGCCATGACGCCACCGCACCACAGAGCACAGCTACCACCGCACCAGCCTGGGAACAGAGGCTGTATCGAGACCCCCGCCACAAGATTTGTAATTATATTGCGACCATAAGACGCACCCCCATTTTCCCAAAAACTTTTGGGGAAAAAAGTGCATCTTATGGTCGGAAAAATACGGTACCCATTTTTGAACTCGCAATGAGAAAAACCCATTAACAGAGGGTTATGTAAGTGCTCAAAGCATCTATTCTGTTGATTTCCCAATAATGATAATGTGTATATATTCACAACCTACCCAAGTGTGACCCATTATTTCAGATATGATTCAGACATACAAAAAACATAAGCCATTCCCAGATAGGATCCATATCAGAAAGCATGGTTGATTCATGGCTGTACTAGCTCAAAAAGGTGCTTCTACTCAATACTGAGTAAAGGGTCTGAATACTTATGACCATGTGATATTTCTTTTTTAATAAATTAGCAAAAATTCCTACATTTCTGATTTTTTTCAGTCAAGATGGGGTGCAGAGTGTACATTAATGAGAAAAAAATGAACTTTCTTGAATTTACCAAATGGCTGCAATGAAACAAAGAGTGAAAAATTGAAAGGGGTCTGAATACTTTCTGTACCCACTATAAGGCCCTCATTTCATGTGAACACACCTTGTAGGGTATCCATCTGCTGGATTGGGTGTAGAGAAAGACCTGTTGGTCCCTAATATGCTATTTCTACTCTGGTGAAATTGATGCCACTTTGGTGGTGTCTGACAATAATTTTTGGAAATATGTACACTCCTGGTTGGGTCTACTTCATGCGTGTTGCCTGTAGCAGTAGTCCTCCGAGACCGTCAGGCTTCAACTTCCTTGCACTCAACTACCGTGTTACTATCCTTAAATTTTTATGACAATGGTAGTCTAGAAAACTAATATTTGTGCCACCTGAGCGTGGCTTAGCATGGAAGCAGGTGTTGCATGTGTTATTCCAGCAAAGGGGCCCTACACCGATCCCTCACCCACTTCGTCTTACTGTGACGTTCATTGGAAAGCTGTAAATGCTGTCCCAGACCCCGATACCTCATGCCTGGCTGATTGCTGCAGTTCCATGCTGCAGTTTGTACTATGGGTGAGATGAGGTCACTTTCCTGGTGTCTGTCCCTCTTGTGATGTCTTTCGACAGCATTTGGGGCCGTTCTAAGATGTTGTGCATGCGTTTGTTTTGCCTCCCATTGACTATAAAGGTGTTCGGTAATGTTCGGCGAATATTCGACAAATTAAACGGCGAATATTGCAAATTCAGCGAACATAATCCGAATCGAACATTGAAATATTCGCTCATCTCTAGTCCTGAGCATGCTTCATGCACCCAGTACGCACATCTGCTTTATATTAATGTGGATATCTTCAATGGGAACTTGGGTAGAATTTCCCCCCAGGCGCATTTTTTCTGGCATGCTGTATGGTAATGGTGTCCCCACACATATTAGTAAATCTGCATTTTTTTCTTGGTAGGTGCCCTGCTGTGTAAATACTAATAGAATTTTATTTTCCAGTCTGTTTTGATTGCAGAGAACCAGATATGTATAGTTTCATATTTTACTACTTCTGCCTAATAACAAAGCAAGTGGGTTTTTTTAAAATAATTTTTGTCATTACTTTTCGAGACCCATAACTTTTTTCATTTTTCCTTCGATGTAGCTTTATTAGGGCTTATTTTTCTGTGAGATAATTTGAAGTTTTTAGTTTTTATTTTAGATCTGCCATTGAGTTGTGGCTTCTGGTACAAACAGGAACCACAACCTACCTGTGAATAGAGCGTTATATATGTGGGCACAAAAATATGTAAATGGACAAGTTTCTGGAAGTTGTACCTGTTGTGTGAGGGTCCACTTATGTGCTGTACCCTGCCCCCCTTGGTGCCGAGCAGCATATTCTGGCTAACTTCACTGCACTGCACTGTCTGATCTTGTAGCAGGCAGATGCTCTCAGCCAAATGAAGTCTCAGGTCCACTAGTCTTTTGCAGCCTGCCTCTGCATAGCTCAACTTTGTTGGGCAACGTTCTGCTTTCACCTTCCACTTTTTCTCTATTTGGCAGATTCTCCTCTCTGTAAAGAAATGCCAGAGCACAATTGGGTCATTTAAAAGTTAATGAATCAAGGTTGCTCTGTCCTCACTAAATGAAGCAGAATTCATGTAGCTATACAGGCAGCTAAACCGCTATACCGGGGTCCAATAAGGAGACTGTAGGTTGAGTCTGTGCTTTTATTGAACTGGATGGTATATTGATGTGCGGTGAAACTATAAACAAAACATATATGCATGCAATCAATACTGGGTTCATCAAGGATTCATATATACATAATACATCATCTGCGCTAATAGCTAACCAGGAGAACTAACGGAGCAGGCTAATATGGGTCAGGAATTGGATATAGGAAACAAATACATACCAGCGATATTATCACAAGGGGAGAAGAGAAATGAGATGCCTCCTGAATGCAGGCTGAAGGAAAATGGTGGACTGGAGGGAAATACCATAATCCTTTGCAAAAGGCTACCAGGATGCATTGCAACCTTACCAGAATGCACTGCCATGGAGGGAAATATAGCAAAGTGAAAGTAAAGCACAATAACACTGCAGTTACGACTCTGGTCACTAGATGGACCCAAAAAACACTGTAAACATTAACAAGCAGATAATCTAGGATTATGAATCAGATATTGGAGACAGAGCAAAGGTAGAACTGCTCACCTTGTAAGGTAGTGTGAAACACAACACTTATTACACTTAGGTTCTCCTCTCTGCCTCCTCAGCGTTGCCGCTTATTTCCATTTTGATGCTATGCTTAGGGGATTGATGAGTTTACCATGGACATTACATTATGTTTCCAGCAAAAAAAGGAAAAAAATGCATCACTCAACAGATTGCAGTGTAACCAGAGTCCTTTATTTTACTATATTTGGCATGGACAGCGGTTTTTAGGACAAGTGAACAGAGGCATGCGGGAAACAAAGACGGACGACGGCCGTTT
Source organism: Dendrobates tinctorius (assembly GCF_039654945.1). Taxonomy (NCBI): domain Eukaryota; kingdom Metazoa; phylum Chordata; class Amphibia; order Anura; family Dendrobatidae; genus Dendrobates; species Dendrobates tinctorius. Next base: position 13,440,670 of record NW_027361738.1, read on the forward strand.
CGAGTCAAAGACTTCCACGGGTCTGTTAAAGAAGGGACGTGATCAGGACACAGCCAAACGAGAAGTACCTTAGTGCCATTCTTTTTCTATTCTACATCTACATTATCTTTGCTGGTCTCTTGAGGATTTTTTTCTGTGGTAGTTTCGGCAGTGTTTTAGATACAGTGGCCACCAAAAGTTTAGCTTTTTTTTTTTTTAAATATGATTACTTCTATCTGGTTGTTGTGAAGCCATTTTCGTGGTGATGAATTGAAAGTGCATGTAGTTGTCATCATGCAAGACCTTAATTTTAACCAAAATGCTTTAGAATATAGATATGGTCACTTAACTAAAGAAAGCTGACTGCCAAAAGTTTTGCATATACTATTTATTGATGTCAACATTGTTTACAATGCCATAACTTAGTGTTTTGTAGCATAATCTCTTGACGTTGGTAGTGTCAAGTTGTTTACCTGAGGGGAAACGAGCATCACAGCATCACCTAGCCTTCCCTTGTGTAACCTTCATTACGCCACTCACCAAAACACGGAGACTATGAATTTCTTTTGGAATTTTATGGCCACAGCAGCCTTTATTAAACACCAAACAATAAACAGTGAATCATAAATCACATAAAATACAATAACTTGAACACTGAGAAGGAGTCCTTGAAGCCCCAAGATCTTGGTGAAGAAGCCCGAAATGCTGTGGACAAAACCCATCATGATTGCTCCCAGTCGTTACCCCACTGGCTCGGGAGCACCAACACCGATATATATTGTCCACTAAGCTACTTGGGGATTCGCCCACTTCTGTCAGAAACTCCCCATCCACCTTTCACCAGATCACCACCAACATACCTTTGAACGAAGGAGACCCTAGACACTGAGTCTCCAAAACCAATTTTCAACCAAATTCAAGGACTCCCCCCCCCCCCCCTCTCCAAACCACCATAACAAGGGCCCTTGAACACCTCAACGGCCCGACACCCCCCCAACACGCCATGCTATGGCCCGCGCTATGCCCTCCTGAAGACCGAGAGCCCAAATATCGGAGCCCACTGAATTCAGATGGACCCCATCGGCCAACCAAAAATCACCCTCGCCCTTTTCCAAATCAAAGTGTCGCACAGCCACTCCCCCATTCCTGATGACAAAAGAAGACATGGCCCTGTTTACCTTTATCCTGGCCTTGTTGACCTTTGTTAAAGACCTCATGGAACGCCATCGCCTACGAGGAACGATGTCGGACCAAACAATAGTGACCCCTTGGTATAGCAACCACAGGCGCAAACAGTCCATAATGTCCCTTATCAATTCCCGAAACGGTCGAACCGCCAAATCGTTACCCCTGACGTGTAACACCAGGATGTCCAGAGCGCGGTCCAACCGAACGCACTCGTGAATTTCCTTCAAGATCCGTCTCCACTCCATCCCCCTGAAACCACTCCACCGCAACAAGGCTGTGGTCCTAGAAAAACCCAGTTGTCTGCCTTCATTCCTGACCGGCTCGCAATGCTCCCCAGTAAACGAAGGAATGACCAAAAATCCACACCAGCAACGGCTCGACACCTGAAATAAAAAAGCAATGCAAAACATCAAATACAACCTAAATTAAACGTGGATGCGACCCTCTGCATCACCAGTCACCACCCACCGGCCTAACATAACTTCGGTAACGGTTGGATGCCCAACAGCCAATGCGCTGTATCGAAGCCGCACCCAAACTCCGAACTGCCGTTTCTGATGCCGCCCCTATCCTGAAAGAATGAGAAGCAAAGCGGGATTCATCCAATCCCAACAATCGAATGGACTTCTTAAGAACAGCACTAAATTGGTATCTGGACACACTAGAGCCATCACTGTGACACAACAGGGAACCGCTCAAACTGCACATTAAAGACCCGGGCACACTGCCTAACACCACTCGGCGACCTTTCCCTGCCTGATCCGTCTTGGACCGCCGCAGCCAAAATTCAATGCCCCTTGCAGTCACCGCAACATCCCTGGCCAATATGCCACTAATCGACTCTGTTACCCGACACGAGCTCACCTACCCTCAATGCGCCAAAGAATGCCAGCGAAAAAGCTAGGCGAAACAACAAAACCTCGTAGCGTGAAGAACACACCAAAAAGACTCCCAACTGCTCCAATATATTAAAAGATATCGGACGCCTCAAATCGCCCCCGCTTTTCAAACGGCGAAACCCCTTAGCCGCCTGTTTCACCAAAAACGTCTTTGTCAAATCACGACGGCTGCGCAAACGAAAACCAAAAGACAACCCTGCCAAAACCCGCATGGCTTTTGCACCAGACCAATCCTCAGAGGCCCCGCGTCCCAACCAAGACAACAAAATTCCCTCCTGATCCAGCCCGGGCACCACAGCCGCATCGGCTGCAAGATGCTCCTCCCACTTGCGCCAGACTGCCGGTATGCCTCCCAAGTTTTCAGGGCTAAGGAAGACTCAATCAGCGACTCCGCGGCCCATAAGCCACTTTCCACAGCTCCTCTGGACAAGCTAAACCCATGATCTCTGCCTTTGGCGCCAAAGAGCGGAACCGATCCCACTGCGAACGAGAAAGAGAGTCAGCTATATCGTTCTTGACACCTGGAACATCCAAACATAGTAAGACCAATTGTTGCAACCCTCGAACGACTGGGGGAGACGATGCAGTAAGACCATTGATCGCACACACCACGCCCATGTTATCGCAATTAAAACGCACGCGCTGATCCCGAAACTCCCGTCCCCACAGATGTACGGCTACGAGAATCGGAAAGATCTCCAACAAAGTGATGTTGCGTACCAAGCCATCCGTAATCCACTCATTGGGCCACTGGGACGCGCACCACTGTCCCCGGAAGTAAGCCCCAAATCCGACACCGCCAGCCGCATTCGTGAACAACTCCAATGCGTCGTTGCCGACCACCTCTTCCATCACCAACGAACGGCCATAATACCCCTCCAGAAAAGACTCCCAAATCGCCAAATCTGCCCTGAGTTCCGCCGATAATCTGATGAAGTGACGAGGGGCTCAAATCCCTGCAGTCGCACTTGCCAGCCGACGTGAAAAGACTCGCCCCATCGTAATGACTCGACATGCAAAGTTGAGCTTCCCCAGCAACGACTGGAGATCACGCAGTGACAACTTTTTTACACAGCACGTTCGGACCACCTCCGCCCGCAGGTCCACCAACTTATCCTCAGGCAACCGGAACTCCCAACTCACCGTGTCAATGACAATTCCCAAAAAACGCAGGCTTGTACTGGGGCCCTCGGTTTTCCCAGGCGCAAGTGGAACTCCAAAACGCTCCGCTACCCACTCAATGGCTTGCAAAATTCTGCCACAACGCAAAGAATCCGCCGGCCAACACACAAAAAGTCATCCAAGTAATGAATGACCAAATCGAAACTGGAAACATCACGCACGTCCCACTCCAGAAAAGAACTGAAGGCTTCAAAATACGCACAGGACAGCGAACATCCCATGGGTAGACACCTGTCGACAAAAAACATGCCTTCCCAATGCCTTATGACTCCCCGTTTGACCTTGCCCGCCTCCGCCTGAGACACCGGAATTGCTGCTACTCTGGCTGGTACTCCCAGCCCCCCCGTAAATGGAGCTCCCAAACTTATTTTGAGCTATGACCCGCATCCACAGCCCAATGTCCTTCTGGTCCCAACGGATAGCCGGACGGACAGCCTTCCTCTGCCGGAATTGCTCGTCGTACTGAAACCATGCCTGCCCACCGTACACCCTGTAGGCCTCCCCTATGGCATCGAAGTAACAAAATAATGCCGAGCAATTATCGGGGGCCTTTTCCCCAATGACGCTTGCCAAAATAGCGAACGCCTGTTGCCAATTGACAAACGTTTGAGGGATCAGACGCCACCTGCGCTTTTCTTCATCATCCTTTTTACTATCTTCCTTCTTACCCTTATCCAAATTAAATTTCTCGAGTGGTAACAAGGAAAATATTTCCACATACTCGTCCTTCCAAATGCGCTCCTTTACTTCCTTCTTTAAATGAGCCCCCAGCTGGCCTTCAAAACAAACGTTCACCTCCCCATGCGCCCTGTCGTCCAAATGCACACGACATTCTTTTTCCTTTTCAGTTTGCACCGACACTGCCCCACTTGCGCGCCCGGCCAGATCCGACCCGCTCTGTCCTGCAGGACACCTGGCTTGTGCCCCAACCCAAGCTGCTAACGGTGAAGGCGCGACAAAACCCCGCTCCAGATTGGAGACCAAATTACGCATGTCCGCGAGCACGTCGCAGACACCGCCGACTGCGGCTACGCCACCGAACCCCCACCGACGCCGATAGATTCCGCCAACGACCCCCGCCTAACCAGGATGACGCCGCAAGTGGATGACAAACAGGGGACATAGAATCATACTCACCAGGCTGCAAGGGGGCTGTGTGCCCTCCAGACGGAAAACCTGGATCCATGGATGTCACCTCGCCGGCTTGATGTCAACCTCTGGGGCTCCCCATGGGAAGAACCGGGTTGGGATGCTTGAGCCCCCTGGGGGACCCCGATGGTGGGACCTCGGATAAGGATGCTGGCCGGGACACCATGCAGCGGGTTCCTGCAACCGCGCCTGGATCCAGCAATGAAGCATGGATGGCCCCCCGCTGTGCCTCCAGGCCTCCCGGAAAGAGGCCATCACAACCATCTGAAGGGCTCTTTCCAGCCCCCCCGCTGTTCACGATGCCTGCCGCCGCCCGGCGCGTGACAGCTCCGCCCCCGCCCATATCTAGGATTCGGCCTTGTCACCGCCGCGGGCCCTCGCCGAGCCTGCGGATTCCTCCCAGATGCGGCGGTGGGAGCAGAGCACGCCGCCCGGCCTGGAGGGTCCCGGGAGGTGCCCCTGCGGCGACGCAAGGCCCTGGGAGCTGAGTCGGGTGAGAGCCGCTCGGGAGGCCTCACCCGTCTGGAATGTTGCTCCCTCAGCGATGCTGGGGCCGACTGCCCGGAGGTCCTCGGAACGATCCCCACCACCTGTGACTCAAGCCAGCTGGGGGGCTGTGACCGCGCCGCAGCCCGTAACTGCTCCAGGACCTGCTCGACCTCCGACATGGTGAGTGGACTGCTTGTTCGCTGGGGAGCAGGATCCGAAAGGGGAGGGGCACACCCCTGCCCCTCCCCTATATACTCCCCAACACCCCTCCTCCCGAGTACTCCCCCTGATGCTCCTGACCACCCCCCGTCATGCTGGCCTCCGCCTATGCCTCCTGTGGGAGGGTGGGGAGGCTCAGCTCCGGCCATTCCTTTGTTGAATTACTGGATATTCAAGGCATCGTGAGGGATATTGTTCCATTCCATTTGCAAATCTGCAAACAATTCATCTTTCTTGCTATGGTTACAGGCCATGAGTCGCCCTAACTCATCCCAAAGGTGCTCTACAGGGTTTAAATCAGGTGATTGGCTTGACCATTGCAACAGGTGAATATTTTTCTTTGCTAACCAATTTTTGACTAAATTGGATGTGTGCTTAGGATCATTGTCTTGCTGGAATTTCCTGCTCCTGCCTACTTTGGTTTTACCATGTAGCAGCATTACATTCTCCAGAATGTCCTTGTACATGGTAGCATTTATATTTACATCAATTCTATGCAGAAGGCCAATGGCAGATGCAGAAAAGCAGCCCCAAACCATGACATTGACTCCACCATGTTTCACTCTAGGTGTTTGGTACCTTATATCATTGCATTTTCAAATTGGGAGGTATATATAGTGCTTGCCATCACTACCAAACAGATTGAACTTGGATTCATTTGACCAAAACACCTTAGACCAATCTGTCTCTTTCTATTGGTTGTGTTCTTTAGGAAACTCAAGTCAGACGTTTCTTTTCTTTGCTGAGATTAAAGTCTTCTTGACTGGAACTCGTGCATTCAACCCTACTGCTCTTAGCCATTGCCCCACGGTTTTGCGACTCACTTTGACCCCATATTCTTTCATTTTGTGTGAAATCTGTAGAGCAGTGGTCCCCAACCTTTTTTGCACCAGGGACCGGTTTCAAGCAAGACCATTCTTCCATGGCCCGGCAGGGCGGGGATGGAGGTGTGGCAGGGGCGGGGCTTTGGTCATAAGGGGGCGGGGCTATGGACACGGTTGTAGTGTAGCAGTGCATACTTATAATTAAATAACATTTATAATGTGACTCAACTCACCATAGGTTTTGAATAAGTGCTCCATCACCCCCTTCTCCCCATCATTGCCTTCACCCCATCACTCCCTTCTCCCCATCACTGCCGTCTCCCCATCACTCCCTTCTCCCCATCATTGCCTTCACCCCATCACTCCCTTCTCCCCATCACTGCCGTCTCCCCATCACTCCCTTCTCCCCATCATTGCCTTCTCCCCATCACTGACGTCTCCATCATGGCCTTCAACCCATCACTCCCCTCTCCCTATCACTGCCATCTCCCCATCATTGCCTTCACCCCATCACTGCTGTCTCCCCATCATTGCCTTCACCCCATCACTCCCTTCTCCCCATCATTGCCTTCACCCCATCACTCCCTTCTCCCCATCACTGCCGTCTCCCCATCACTCCCTTCTCCCCATCATTGCCTTCACCCCATCACTCCCTTCTCCCCATCACTCCCTTCTCCCCATCATTGCCTTCTCCCCATCACTGACGTCTCTCCATCATGGCCTTCAACCCATCACTCCCCTCTCCCCATCACTGCCGTGGTCCTCATGTGAGCCAGTTTCTTTGTAGTGCTTGATGGTTTTTGCCACTGCACTTGGGGACACTTTCCAAGTTTTCCCAATTTTTCAGACTGATTGACCATCATTTCTTAAAGTAATGATGGCCACTCATTTTTCTTTACTTAGAATTTGTATTATGGCAAGAAAAAAGCAGCTAACAGTCTATTCAGTAGGACTATCAGCTGTGTATCCACCAGACTTCTGCACAACACAACTGATGGTCCCAACCCCATTTATAAGGCAAGAAATCCCACATATTAAACCTGACAGGGCACACCTGTGAAGTGAAAACCATTTCTGGTGACTACCTCTTGAAGCTCATCAAGAGAATGCCAAGAGTGTGCAAAGCAGTAATCAAAGCAAAAGGTGGCTACTTTGTAGAACCTAGAATGTTTTCAGTTGTTTCACACTTTTTTGTTAATTATATAATTCCACATGTATTAATTCATAGTTTTGATGCCTTCAGAGTGAATCTACAATTTTCATAGTCATGAAAATAAAGAAAGCTTTTTGAATGAGAAGGTGTGTCCAAACTTTTGGTCTGTACTGTATATCAACACTCAACGCGTTTCCCCTCCAGCATCAGAGGTTCTTCAGGAGTGTATATAATAGTAGATTTCCAATATATAATATAATCAGCCAAAGTACTTAGCTTTCCATATGAGCAGGGTGACTCCTTCTTTAAAAGAGGAAATTTCCAGGGTATTACTGTTTTTTGTATCTGATTTTTTTTTTATCTGATCTGCATATGATATATATCGACTCTTGCAATTATATGTATAACTATAAACCACTCTAGTCTCCTTTTAAATCTATTTGCATCAAACAATTTATCTGCACGGTTTATGACTACATGAGGGCTGCCAATCCCATACAGGGCCTCCACCACTGGCATTGATTGAGTACACTACAGCGGTCATATGTGTGACAAATATAGTCAGATACGCGTACAAAGAGAAGGCTGGTAGTGCAATAAGAGACTGCGCTGCTGTGGTAGAATTCAAGATATCTTTATTGCCAACGCGTTTCCTGAGCCAGTCCCAGCTCACTTCATTAGGGCATGTCCTGATGAAGTGAGCTGGGACTGGCTCTGGAAACGCGTTGGCAATAAAGATATCTTGAATTCTACCACAGCAGCACAGTCTCTTATTGCACTACCAGCCTTCTCTTTGTACCAAGTCCTTGGACCTCGTGCAGACTGCTGCAGCTGTTTTATGCGATTATAGGTGTTGTGACTCTCACAACCCTATCAGGTGAGCCTAACACTTGCTGTGCACTCAACTACTTTCCATACAGACCTAGGCATTGGAAGCGCCCTGTCTCCCCCTTTTCTTTTCACAAATATAGTCAGATGTGATATTCACCTAGAGACAACACAGGTTATAACTCTGGTTATTACTCTTTTATTGTTATTAACTCCATAAATGCCAGGTGGGGGACTTGACTACTTTATGACCTAGTTGTTGTAAGGGTCTTTTTGGTATGTCTCTTTGTATACTATATAGCATTGACTTTCGTGTTCTCTTCACTACATATTTCCCCATTAGGATCTGAATAGTGCCTGGTAGGGGCCATAGGTCGTCCTCATTGAGTGGGGGGGGGGCCATTTACGTTTACTAGGGTGTAAACTTCTGTGGTTAGGTAGAGCCTTTGAAGGAATTTTTCATATTCACTATTAAGTCACTCATTAGGCTATAATGCCCGGTTTGTTTTTAAACAATTTAGTCTGTTTTTTTTATCCTTATATATGAGGATTTTTTAATGCATACCTAATAAAAGCTGATTTCAATGTTATATTTTTTCTGTGAATTCTAAAAAACAACCTTTAGAGCTTAATTTTCAGATATTACGTCAATGACGCTTAAAAGGAATCCGTCAATAGGATCTATCCTCCTAAGGCCTCTTTCACACATCAGGTTTTCGCTGTCAGGCGCGATCCGGCGCTTTTGACAAAAACCGGATCCGGCGAAATGCAATGCCGGATCCGGTTTCCCCACCATTGACTTGCATTAGAGCCGGATCGAGCCGGATGGCCATGCGTTTCATCCGGTTTTCGCCGGATCCGGCAATGTGTCGCGATCCGGCGTCTGGAAAAAACGGCTACTGTAATGTTTTTTGTCTCCGGCGAAAAAGCCGGACACGCCGGATCCGGCGTGTCCGGCTTTTTCACACAATGAAAGCCTATGAGCGCCGCAATGCGCCTGATCCGGCGGCAGCCGGATCCGGTGGCCGGATCTGTGTTTTTTGGTCTGAGCATGCTCAGTAGCTCTGCCCACAAGACACATATATAAAAGCAAGACAGTGGGACCCTCAGCCACACCCAACATGCCACCCAAGACAAGAACCAGGTGCAGGAGAAGGCAGGCGACATCTGCAGCAGCACCATCAGCACCACCACCACCACCCCAAATGGAGCAGCATGCTGAACAACGGGAGGGGAGTCCAGCAGCAGATGAGAGACGGTAATTATGAAATCCAACATTCCTCCAAACTAGGGCCATGGAATATCAAGATATTCATTGCCCCTTTGTTTCTCTTTATTCAACAGCCGCCCAAGAAATGCAGCAGCAGCAGCAGCAATGGCAGCACTGGCAGCAGCAACACCACCCACAGCCATGGAGTCTGGCCAGCAGGAAGACAGCACATCTTCTTCTGGGAGCCCTCCCTCGCATCGTCAGCGTTTGACGGTAAGTTTTTATTTCCAAAATCCATCATCTCTGTAATATATGTCTATTCATTGCCTTTTATTTCAAAACAGGAATCACAAGATGAAGAGGAGCTCCCAGAAGAAGAAGGAAGGGGTGGACAGACACTTGGAGTGGGCTCACAATTGGTAAGATTTTTGCATCAAACGCAGAAACACAACATCACACTACACACAACACATAGAAAACAATGTTCTGCAGACCACACACAGCAAACAAATGCCTACATCCAAAGACATAACATTTTTTGTTTTCTTCTCTAGTCTTCCCAATCTGGTGCTCGGCCAAGAGGTCCTCGCAGTGCCTCCCAGGGTCGTCGGCGACAGCAACGCGGCGGTCACCAGCGTGTAAGTATAAATATTTTTGCTTTGTTTTTTTGCACTTTTTATTTCATTTCTTTTGTGGAGGCTAATTATGTTATTTTTGTCTTTTTCTTTAACAGCCTTCACAGCGTGCTCCCGACTCTGATGGTGAGGATGGAGGAATCGATGTGGACCACCTCATCGATCTCGTCAGAGAAAGGGAGCCGCTCTGGAATATGGCTGACCACCGCCATGCTGACCTTATCGTTACCCGACGACTCTGGGAGGAAATCTGTTCGCTCCTTGTGGACCGCTGGGAGGACCTCGATGCTCGGGCCCAGATTAAAGAGCGTAAGTATATACAGTACCGGTTGCTTGATTTAAACCAGTGTTTCCCGAACTCCAGTCCTCGTGGTCCCCACGGATCATGTGTTCAGGATTTCTATTTACTTTTGAAATCCTGAAAACATGACCCCTGTGGACCATGAGGACTGGAGTTTGGGAAACACTGATGTTGTATACTACCCACTTTGTCCTTTCTCGTTTCAGGGGAGAGAATTGTGAAGCGGTGGTGGTCTGTGAGGGATCGTTTCAAGAAGGAGTTCAATAAAGAGATGCGGGCCCCGAGTGGATCTGGAGGACGCAGGAGCAAGTACAAGTACGCACGAGCCCTGTCGTTCCTCCGGGATACAATGGTCACCAGAAGGTAAATATTACACACCACATGTGACAAAAAAATGTTTAGATGTAACTTTTTTTTTTCAGCCAGGGCCATACCATGTCACTATTTTAATTGTTTTTTTTTCTCTTTATTCCACAGCACGGTGAGCAGCACTCGGGAGCCTGCACGGTTGAACCCTTCTGAGGCGATCCCTGAGGAGACCGGCACCGAGGGACACTTCGACCGCCCCGGTACATCTGCACCTTCCCAGCCTTCCTACACATTTGACCCATCTGTCCCATCCACCAGCACAGGAGCATCGTGGCCGCCTACATTACATGAAGCTGCTGGTGAGGAGATCGCTTTCCCTTTACCCCACCCTTCTGCCCCTGCCACCTCTAGTACACCTGCGGGTACTGGGCGGCAGCGGCAGAGGGGTCAGGAAAAGACTTATGCGCCAGAGTTCTTGCATCTGAATGCATCTTTCCAGAACTGTCTAAAAGTCTTGTCAGAGCAAATCTCCGCAGGCTTTCAGCAGATCAACTCCAGCATTCTGGAGGTGAAGACACTTCTGCAAACCATGCATTCAGAAGCAAGATCTTCACCAAACCACACCTTTTTCAGGTCTGTTGTGGAGCGCATGGAAACGCTCTCTCCTACCCAGCAGATGCATGTAATGCATTCATGCCACAGTGCTCTCCAGCAAGTTACCTCCCAACCTCCTCCTCGCACCACAGTAGTTCCTCCACCTGCACCCCCTCCAGCCACTTTCCATCCTCCCCCTCCTATTACATACCATCCACCTCCCCAGCACCAGCCACCTCCCCAGTACCAGCAACCTCCCCAGTACCAGCAACCTCCCCAGTACCAGCAACATCCCCAGTACCAGACATCTCCCCACTTCCAGCAACCTGCCCCGTACCAAACTCCTTCCCTGTACCAAACTCCTTCCCCATACAACTTGCCATCAACATCATCTGCTCCTACAGTCCCTGCCCAACCCTCCACTCCACCGCCCACCACCTCTTCTGCCTCCCACATGTCCACCCATTCTGTAGCTTTTTCCACACCTTCACCTCTAACTGTTCCTTCCCCACCACAATCCCAGTCCTCTCTCCACACTCCCAGTGTCGAAGTGTCCCGCAGCCCCTCCAGCAGTATTTCCACCCCACACTACACCGAGTTGTAATGTTTTTTTTTATAAAAATGCCCATTTGTTTGTTTTCAAACATTTATTCAAAAAGTTTTTTAACTAACTTTAAAAACATTTTACAAAAAAAAAAAAAAATTTCAAATAAAAGTTAAATTACTTTTACAATGGTTGTCTCTCATTTCTTTCTGCGGCGAAATATGTTTACAAAAAAAGGTTAAATAATTTCAAAGGTCAAAAGGTATTCAAAACCTGGTATATAACTGTGGGTAAATTTTACCTTTTTGCCACAGTTGTGTTCCTGGTTGTGTTGGAAGCAAAGTATTTCACCTAAAAAGTTGTGTTTATTCTTGGTGATTTCCTAACAATGTACACAACTTTTGTTAAAAGGTGAAATACTTTGCATAAAACACAACCAGGTACACACCTGTGGCCTAAAGGTAAAAATAGTAAGACCATGACAAGATAGCCAACTTTGGTTGGCAAAGGTATATACTGTTGGTACACAAGTTTGGTTAAGGGCACAAATCTTCCACACTCTGTCATCCTGCCAGTGTACTCTGCCTTGAGGTGACATAAAGTATAGTGCAAAATTGTCCCTCATTACTGAAACCGTCACAGAACTTCTAGTGGTAATGTCATGGTAATCTTGCAAGGTGGTTTCTTCAGAGGTGTCCTCAATGGAAATGGGTTCCTTGCAGATAACAAAATTGTGGAGTACCACGCAAGCTTTGATCACCTCGTCCACAGTTTCTGTCTTAGGGTTGATCGCAGTACATAGGACCCGCCATTTGGCTGTCAGAATACCAAAGGTACATTCAACCATTCTTCTTGCTCTTGTGAGGCGGTAATTAAAAATGCGTTTTGTTCTTGACAATCCTCTGCTAGAGTACGGTTTCAAAAGGTGTTCTGACAGCTGGAAGGCTTCATCCCCTACACAGACAAATGGCATAGGTGGACCAGATGTTTGCTGCAGCGGTCTAGGGGGTGGGAACTGGAAGGTGTTTCCATACAGTTTACGCCCCATGGCAGACAGTTTGAAAACTTGAGAGTCATTGGAGCGGCCATAGGCCAAAATATCAACAGCAATAAATTTGTATTCCGCGTCAGCGATGGCCATGAGGACAATGGAAAAATATTTCTTGTAATTGAAATATTCCGATCCCGATCCGGCTGGCTTTACAATGCGGATATGTTTCCCGTCCACAGCGCCCAAGCAGTTGGGAAACTGACATATCTGTTGAAACTTTTCTGAAATTTCAATCCACCTCTCTGTTGTGGGCTCTGGTAAAAACTCTTCAGCTAAGGAGTCCCACAGTGCACGGCATGTGTACTTCACTATTCCAGATATGGTGGAAATCCCGAGTCTGTACTGGAAATGCAGTGACGAAAGGGATTCTCCAGTTGCAAGAAATCTGTGGGGAATTAAAAAACAATCAATTAGTTTAAAATCACAGCATTACATACCAAAACTCAGCTATAACACTTGGAGATACAAACTACCACCAACAAGATTGCAGTGAAAGTGTGCTCTGATGTGAGCACATCCAATAAATGTGGCTTACCTTAAAGTCACCATCAGACGCTCTGCGGGTGAAACAGAGAAGCGGCAATAGGTGTCCGCTTTTCTTATGAGGTGTGCAATGCGCTCCACCAAGTAATCAAAATTCTCCATTTTCATCCTAACATATCCAAAAAATTTATCCGGGTTTCGTCTAAGGTCCATGCAGAGTGTAGAATAGACCCCACGCGTCATTCTCTTGGCTGTGAGGGGGTGGATCCACAAACGTCGTCTACGATGCCTGATGCGCTGCTGTCTCGCTCTCTCCTTCTCCAGAACAATCACCCTCAAACGATTCGCCTCCGCTGTAAAATCCGCCAAATTCTTCAAAATATTTCCAATCACAACATCCATCTTCGCCAGTAACTTGCTCTTCTCTCCAACCTGCACTTTCTCCTCTCCAACCTGTCAAAGAAGGGCTGTAGGAACACGCTATATATAGTTTTCCAGTAGCCAATCCCGTTCGGAAGGCCACAAGGGTCAATTTTAAAAACCGGATCCGGCGTAATCCGTCAAAAAAAATCTAAAATCCCTCCGAAGGAGTATTCTAAAATTTGTGCCAATGGCAACAAAGACATAGGGGGGTTATTAGGAGATCACAGAATCATAGAATGTTCGAGTTGGAAGGGACCTTCAGGGTTAGTGTCCGACCCCCTGCACAATGCAGGAGTCACTAAACCATCTCAGACAGATGTCTGTCCAGCTTCTATTTGAAGACTTCCATTGAAGGAGATCAAGCCCATCTCAATATATGCTCCATACTATGTATGGCCAGAATAAGGACAAACATAAAAATAATGGATGTAACTCATAGTGACTTATCACTAGGGCTTAAAGCAATGACAGGTGAAAATCAATGTGACCACTTCATGTTTCTGTAGTGGTATGGGGTTCAGATGAATGAAACCTTTGAAAAAAGGCCCTATATAGCCATGCTTACATAATTATTATACTGTACATTACATGATGATGATTACATTGTTATTATTATTATTATTATTATTATTGTTATAGCGCCATTTATTCCATGGCGCTTTACATGTAAGGAGAGGTATACATAATAGAAACAAGTACAATAATCTTAAACAATACAAGTCATAACTGGTACAGGAGGAGAGAGGACCCTGCCCACGAGGGCTCACAATCTACAAGGGATGGGTGATAATACAGTAGGCGAGGGTAGAGCTGGTCGTGCAGCGGTTTGGTCGATCGGTGGTTACTGCAGGTTATAGGCTTGTCGGAAGAGGTGGGTCTTCAGGCTCTTTTTGAAGGTTTCGATGGTAGGTGAGAGTCTGATATGTTGTGGTAGAGAGTTCCAGAGTAGGGGTGATGCGTGAGAGAAATCTTGTATGCGATTGTGGGAAGAGGAGATAAGAGGGGAGTAGAGAAGGAGATCTTGTGAGGATCGGAGGTTGCGTGCAGGAAAGTACCGGGAGACGAGGTTACAGATGTATGGAGGAGACAGTTTGTGGATGGCTTTGTATGTCATGGTTAGGGTTTTGCAATGGAGTCTCTGGGCAATTGGGAGCCAGTGAAGGGATTGACAGAGGGGAGAAGCTGGGGAATAGCGGGGGGACAGGTGGATTAGTCGGGCAGCAGAGTTTAGAATAGATTGGAGGGGTGCGAGAGTGTTTGAGGGGAGGCCACAGAGCAGGAGGTTGCAGTAGTCAAGGCGAGAGATGATGAGGGCATGGACTAGGGTTTTTGCAGATTCTTGGGTGAGGAATGAACGGATTTGTGAAATATTTTTGAGTTGAAGTCGGCAGGAAGTGGAAAGGGCTTGGATATGTGGTTTGAAGGAGAGATCAGCGTCAAGGATTACTCCGAGGCAGCGAGCTTGTGGGACTGGGGAGAGTGGGCAGTCATTTACTGTAATTGATCGGTTTGTAGGGGGGTCAAGTGAGATAGGGGAAAGATGATGAATTCTGTTTTGTCCATGTTGAGTTTCAGAAATCTAGCGGAGAAGAAGGATGAAATAGTGGACAGACATTGAGGGATTCTGGTTAGTGGGGAGGTGATATCTGGTCCAGAGATGTAGATCTGTGTGTCATCAGCGTAGAGATGATACTGAAAGCCATGAGATTCTATGAGCTGTCCCAGGCCAAAGGTGTAAATAGAGAACAGCAAGGGCCCAAGGACTGAACCTTGTGGGACTCCGACAGATAGGGGGGCGAGGTGAGGAGGTGGTGTGTGAGTGGGAGACGCTGAATGTCCGGTCTGTTAGGTATCATGAGATCCAGGATAGGGCCAAGTCTGTGATGCCGAGGGATGAGAGGGTCTGTAATAATAGGGAATGGTCCACTGTGTCAAAGGCAGCCGACAGGTCCAGGAGGAGGAGGACATAGTAGTGTCGCTTGCTCTTGGCGGTTAAGAGGTCATTGGTGACCTTAGTAAGGGCAGTTTCAGTGGAGTGGTGTGACCGGAAGCCAGATTGTAAGCGGTCGAAGAGGGAGCAAGAAGAGAGATGGGAGGACAGTTCATGGTAGACATGTTGTTCCAGGAGCTTGGAGGCGTAGGGGAGAAGTGATATAGGGCGATAGCTAGATACAGAGGATGGGTCAAGAGAGGGCTTTTTGAGGATAGGTGTGATGGAGGCATGTTTAAAGCTTGAGGGGAAAACACCAGTTGTTAGTGATAGGTTGAAGAGATGGGTTAGGGTTGGGATGAAGACTGTGGTGAGGTTTGGTATGAAGTGGGATGGGATCGGGTCGAGTGCACAGGTGGTGAGATGTGATCTTGAGAGTAGAGTGGAGAGTCGATCTTCTGTAATGGTGGAGAAGTTGGTTTTGAAGGTGGGAGGCTGGGAAGTCGGGAGGAAGGGCTCTGGGGGTTGTTGACCAAAACTGTCTCTGATGTTGTCAATCTTCTGCTTGAAAAATGAGGCATACATATATGTTCATATGAGTTACATATAATAAGGTCTTAGGGTATGTACACATGCGTTGTTTTTGACCATGGGTCTTGCTATAGAATATTCTTCAGGAAAATGACTATTTACTGTATATTACTTGTATGTGTATGACTAGTGAAGGACTAGCTCAGAATCTTGAACAATGGATCGGGCGGTCACTTCTTTTAACTGCTTCAGGTCTTTACAAATGTGAAGTGGTTAAAATATTAAAACATGATCAAAATAGACTGAACATTTGCATAAGTACTTTTCACATTGCATCACATTCTTTTCAATGTTTATTGATTGTTTTTTCAGGAGGGTTACGTAGCGTACCTGCCTGAAGAAGATGCTGTGTGCACATTTTCTTAACTCCTTGGAATAAATTTTTGGACTTTAAGTGCGCTGCCAGACAAATTCCATATCCAAATCAGGTTGATGAATTAACTCTTTATTCCCAACGCGTTTCGAAGTCCAAAAATTTATTCCAAAGAATTTATGTGGCGGTCACCGCATTGTGGACCGTTGGATGTGCAGCAGGCTGACATATTGATTCTACGTGCTTGACTCTCTCCTGGGAAGGGTGAGTATATACTCTAATAATCCTTATAAGATTGCCCGGATAAGACCCTATTGCGCTCTTATTTTACCTATAGTGTGAACAAGTTTGACATTTTCTTAACGTCATACACACTGCAAGATTATCGCAAATGAGGTATTCTAAGAATGCTCGTTTCGCGATAATCTTGCCGTATACACAGACTGTCTATGACAACTAAAACAGGCAAAATCCTCAATTGTTGGGTGAAATTTTACACTGTACAAAAGACCACTGTTCTCGTCAGCGCATCATCCTGTGTAAACAGGACCCCAGTGCTGCTGAACAATGGCAGCCTATGCACACAGAACAATCTATTACAGATCGCTCAGTGCGGATCAGAAGCGTGGTGTGCCTGTTTAATCAGGCTTTTAAACGACCACGAATGGATAAGTATTTACTGATCCCCAATCGTACAATGCCGCAAATTAATCTAGCAAAAATGAACCTTTTTCACAGATTGTAATGATATGTGGTATATAGGGTTAAATCAGATATATCATATGCAGATCAGATGAAAAAATCAGATACAAAAAATACTAGTATATCTAAGAGGCATATGAGATAAATATGACCTTATTGGTGTAGCAATGTTAATGTGCCCAAATATGTTATTATCAATGTACTGTATATCAACACTCACAGCAAGGGTCTCTTTCCCATATCTCATTATCATATGCAAATCAGATGCAAAAAATAGTAGTATATCTAAAAGGCATATAAGATAAATGTGACCTTATTAGTATAGCAATATAAGTGTGACTTAATGTGTTTGCACCAATGTACAGTACAGACCAAAAGTTTGGACACACCTCATTCAAAGAGTTTTCTTTATTTTCATGACTATGAAAACTGTAGATTCACTCTGAAGGCATCAAAGCTATGAATTAACACATGTGGAATTGTATAATTTACAAAAAAGTGTGAAACAACTGAAAATATGTCTTATATTCTAGGTTCTTCAAAGTAGCCACCTTTTGCTTTGATTACTGCTTTGCACACTCTTGGCATTCTCTTGATGAGCTTCAAGAGATAGTCATCGGAAATGGTCTTCCAACAGTCTTGAAGAAGTTCCCAGAGATGATTAGCACTTGTTGGCCCTTTTGCCTTCACTCTGTGGTCCAGCTCACGCCAAAGCATCTTGATTGGGTTCAGGTCTGGTGACTGTGGAGGTCAGGTCATCTGGTGTAGCACCCCATCACTCTCCTTCTTGGTCAAATAGCCCTTACACAGCCTGGAGGTGTGTTTGAGGTCATTGTCCTGTTGAAAAATAAATGATGGTCCAACTAAATGCAAACCGGATGGAATAGCATGCCGCCACAAGATGCTGTGGTAGCCATGCTGGTTCAGTATGCCTTCAATTTTGAATAAATCCCCAACAGTGTCATCAGCAAAGCACCCCCACACCATCACACCTCCTCCATGCTTCACGGTGGGAACCAGGCATGTAGAGTCCATCCGTTCACCTTTTCTGCGTCGCACAAAGACACGGTGGTAGGAACCAAAGATCTCAAATTTGGACTCTTCAGACCAAAGCACAGATTTCCACTGGTCTAATGTCCATTCCTTGTGTTCTTTAGCCCAAACAAGTCTCTTCTGCTTGTTGCCTGTCCTTAGCAGTGGTTTCCTAGCAGCTATTTTACCATGAAGGCCTGCTGCACAAAGTCTCCTCTTAATAGTTGTTGTAGAGATGTGTCTGCTGCTAGAACTCTGTGTGGCATTGACCTGGTCTCTAATCTGAGCTGCTGTTAACCTGCGATTTCTGAGGCTGGTGAGTTGGATGAACTTATCCTCCGCAGCAGAGGTGACTCTTGGTCTTCGTTTCCTGGGGTGGTCCTCATGTGAGCCAGTTTCTTTGTAGTGCTTGATGGTTTTTGCCACTGCACTTGGGGACACTTTCCAAGTTTTCCCAATTTTTCAGACTGATTGACCATCATTTCTTAAAGTAATGATGGCCACTCATTTTTCTTTACTTAGCTGCTTTTTTCTTGCCATAATACAAATTCTAACAGTCTATTCAGGAGGACTATCAGCTGTGTATCCACCAGACTTCTGCACAACACAACTGATGGTCCCAACCCCATTTATAAGGCAAGAAATCCCACATATTAAACCTGACAGGGCACACCTGTGAAGTGAAAACCATTTCTGGTGACTACCTCTTGAAGCTCATCAAGAGAATGCCAAGAGTGTGCAAAGCAGTAATCAAAGCAAAAGGTGGCTACTTTGTAGAACCTAGAATGTTTTCAGTTGTTTCACACTTTTTTGTTAATTATATAATTCCACATGTATTAATTCATAGTTTCGATGCCTTCAGAGTGAATCTACAATTTTCATAGTCATGAAAATAAAGAAAGCTTTTTGAATGAGAAGGTGTGTCCAAACTTTTGGTCTGTACTGTATATCAACACTCAACACGTTTCCCCTCCAGCATCAGAGGTTCTTCAGGAGTGTATATAATAGTAGATTTCCAATATATAATATAATCAGCCAAAGTACTTAGCTTTCCATATGAGCAGGGTGACTCCTTCTTTAAAAGAGGAAATTTCCAGGGTATTACTGTTTTTTGTATCTGATTTTTTTTTTATCTGATCTGCATATGATATATATCGACTCTTGCAATTATATGTATAACTATAAACCACTCTAGTCTCCTTTTAAATCTATTTGCATCAAACAATTTATCTGCACGGTTTATGACTACATGAGGGCTGGTAATCCCATACAGGGCCTCCACCACTGGCATTGATTGAGTACACTACAGCGGTCATATGTGTGACAAATATAGTCAGATACGCGTACAAAGAGAAGGCTGGTAGTGCAATAAGAGACTGCGCTGCTGTGGTAGAATTCAAGATATCTTTATTGCCAACGCGTTTCCTGAGCCAGTCCCAGCTCACTTCATTAGGGCATGTCCTGATGAAGTGAGCTGGGACTGGCTCTGGAAACGCGTTGGCAATAAAGATATCTTGAATTCTACCACAGCAGCACAGTCTCTTATTGCACTACCAGCCTTCTCTTTGTACCAAGTCCTTGGACCTCGTGCAGACTGCTGCAGCTGTTTTATGCGATTATAGGTGTTGTGACTCTCACAACCTTATCAGGTGAGCCTAACACTTGCTGTGCACTCAACTACTTTCCATACAGACCTAGGCATTGGAAGCGCCCTGTCTCCCCCTTTTCTTTTCACAAATATAGTCAGATGTGATATTCACCTAGAGACAACACAGGTTATAACTCTGGTTATTACTCTTTTATTGTTATTAACTCCATAAATGCCAGGTGGGGGACTTGACTACTTTATGACCTAGTTGTTGTAAGGGTCTTTTTGGTATGTCTCTTTGTATACTATATAGTATTGACTTTCGTGTTCTCTTCACTACATATTTTCCCATTAGGATCTGAATAGTGCCTGGTAGGGGCCATAGGTCCAGTCCTCATTGAGTGGGGGGGGGGGCATTTACGTTTACTAGGGTGTAAACTTCCGTGGTTAGGTAGAGCCTTTGAAGGAATTTTTCATATTCACTATTAAGTCACTCATTAGGCTATAATGCCCGGTTTGTTTTTAAACAATTTAGTCTGTTTTTTTTATCCTTATATATGAGGATTTTTTAATGCATACCTAATAAAAGCTGATTTCAATGTTATATTTTTTCTGTGAATTCTAAAAAACAACCTTTAGAGCTTAATTTTCAGATATTACGTCAATGACGCTTAAAAGTAATCCGTCAATAGGATCTATCCTCCTAAGGCCTCTTTCACACATCAGGTTTTCGCTGTCAGGCGCGATCCGGCGCTTTTGACAAAAACCGGATCCGGCGA
Organism: Dendrobates tinctorius; assembly: GCF_039654945.1. Classification (NCBI taxonomy): domain Eukaryota; kingdom Metazoa; phylum Chordata; class Amphibia; order Anura; family Dendrobatidae; genus Dendrobates; species Dendrobates tinctorius. The sequence goes on from NW_027361738.1 coordinate 13,461,065, forward strand.
AATGCAATGCCGGATCCGGTTTCCCCACCATTGACTTGCATTAGAGCCGGATCGAGCCGGATGGCCATGCGTTTCATCCGGTTTTCGCCGGATCCGGCAATGTGTCGCGATCCGGCGTCTGGAAAAAACGGCTACTGTAATGTTTTTTGTCTCCGGCGAAAAAGCCGGACACGCCGGATCCGGCGTGTCCGGCTTTTTCACACAATGAAAGCCTATGAGCGCCGCAATGCGCCTGATCCGGATCTGTTTTTTTTGGTCTGAGCATGCTCAGTAGCTCTGCCCACAAGACACATATATAAAAGCAAGACAGTGGGACCCTCAGCCACACCCAACATGCCACCCAAGACAAGAACCAGGTGCAGGAGAAGGCAGGCGACATCTGCAGCAGCACCATCAGCACCACCACCCCAAATGGAGCAGCATGCTGAACAACGGGAGGGGAGTCCAGCAGCAGATGAGAGACGGTAATTATCAAATCCCCCATTCCTCCAAACTAGGGCCATGGAATATCAAGATATTCATTGCCCCTTTGTTTCTCTTTATTCAACAGCCGCCCAAGAAATGCAGCAGCAGCAGCAATGGCAGCACTGGCAGCAGCAACACCACCCACAGCCATGGAGTCTGGCCAGCAGGAAGACAGCACATCTTCTTCTGGGAGCCCTCCCTCGCATCGTCAGCGTTTGACGGTAAGTTTTTATTTCCAAAATCCATCATCTCTGTAATATATGTCTATTAATTGCCTTTTATTTCAAAACAGGAATCACAAGATGAAGAGGAGCTCCCAGAAGAAGAAGGAAGGGGTGGACAGACACTTGGAGTGGGCTCACAATTGGTAAGATTTTTGCATCAAACGCAGAAACACAACATCACACTACACACAACACATAGAAAACAATGTTCTGCAGACCACACACAGCAAACAAATGCCTACATCCAAAGACATAACATTTTTTGTTTTCTTCTCTAGTCTTCCCAATCTGGTGCTCGGCCAAGAGGTCCTCGCAGTGCCTCCCAGGGTCGTCGGCGACAGCAACGCGGCGGTCACCAGCGTGTAAGTATAAATATTTTTGCTTTGTTTTTTTGCACTTTTTATTTCATTTCTTTTGTGGAGGCTAATTATGTTATTTTTGTCTTTTTCTTTAACAGCCTTCACAGCGTGCTCCCGACTCTGACGGTGAGGATGGAGGAATCGATGTGGACCACCTCATCGATCTCGTCAGAGAAAGGGAGCCGCTCTGGAATATGGCTGACCGCCGCCATGCTGACCTTATCGTTACCCGACGACTCTGGGAGGAAATCTGTTCGCTCCTTGTGGACCGCTGGGAGGACCTCGATGCTCGGGCCCAGATTAAAGAGCGTAAGTATATACAGTACCGGTTGCTTGATTTAAACCAGTGTTTCCCGAACTCCAGTCCTCGTGGTCCCCACGGATCATGTGTTCAGGATTTCTATTTACTTTTGAAATCCTGAAAACATGACCCCTGTGGACCATGAGGACTGGAGTTTGGGAAACACTGATGTTGTATACTAACCACTTTGTGCTTTCTCGTTTCAGGGGAGAGAATTGTGAAGCGGTGGTGGTCTGTGAGGGATCGTTTCAAGAAGGAGTTCAATAAAGAGATGCGGGCCCCGAGTGGATCTGGAGGACGCAGGAGCAAGTACAAGTACGCACGAGCCCTGTCGTTCCTCCGGGATACAATGGTCACCAGAAGGTAAATATTACACACCACATGTGACAAAAAAATGTTTAGATGTAACTTTTTTTTTTCAGCCAGGGCCATACCATGTCACTATTTTAATTGTTTTTTTTTCTCTTTATTCCACAGCACGGTGAGCAGCACTCGGGAGCCTGCACGGTTGAACCCTTCTGAGGCGATCCCTGAGGAGACCGGCACCGAGGGACACTTCGACCGCCCCGGTACATCTGCACCTTCCCAGCCTTCCTACACATTCGACCCATCTGTCCCATCCACCAGCACAGGAGCATCGTGGCCGCCTACATTACATGAAGCTGCTGGTGAGGAGATCGCTTTCCCTTTACCCCACCCTTCTGCCCCTGGCACCTCTAGTACACCTGCGGGTACTGGGCGGCAGCGGCAGAGGGGTCAGGAAAAGACTTATGCGCAAGAGTTCTTGCATCTGAATGCATCTTTCCAGAACTGTCTAAAAGTCTTGTCAGAGCAAATCTCCGCAAGCTTTCAGCAGATCAACTCCAGCATTCTGGAGGTGAAGACACTTCTGCAAACCATGCATTCAGAAGCAAGATCTTCACCAAACCACACCTTTTTCAGGTCTGTTGTGGAGCGCATGGAAACGCTCTCTCCTACCCAGCAGATGCATGTAATGCATTCATGCCACAGTGCTCTCCAGCAAGTTACCTCCCAACCTCCTCCTCCCACCACAGTAGTTCCTCCACCTGCACCCCCTCCAGCCACTTTCCATCCTCCCCCTCCTATTACATACCATCCACCTCCCCAGCACCAGCCACCTCCCCAGTACCAGCAACCTCCCCAGTACCAGCAACCTCCCCAGTACCAGACATCTCCCCACTTCCAGCAACCTGCCCCGTACCAAACTCCTTCCCCGTACCAAACTCCTTCCCCATACAACTTGCCATCAACATCATCTGCTCTTACAGTCCCTGCCCAACCCTCCACTCCACCGCCCACCACCTCTTCTGCCTCCCACATGTCCACCCATTCTGTAGCTTTTTCCACACCTTCACCTCTAACTGTTCCTTCCCCACCACAATCCCAGTCCTCTCTCCACACTCCCAGTGTCGAATTGTCCCGCAGCCCCTCCAGCAGTATTTCCACCCCACACTACACCGAGTTGTAATGTTTTTTTTTAATAAAAATGCCCATTTGTTTGTTTTCAAACATTTATTCAAAAAGTTTTTTAACTAACTTTAAAAACATTTTACAAAAAAAAAAAAAATTTCAAATAAAAGTTAAATAACTTTTACAATGGTTGTCTCTCATTTCTTTCTGCGGCGAAATATGTTTACAAAAAAAGGTTAAATAATTTCAAAGGTCAAAAGGTATTCAAAACCTGGTATATAACTGTGGGTAAATTTTACCTTTTTGCCACAGTTGTGTTCCTGGTTGTGTTGGAAGCAAAGTATTTCACCTAAAAAGTTGTGTTTATTCTTGGTGATTTCCTAACAATGTACACAACTTTTGTTAAAAGGTGAAATACTTTGCATAAAACACAACCAGGTACACACCTGTGGCCTAAAGGTAAAAATAGTAAGACCATGACAAGATAGCCAACTTTGGTTGGCAAAGGTATATACTGTTGGTACACAAGTTTGGTTAGGGCACAAATCTTTCACACTCTGTCATCCTGCCAGTGTACTCTGCCTTGAGGTGACATAAAGTATAGTGCAAAATTGTCCCTCATTACTGAAACCGTCACAGAACTTCTAGTGGTAATGTCATGGTAATCTTGCAAGGTGGTTTCTTCAGAGGTGTCCTCAATGGAAATGGGTTCCTTGCAGATAACAAAATTGTGGAGTACCACGCAAGCTTTGATCACCTCGTCCACAGTTTCTGTCTTAGGGTTGATCGCAGTACATAGGACCCGCCATTTGGCTGTCAGAATACCAAAGGTATATTCAACCATTCTTCTTGCTCTTGTGAGGCGGTAATTAAAAATGCGTTTTGTTCTTGACAATCCTCTGCTAGAGTACGGTTTCAAAAGGTGTTCTGACAGCTGGAAGGCTTCATCCCCTACACAGACAAATGGCATAGGTGGACCAGATGTTTGCGGCAGCGGTCTAGGGGGTGGGAACTGGAAGGTGTTTCCATACAGTTTACGCCCCATGGCAGACAGTTTGAAAACTTGAGAGTCATTGGAGCGGCCATAGGCCAAAATATCAACAGCAATAAATTTGTATTCCGCGTCAGCGATGGCCATGAGGACAATGGAAAAATATTTCTTGTAATTGAAATATTCCGATCCCGATCCGGCTGGCTTTACAATGCGGATATGTTTCCCGTCCACAGCGCCCAAGCAGTTGGGAAACTGACATATCTGTTGAAACTTTTCTGAAATTTCAATCCACCTCTCTGTTGTGGGCTCTGGTAAAAACTCTTCAGCTAAGGAGTCCCACAGTGCACGGCATGTGTACTTCACTATTCCAGATATGGTGGAAATCCCGAGTCTGTACTGGAAATGCAGTGACGAAAGGGATTCTCCAGTTGCAAGGAATCTGTGGGGAATTAAAAAACAATCAATTAGTTTAAAATCACAGCATTACATACCAAAACTCAGCTATAACACTTGGAGATACAAACTACCACCAACAAGATTGCAGTGAAAGTGTGCTCTGATGCGAGCACATCCAATAAATGTGGCTTACCTTAAAGTCACCATCAGACGCTCTGCGGGTGAAACGGAGAAGCGGCAATAGGTGTCCGCTTTTCTTATGAGGTGTGCAATGCGCTCCACCAAGTAATCAAAATGCTCCATTTTCATCCTAACATATCCAAAAAATTTATCCGGGTTTCGTCTAAGGTCCATGCAGAGTGTAGAATAGACCCCACGCGTCATTCTCTTGGCTGTGAGGGGGTGGATCCACAAACGTCGTCCACGATGCCTGATGCGCTGCTGTCTCGCTCTCTCCTTCTCCAGAACAATCACCCTCAAACGATTCGCCTCCGCTGTAATATCCGCCAAATTCTTCAAAATATTTCCAATCACAACATCCATCTTCGCCAGTAACTTGCTCTTCTCTCCAACCTGCACTTTCTCCTCTCCAACCTGTTAAAGAAGGGCTGTAGGAACACGCTATATATAGTTTTCCAGTAGCCAATCCCGTTCGGAAGGCCACAAGGGTCAATTTTAAAAACCGGATCCGGCGTAATCCGTCAAAAAACGGAACAAAAACCGGATGAACCGGATGAGACGGATCCGGTTTTGTCTGTGAAGAACAAGACGGATCCGGCAGAAAAACGGATCCGTCACATCCGGTTTTACGAAATATTTGCCGGATCCGGCGCTCCGGCACGACGCCGGATCGCGCCTGACGCCGAAAACCTGATGTGTGAAAGTAGCCTAAGCCATGTATATGGGCATGAAGGTCAACGCAAGTAAAATAAAATGATACCTTGATATCTGCTATTCAATGTCTTATTCCAGTGAAATCCACATTTTTATGAAAATGTAAATAAGCTGTTTTGGACCGGACACTGATGTGTATGAATATCTTCCTCCAGAGCTTATTTTAAATGACAAGGGGCAATACCAGTGTGAGACATCTAATGACTGACAGTCTGCCCTTATGATCTTAATGTCTCACACTGGTAAGACATCCTTAAATTTAAATTAATGTCTGGAGGCAGATTCTCTGGAAGATCAGTGTGCGGCCCATAGATCTTCATCCTTTTATTCATTTTTCTATGACCTACATGCCCATATAGCTTAGGGGAGTTGATACTACTGACAGATTCCCTTTATTCACAGCACAATGCTGTGGGGAAAATGCCTCTCCTTTAGCAGATCAGCTATTCATACATGTTTTACATTAGTTTTAGTAAAGATGTGAGGATAAATAGGTTCACATTCACACAGAGTGGCTTACTGAAATAATACTGTTTACTTAAAGAGATTGTCCACTTCTGGACAACCCTTCTTACCGTAAATGCGAACATATGTCAGTTGAATTGTAAAAATACATGCCACCCCAGACTGGCATCATTCCAGCGATGGTGGCACTGATTAAAGGTAGAGTTGAGCGACTTTGGTCGGATCGGGTTTCGTGAAACCCGAATGAAGCAAAATTTGATTCGGATGAAACTGGTCTGACTAGGGCAAAAAAAAGTCTGAGTTTCGTCCGAAACCCGACCCCAATGCAAGTCAATATGGAATAAAAGTCGGCATTGAGTGGATGAATGTCATCCGCTCAATGCCGACTTTTATTCCCCATTGACTTGCATTGGGGTCAGGTTTCAGACGAAACTCCGACTTTTTTTGCCCTAGTCAGACCAGTTTCATCCGAATCAAATTTTGTTTCATTCGGGCTTCACGAAACCCGATCCGACCAAAGTCGCTCAACTCTAATTGTAGGCAGTCACATGACACTGTTATATCATGTGACCGCTGCAGCCTATCAGCGATCGCTGATCATCTGCAGCCTTCACAGTTCCATCAGACAGAAGACTTAAATATCTGAGGATTTAAAGGATAAGTAAGTGTTATGTTGCTATGTTATGTGACAAGCAGCTGCCAGAAAATCCCTCTGAAATTAGCAATTTGCTGTATCATGTTCATGCTTTATTCAGTTATATTTGAATTGCAGTGAAATTAGACATAACTCACATCCATCGTAAACTAAATCTCAACGCGGCCGTATCAAGCAAAAATGTAAAACTAAAATTTACAGTCATGTCACTTGATACAGTAACTGGGATTTAATTCTATTCCTCTTAAGCTGTTCTAGAGCCGAGTTATGTTAATGTTCCAAGAGGAATTAGCAGAACAAGAATTCCATCCGTGAAACATCTCGTATCTTATGATCACTCCACCGTTACTGTGACCATTAGCGCAGCATTTGTGTTTCTGCAGATGACTCAGATACGTGAAATTGTTATGAATGACATTTCATGGGATGCAAGGGCGGTGTAAGAAAACATTTACCATGACGTGTAACTACTTTCTCTGAAGCGTTCTCGTTTGTGGCATTTACACTGCTTGGCACTAGATCATCCAGTTGTTGTTGACAAGAGTCAGCAGCTCAGATAATTGAGTAACTAAATATATGTAAATTGCAAAACAATTTCCACTAGTTTCTCATTAACATAATCAAGATACTGCTATCCAACTGATTTCCATTTTTTTTTATTTAGAATTTGCATAAGGCCTCATGTACACTTCAGAGCCATGAACAGTAAATTGTGTAGCAGAGCACAAAGTCCTTGACGTTCCATACTATGGAGCTATGTGCACTTTACATGTGACAGTATGGTGCTTGCTTCAGAACCACATCACGCTGTGTATATGGGTCGCCCTCCCAGGGCCGTGGGGTACTCGGTACTGGGCCGGTATCAGCGGGATGTGTCACAGCGGCGGTGACCCGGACCGTGGCCCTGGGCGCCCAAGTCATAAGAAGATGTGTATGGTGGAATGTAGTTAGATGAATAGTTTGTGACGCCACCTGTGGTGTTCGGCAAGGGAGGTGTTAAGCCGACGCTGCAGACAGATCCTCCGGGACAGATGGTGTGGTGCAGCAATGATGTTATAGCCCTCCACAGGCAGGGCTGTTGTCCCAGGGCAGTGTAGATGTGGAGACACTTAGATGGTGTAGTGTTTGGCGCAGGGGATGTAGCAGTGCCAGGCGGACGGACGCAGGAAGGAATGGAGGACACCAGGGCTTGTAGTTCCAAAGCTTTACTCACAGTTTGTAGTGCCCGCTCAGGGACTCAGTCAACCTTCAGGCAAGATGGAATGCTCCTTCCAACACTCCGCCAACTTATGTGCCTTTTCTGAGCATCTCCTCTATAGCGCCTTTAAGTGTGAAGATCTCCTAGTACTGAGTTACACTGGAGTTCCTCCTGACAGATGTTTCCAAGAACTCTACTTGTATGGCAGACAGCTGTAGCCTGCTTCGGGGACTCTCTACTCCTGAGTCCCGGCTATCTATCCATGTTGCTGTTGTGCCCCCAAGTCTTAGATGGGAGTAGTGCATTTACAGCCCAGTACTCCACTGGTGTCTGCTGCAGAACCATTAGTGTCCATACAACCTCGGGGACCGGGCCCCGGCCTTGCGCTTAGAACTTCTAGGCAGGGTTCTTCCTCTAACCCACGTCCTCTGTGTTCCCTTTCACTCCTACGTTCCGTACTTGTCTTTCCCTTCTATGGAAGCTCAGGCTTCGGTTCAATGTCTTTCTCCTTCTTTCCTTTCCCGTGCCAGCTGGCTCAGATCACTGAGGCAGCTGCACCACTCCTTCCTCCATCCCTCTTCCCGGGATCCCCACTCCTCTCCGAGTGGCTTCCTCTCTCAGACTCCCCGTCTGACTGAACCTCTAATCCTAAACCATCCCGCTCTTTTATGTATTCTAAACTCCATCCACCTCCCAGCACGTCTAGTGTTCCAAGCAGGGAACCACCAAAGGTGCTCTGCTTCTCTCTAAGTAAGGAGCCACAATGTGGCTTTGCTGAACTACTCTATTGTGTGGGGTGCGAGTGTTGGAGCGTGGTCAGGAGCCTCCAACTTACCTGGATGGTGGGGCACCACACCTTAGGAGAAGGTGTAGTACCTCTGTGGCGACTGAGCCTCAGGGGTGCCACATATATTCAGATAAATCAGAAAAATTATTTACTTAATCGGTATTTTTTTGGCGTGTGGGAGGAAACCAGAATATCTCTTGGAAACCCTCACAAAAGTCAACAGGGAGAACATGCAAACTCCTGGCAGATGTTGTACTTGGTAGGACTTGAACCCAGGACCCCAGCTCTGCGAAGCCACCTTGCTGCTCAAGCTCTGTATGCTTTTATATGAAATTGGACCCAGAAACTTCAATAGGAGCAGTATTACTTTTGGCGTGTGGGAGGAAACCAGAGTATCTGGTGGAAACCCACACAAAAGTCAACAGGGAGAACATACAAACTCCTGGCAGATGTTGTCCTTGGTGGGATTTGAACCCAGGACCCCAGCTCTGCGAAGCCACCTTGCTGCTCAATCTCTGTATGCTTTTATATGAAATTGAACCCAGAAACTTCTATAGGTGCAGTATTACTTTTTTACTCTAAAACTCAGAGTTTACAAGGCGCTGTTATAGGCCACGTTCATAAGAGATTCTATCCTTCCATGTACTAGAAGTCGAGAAGGATTATTTTCATAAAATTAGTACCATTTATAATTCTGAAGCACAGCTGGCGGGAAGGTACGGGGACATGTGCCCCTAAGTGCTGGGTGCCTGCATAGGTGCCAATATGGTGCTGCTGAAAACTTTAGGCCCCATGAGGCACCAAGCTTAACCTTTCTCCCAGGTGTTGGAAAGCCATGTCTCTGAACAGGTTTTGGAAGGCCATAATGTTTCTAAAGTGTTCAGTTCAATTCAATAAAACCACACAAGTTTAGGTAATGAGGCCATAGCCGAACAAAATCTCGCATATAAATTAAATCAGATATGGATCACCAAGGAACAGTGGTAGATTGTTTAGGAAGACACCCTACTGACAAGGATAATGGACCAGTTGTCTACTCATTAGTACATTTACAGGAGGAATAAAAGAGGATGACACAACACAAAAATAAAAAAAAGATGATTCAGCATTATTTCTATTACTTACTACCCCAGATGTGTCTGGAGAGATGACAGTTTCTCTTCAAAGGTTAATATTTAGCTCTATATTCCCCTTCCTTTTTTTGCCAAATATGAAATTGGGTGCCAGCAGGAAGACAAAACCAACCTTCCGTTGAAAAAGGTTTTTCTTCTTCATGCTGCTGTGATTCATTACAATTTCTAACACAAAAAAGGAACACAGGAGAAGAAAACAGAGATAAAAAACAGACTTATATACACCAGACAACCAAATAACTAAATCCTATCAATCACATATAGATAATGAATGAGACCATATGAGACCATATGAATACAAGCCTCAGAGCAATAAAACTACAACAGAACAAAAAAAAAAGAAAGACAGAATGATCGGTGAACTTTCACAATGTACTGCAATTATGACCAAAAGGCAAGTCACAAGTATTGCTGACAATAGGCAAGGATACCACAGACAGTGCCATGTGATCTATTTACAGTGTTGGTTATATCTGCATTCAATCTGCAAAGGAATCATAAAAGGTTTAAGAAAAAGATTTGTAATTCTACTTTGCTTGTAATGAAAAATTTCAATAGTATTGCGAATCTGTCATCTGATTCATGCTGGGAAAAACTGCAAGCAACATGAATCAGAGCCTGGCTGCACAATTGCACCCAGGTATGGTTTTCTCTAAATCATTCTCGTGTTTCCGAAAAGGCATACTTTAGAGATACGACCAGGTATTACATCCAGAAACGAGACTAGTCCGAATCCGCCCATGGCCGGCTCTATCTAACGCCACTTCAGTCGATTAACAAGTCGGTACCTCATATGTACAGTATATAGGAAGAGACCTGTCAGTCACCTCTGGCAGTGCTAATAGGAGCCGACCAGAGAAGGCGATGGTCTAGTCTCGTCTCTGGCTATATTCCACTGCTGGATATTTAGTGTTTTTGTCTGAAACCATAAAGCTTTTCAGAGAAAAATATAAATTGTCCAGCCAGGATTTGATTAATGTTTTCTACGGTCTAGGCAGCATGAATCAGGTGACTGGTTTCATTTAAAGAGTTATTACTATATTTGACATTTATGATATTTCCACATATAAGGAGGTGCAGGTGTTGCCCACGTTCCTCTTTGAAGACACATGTATTGTCAAAATGTATTTGGATGTGCAATGTGTTTAGTGATGTGCATTATTAGCAGTAGAGTTGTGTGGTGTCCAGCCACAGATAGCTGAAATGAACATGTGGAATTAATGGTTGGGACCAGCCCAGAGTGGGAGGGTCTAAAGTGAAGGGACAAAGGGAGTTTCCTGTCAGGAAGGCAGATATTGTGTATATAAACTTGGCACACACATGTGGATTCCCATGCAAAATCGTGATTTAATAAGGTACAGTACATACAGTGACGTTTCGGTCTGTATGACCTTCATCAATGTACCCTGTGATGCACTGTGAGCTCTTAGTATATAGGCAAAATGCCATAGATAGCTGAGCAGGCTGCTTGTGGCCGTTTATCGGTCTGACGTGCACAATGTGGATGCCAGCAATGGCATGGCGTCCGCCACTTGTCACAGGGTACATTGATGAAGGTCATACAGATGGAAACGTCACTGTATGTACTGTACCTTATTAAATCACGATTTTGCATTGGAATCCACGTGTGTGCCAAGTTTATATACACAAGTCAAAGGATTGGGACCCTACTTGTACACCACTATCACTTAGTTGTGGCAACGGTTTCTATAAACAAGGAAGGCAGATATGGCCTAGCTTGCAGGTAGAGCAGACCTTTGCTCCGATTAGTCAGCAGAGTCGCATGAACTGGCTGTCACTAACGTGATCGGAGATCGAGGCAGTGGATGGTGTGATCCAAAGTGCGGACAAGGAAAAGTGTTAGAAGGAGTGATTCTTTGGAGAAGAGGTCTGGAACAGGAAGCCTAGAGGGATGGTACGGAGTAATCAGTCAATCAAATGATGGAGCAGCACAGAGAAGTAGAGCGGGTCAAAGAGTGAGTGCCCTGTGTGGTAGTTCCAAGGTGTTGGCAAGCAGGGAAGTTGAGTAGCAGCTGTGGTGACAAAAGTAGCTTCTTTAAGATGAAAAGGACGCGGGTTAAAAAAATAAGACTTTCACTTACTGGTTAGTGGTGCTGTTTTTGAAGGCAAGGAAGCTTCTGAAGTGCTGTTCTGGTGAAGCTAGAGAGAGATATTAGTTAACAGAGAGTGGAGAAAGCTCAGGAAGCAACAGAATGTACATGAAAATGTCATATGTTCTAAGAGAAACATCCACAAAGGTTTGTACCCGCCATTCACTGCTTCTCCATATGTTATTATTGAGGAAAAGACAGTTTATTTTTGAGGGGTGGTCTCCCTCATTGAACTCTACAACATCTGGCCTTGGCCAGCTTAAGTCACCGGTATAATGCGGTCTGCAAGGACGTAGCGCTCCTAAAGCTAAAGTCCACACACCCAGTCAGGACTCCCATTTTCATGTAGTGTGTGGGGCATGAAGCATGAGTACCTCGTCCATGGCTACCACCCTGCATCTTGTTACATACAAAATATATAATAAATGCTTCAAGGCTGCGGGTTCACTCTCTAGGACCCCTACTAAAAGAATAAGTTTAGGGGAAGAAACATAACAGTTCAAAGAAAATTTCAGTAGCCACTTTTTTTCGCTGAAATCCTTGTTACATGTAAAGGTGCAATATGCAACTAAGTTTACTTCTCTAGTGATCACTGTGAACAAGTGAATGCTTTATCAATAGGTGAGGGTCACATTCTGTGAATATTTTATAAATGCGGAAAATTGGAATATCTCTGGACTAGCTAGGAAAATGGACAGTAGTTTTAACTCCTTATAACCAAACTCATAAAATGCTCATTTCAATATCAGGATTATACAAGCACTCTGACATAGATTTTAAGAGTTAAATGACAATATCACCTCCATGAAAACATCATGAAGTAAGAGGAAACTAATAGATATATATATTTTTTTCTCTTAGAAGGGGGGGTACTGTCACGTCACCGTCAGACACAGGGACTGCTGTTCCTGCCTTAGACACTGGGAGGCGCCGGACTGTCACATCGCTGTCAGACACAGGGACTGCTGTTCCTGCCTCGGCCACTGGGAGGCGCCGGACTGTCATGTCGCCGTCAGACTCGAGGACTGCTGTTCCAGTCTCGGCCACTGAGAGGCGCCGGACTGTCACATCGCCGTCAGACTCGGGGACGGCTGTTCCTGCATCAACCACTAGGAGGTGCCATGGTTCGCCCATGGGTGGTGGTGACAGAGAAGGGGCTCCTGTGCAGGCTGGTGGGCGCAGGCTCCGCTCCTCTGTCAGTCATGAAGGGGTTGGTGCATCACCATCTGGCCTGGTCCTGGGGGCGGTCCAAATGACGTCATCAGACTGTGAGCCTGTAAGGGATAGCCTGATCCTTCAAATACGTTGGGGCCTGTCTTGCAGGCCGCCAGATATAGTCTTGGTTTCCCCAGTGTGCTAGTGTGTTATTTGCTATTGCTGACTCTGACCTTAGCCTGGATTTTGACTCTGATTCTGCCTGCCGATTTTGTACCTCTGTTGCCCTCCTGGTTTAAGACTCTGACCTTGGCCTGGATTTTGACTCTGCTACTGTCTGCCGATTTGTACCTCTGCTGCCCGCCTGGTTTAGACCTGGACTCCTGACTACTCCTTCGGTTCCATTAATTTATCCCTTTCTGGCGACCGTCCTGCTCAGGTCCACTCCTCTTATACAGACAGCTACCTCCTGGGCTCTGCTATAATTCCAGACCCCTGTATAGGGGTAAAGGGTCTCAGGGTTGCTCGGGGTGCTGTCTCAATTGCAGTCCAGACTCGCACAAGACGGTCATCACAGATCTGCTGCTGGGAGCTCCATTTATAATTGCCAACTTATGACATCTCAAATGTTCTCGATGGGAGACAAGTTCGGAAATGATGAAGGTTATTATAGCACGTGGGCAAAGCTCTCAGGATTATGGTGTGGGGTGGCATAATATTCGGTAGCAGCACAACTCTAGTCTTCATTTCAAGTACACTAACGGCTCAGTGTAACATTGATTTAGTAATGGAACAAGTGGTATGGCTATTTCTCCAAAGTGTCCCAGATGGCGTTCGTCAGCATGACGGCGCCAAGTCAAAACCTGCTCAAGCTACAGTAAGCATGGCCTAAACGTGTTACGTGTCCTGCTATTGGTCCAACTAGTCTCTGAAATGCCAAGCTTCTCATACATGCTGGCCATTAATGTATCAGCTCTCAAGTTCCCTTTAAACTGATCTGTCACCAGACTGCACGATACAAACTGAGTCCATTATTTTTATTTATTTATTTTACTCATTTATACAGCGCCATTAATTCCACAGCATTTTACACACATTATTGGCACTGTCCCCGATGGGGCTCACAGTCTAATTCCCTATCAATATGTCTTTGCGAGGAAACTCTCACAAACACAGGGAAATCATAGAAACTCCTTGCAGATGTTGTCCTTGGTGGAATTTGAACCCAGGACCCCAGCGCTGCAAGGCTGCAGTGGTAACCACTGAGCCACCGTGCCGCCCCATTACTAAATAGATCTCTTAGATCTGATGATGCTGAAGTATTTACCTTAATAATAATAATAATAAATTTTATTTTTATAGCGCCGACATATTCCGCAGCACTTTACATTTCAGAGGGGATTTGTACAGACAATAGACATTACAGCATAACAATAATCACATACAGTAGATTATAACAAATACCAAGAGGAGTGAGGGCCCTGCTCGCAAGCTTACAGTCTATGAGGAAAGAGGTAGACACGAAAGGTGGGTGGTAACAGTTGCCCTGATTGTATGGACCAGCCATAATGTTAAGTGTGTAACAGTACAGACACAGAGGGCTAATGGATGCATAAAGCATGTGGGAACATGATGCTGGGAACCTGGTTATGGTAAAACTTTTGGCTCTGCCACACAGGGATAGGTTAGGTTAATGTGTTGAGGCGATAGGCCAGTCTGAATAAATGCGTTTTCAGGACACGCTTAAAATTGTGGGGATTGGGGACTAATCGTATTGACCTGGGAAGTGCATTCCAAAGAATTGGCGCGGCACGTGTAAAGTCTTGGAGACGGGAGTGGGAGGTTCTGATTATTGAGGATGCTAACCTCAGGTCATCAGCAGAACGGAGGGCGCGGGTAGGGTGGTATACTGAAACAAGGGAGGAGATGTAGGGTGGTGCTGAGCCATGAAGGGCTTTGTGGGTGAGGGTAATAAGTTTATACTGAATTCTGGAGTGGATGGGTAGCCAGTGTAATGACTGGCACAAGGTAGAGGCATCGGTGTAACGATTGGTGAGGAATATGATCCTGGCTGCAGCATTCAAGACAGATTGGAGAGGGGAGAGTTTGGTAAGAAGGAGACCGATTAGAAGAGAGTTACAATAGTCGAGACGAGAATGAATAAGAGAAACAGTAAGAGTTTTTGCAGAGTCAAAAGTAAGAAAAGGTCGAATTCTAGAAATGTTTTTGAGGTGCAGATGACAAGAGCGAGCCAGTGATCGAATGTGGGGGGCAAAGGAAAGCTCGGAATCAAGTATGACCCCAAGACAGCGGGCATGTTGCTGGGGAGTAATAGTGGAACCACACACGGAAATGGCAATGTCGGGTGTAGGTACATTAGTAGCGGGAGGAAACACAAGGAGTTCAGTCATTGACAGGTTCAGTTTCAGATATAGTGAGGACATGATATTAGACACAGCGTTTAGACAATCGCCAGTGTTTTCTAGAAAGGCTGGCGTGATGTCAGGAGAAGAAGCGTATAATTGGGTGTCATCAGCATAGAGATGGTACTGGAAACCAAATCTACTGATTGTTTGACCAATAGGGGCAGTGTACAAGGAGAAGAGGAGGGGGCCTAGAACCGATCCTTGAGGAACCCCAACAGTAAGGGGAAGGTGAGAGGAGGAGGAACCGGCAAAAGAAACAGTAAAGGAGCGGTCGGAGAGATAGGAGGAGAACCAGGAGAGAACGGTGTCCTTGAGGCCAATGGAATGGAGCATAGTGAGGAGGATACCTTGATAATCCATCCTTTTCAAGTGGAGAAATAAAGAACTAAAAAAATTGTGGTTCTATAAATATGCACACCCTTATACCGATACTCTGTTGAAGTAAGGGCCCCGTCACACATAGCGACTCACCAGCGATCCCGACAACGATATCAACGTGTCAGGATCGCTGGTGAGTCGCTACATGATCGCTGGTGAGCTGTCAAACAGACAGCTTCACCAATGATCAGCACAGCGACGCCGAGCGCGCGGCATCGCTGTGTACTTTAGTTACCAGCGCGCTGATGCAGGGAGCTGGTAACTAAGGTACACATCGGGTTTCTAAGGGACGTGCGTCACTTAGAAACCCGATGTGTACGTTAGTTACCAGATGATCTCTGGTCTCCCGCCTGTCACACGCAGCGATGCGTGCTGGCCAGCGGGAGACCAGCGATCAAAGAAATGTCCAGTGCTTTCCAAGAGTGATCAGCGATACCGGCAGGGGGGGCGGTCGCTGATCGCTGTCACACACACAGCGATCTTGCTGGTGAGATTGCTGTTGTGTCACAAAACTTTACTTTTAAGCACAATAGACATAAGTGTGACTCATCTCTGGGCAGGTAATGTGACACAGCTAAACTCAGCTGTGCTGTCCCTCCCCTCACAGGGACCTTATCTGAAAGTTGTTAGTCATCTGTTCATTAACCTCCCAGCACTTCCTAATCATCCAAGAGGTAACCAGGAGGTCAGAGCTGTATGATTACATCTCATACACTAAGAAACTTAAGAGATGATGGAAGCATATTGTTTTTCTGCTGTGTTGCTGCCTGCTTATGATTGAACAGCATCATAAAGTCAGAAGTATCTAACCCCAGGAAAATCTGATAACATCTACTTTGACTTAAGTTAACTTATTAGGTGCCAATTACTTTGATTGCTAATATTTACACAACAGAAAGGCAAGATTTAAAAAAAAAAATGTTTTATTCTGCCCAGCAGCCACTGTGTTGTATTCCGCTCTGCAGCCACTACAGCCATTGTGTGTCCAGTTCAACATGAAAGACCAACATGAAATATCTAGTGATCCTCTTTAAGATTTAAGATTCTCTTTAAGGATTTAATAGTATTATTGCAATGTTGCTTTTTTTGTTTTGTTGTGGAGGATAGTTTTGTAAATTTCACAGCAAGTTGAGTTGCAATATTGGTTTTCACTTTCAATTAGATTTTGCAATGGGTGATAACCAGTGATATTGGTGTTACCATTATGTGATGATTACATCGTATAATTACAGGTTGTCAGCAGCTGCTATGGAGCAAGTAACAACCATGGTGCCAGATCCCTTTGACATTATTCTAAAACTGTATGCCATAGCAGACAAGAAAGATGTCACCATTACTGCAAGTAAGAAGAAATAAAAATGAAATAAAAGCAATGAAATGTAACCATTTCTTGTACTTACTGCAGATGATACTTTTAGGGTATGTGCACACATAGTTTTTTGTCTCTGCGGATTTTGTAGAGAAAACTGCAGAAAATCCGCAGGACAAAGTGCTGCGGTTTTTCTGCGGTTTATCTGCGGTTTATCTGCGTTTTTTCTGCGGTTTTACACCTCATAATGGATGAGGTGTAAAACTGCAGCATTTCTACACCAAACAATTGACATGCTGCGTTTTGAAAACCGCAGCAAAACCGCGCGGAAAAAAACGCAGCATGTGCAGCTTTTTTTTATTTCCATAGGAAATAAAGGTACTGTACAATGCAGCAGAATCTGCTGCGTTTCTGCAGAGCCAAAAACGCTGCGGAAACGCAGCAGAAACCGCAAAGTGTGCACATACCCTTAGATTTCAGGTGGAAATACTCATTACAGCGCATGTAAATGAAGTCAGGTAACACATATATAAATTAATTTAGAAGCTAAAGGAATAATCTAGTGATGCCTGCCAAAAAATCACACAGGAATACAACAGAAATTACAATGAGATTCGATTCAGTACACTAACAATCTTCAATATGCTGAGAGCCAAACTATGGCGGCCATATTTACTTCCTCTATTGAAGCGTTGCAGAATTTCCATCCCTATTGAACTCTTTTCTTGTGTTTCCATAATTCCATATTAACCATTTCCATAGAGCAGCCAACTTTTTTAGTTCTTTCTTTTTTGGAATCTTTGTTATTTATTGACACCAAATTACACAACTTTTACAGCAGCTTGTTAGATTAAAGGACTAATATCATTTAACTTACCAACATGGAGATGTCTAAGGGTGAGTGCACAAGTTTCGGATTGTGCTGCGGATTTTTCTGCACAGATTTGGCTAAATCCGCAGGTAAATCCGCAGGTCAAATGACCTGCGTTTTACCTGTGGATTAGCCTGCGGTTTTCCTTTGTGGTTTGACACCTGTACAATGGAGCAGGTGTCAAACCGCTGCGGATTCCACACAAAGAACTGACATGCTGCGGATTTAAAACCGCAGCTAATCCACGCAGAAAAATCTGCAGCATGTGCACAGCGGTTTTCAATTTCCATAGACTATAAAGGTACTGTACAACGAAGAAGAAACTGCTGCGGATCTGCAGGGCCAAATCCGCTGCGGATCCGCAGCAGAATCCGCAACAAGTGCGCAGACCCATATAAGTAATTACTTACCATATATGCTCAAGTATAAGCTGAGATTTTCAGCCCATTTCTTTGGGCTGAAAGTCCCCCTCTCAGCTTGTACTCAAGTCATATACGCCAGGGGGTCGGCGGGGGAGGGAGTGTCAGGTCATACTGACCCCCCCAGGCGCATCTCTGCAGCCCCCCTGCTTGTCCCACAGTCTCACTTCCGTCCTTCAGCGGTCACGTGGTACTGCTCATTAAACTCATGAATATGCTTGATCGCTGAAGGCAGGAAGGGAGACCGTGGGAGAACGGGGCTGCAGAGACCGCGTCATGAGGGGGTAACTATAGGCTATATTCACCTGTCCCCGGTCCATCGCTGCTTGCTGCTGTCTGCTGCGTCCTCTGTCAGGGACATTCAGCCAGCAGAGGGCGCGGTGACGTGGTTAGTGTGCGCCGTGCCCTCTGCTTGCCTGAACGTCACTGACAGATGACATGGCAGATAGCGGCAAGCAGCAATGGACCCCGGACAGGTGAATATCTCAGGTGCCGGTTCCTGAGCCAGCGGTGACACCGGCACCTGGCCCCCAGTGACGGAGAGGTGAGTATGTCATTCTTTTATTCGCAGCAGCATATGGGGGCATAATATATGGAGCAGCATATGGGAGCAGCATATGAGGGCATAATCTATGGAGCATCTTATGGGGGCAGCATATGGGGGAATAGTCTATGGAGCAGCATATGGGGCATAATCTATGGAGCATCTTATGGGGGCATAATCTATGGAACATCTTATGGGGCCATAACCTTTATGGAGCAGCATATAGGGCATATTATTCTATGAAGCATCTTATGGGGCCATTATTAACCTTGTGCAGCATTATATGGTGTGTATTTTGTATGGAGCATCTTATGGGGCCCATCATGAACTGTATGGAGCATTATATGGGGCTCCTGATTCAATATGGATATTCAAAAACATTTAACCCACTGATGTCTCAATTTTTTAAATTTACCAGTAGCTGCTGCATTTTCCCCCCTAGGCTTATACTCGAGTCAATAAGTTTTCCCAGTTTTTTGTGGCAAAATTAGGGTGTTCGGCTTATACTCGGGTCGGCTTATAGTCAAGTATATACGGTATATGTAATGACGCACCTGAAACTTAAGGCAGCTTTATTACTGTTTTACACATCAACATGTTCCATGTAAGCATTCAAGAAAAGCAGTTTATAAATTAGAAGATTGTGTTGTGCTAAATATTTTTAGAATTCTGTGCAAACTGCCTAGGAACATAATAAATCATTTCAGAATGTTAATGAGAAAACAGTTTCAGTACCATTATCATCTTTTCAAAGCATTATTTCATCAATCATTGCAAAAATAATTAGTATGCATTATGTATATTTATTTATACTAAGTAAGAATTTTATTGTGTTGTAATGGCTGCAGTATTTGAACCTTCCAAAGGGCAAATCCTCTTCATAAGGGTTTTCCACTGATGATATTTGCACATGTCCTAAAAGTGGAGGCTTAGCAGATGTCTGACAGAAAAGAAACCTACTGCTATGTAAGGAATCTCTTTAACTGTTTCTGATCTACCCATAGACCATAAGACCAATCATAGATAACTTCTTTTTAAGTGGATTTTGCCTTTAGCCCTCCTGAAAAGCGCTAGAATAATGCCAAAAATGAAAAATATAGGGACTGCTATATCAAAACGACTTGCTGTGTATATGTTTCATCTGTTTTAGCTTCTTTTAGGCTTACAAAGCCATTAAGGGGCTAAAGAAGTGACCTGCCAATTCCATTCAATAGTTTACATGCACACATAAAAAAAAAAATTGCCAAACAAAATACATCAGGAAAAACATCACCAGCACTTTGCTGAATTATCTTCATCTGCTAAAACTCCAGGGTACATCAGCATCTAAAAGATACTGTGTGCAAATACTATAAACGTCTTGGCAGTCCACACCATACTCTCAATTGAAGGTCTAAAATGTCAATTTTGTGTAATTAGCTTGCACAAGTTTGTACAGCTGTGGGAGTGTGGAGCTGGCTGTCAGACACAGCCAGATTCTCCACAGAGAAGATAAACATGGTTTATTGCTATGTGTACCTTCTCCACTGCTGTATACGCAGTGCTGAGCCAGGATTTGTATATACAGATTAGGAACACTGACAGTGCTTCCTCCTCTGCACTCAGAGGTCATGTGATCGGTCATGGGTCCTAGGAGACTCAGTCAGGTCTGCTAATATATCAGGGGCTAATATATCAGCCTTGGTTACAGGGGAAATTAGCAGTTAAAAAATTATTAATATGTTTAAATGCCCTTTAAATGTCTTTTAAGACCACATTACTCATGTTACTACTCAACACACCATCCAGATATAGCAGAGTTGAGGATCGTCTTAGGACGTGAGAAGAATTTACAGCGGATCCCTTTGGAATATTCAATGTTTTAAAGATAATAAATGGGTAAGAGATGGTGGAGGACTGTTTTGTACGATTAAAGGACTTTTCTCTGTGTACTTTTTATTCAAACTTATGTAGTTAGAAATGGGGTTGTCTAACAGATGCCTAACTAACCCTAACTGCCTAAGATTACTAACCCTGGGCTTGATGTCAGCTGATATTACAAAGGTGACATCATCCCCAAAACCATTATTCCGCTTGCCAACACACCAGGCCAAGCAGAAACAGCTGAGGCTAAGAACCAAAATTGGCTCATCTAATGGATGTGCCATTTCTGGAGCGTCTGAGAGCTGGTGTTATCAGTCTGGCTGGGGGCCAATATCCGTGGCCCCTTCCCTGCCTATTAATATCAGCCCACAGCTATCTGCTTAGCCTTTGCTGTTTATTAAAAATAGGGGGATCCCACATTATTTTTGGGGGGGGTTTCTCCCCTTTTTGATAACCAGTAAAGGCTAAGTAGAAAGCTGTGAGATGATATTAGTAGCCTGAGAAGCTCATGCTTATTGCCCCTCTCCCAGACTATTAAGACCAGCTCTCAGCTGTCTGCTTTCCCTCTGCTGGTTAATAAAAATGAGGGGGACCCCAAGCCATTTTTTCTTTTATTTAATCATTAGCTAAATACATGTACAGTAACATACAAAGGCACTGCACTAATTATATAACTCCATGACATCTATCTATCTATCTGTTTTATCTATTTATCTACTCTATTCTACTTTATTCTGACGGTTCATGCTGTGAATTTATTGTACTCGGTTGATGAAATGTCGGGTTTCCTATAAGATGGATGCATAAAAATCGCATGGCACATGCATGATTTTTTCCACCCCCTATTGACTTGCAATGATAAGTCTCAGCCGTTTTACGCGGCCATACGCACCATGCTGCTATTTTTTTTCTCACCTCAATTCCAGATGAGGAAAAACATGCAGATGAACACTGCTTAATTGAATGAAATTGTTGTGAGTACAATGGGATTTTTTCTCACATTGCATTTGCCAATTTTACTCGCTGATGTGAGCAAACGGCTAAGTGCACACGTACCGGAACTCTCGAGGAAATTACCGCGAGAATTCCGGAATTCCAGTCCGCGGGAAAATCGCATTTTAAATTCCCGCGATTTTCCCGCGGAAAAACTAGCATTTTGCAAGCGTAATTAGCTTGCAAAATGCTAGCGTTCTCCAAGCGATCTGTAGCATCGCTTGGAGAACTGATTGACAGATTGGTCACACTCGTCAAACACAGTGTTTGACGAGTGTGACCAACTTTTTACTACTGAGGCCGCCTATGCAGCATCAGTAGTAAAAGATAAAATGTAAAAAAAAATAAAAAATAGTGTTATTCTCACCCTCCGACGTCCCGCGCAGCCGTTCCCAGTAGTCCTTTGCGAAAATGCCCGCGATGACGTCAGTTCTCGCGGGATCGCGACGTCTCGCGGTAATTCGCGATGACGTCGCGCGAATGACCGCGAGACTTCGCGATCCCGGGGGAAGGGACGTCATCGCGGGCATTTTCGCAAAGGACTACTGGGAACGAGAGAGTGGAGAGAGGCGGGAAGGCTGCACGGGACGTCGGAGGGTGAGAATAACAATATTTTTTATTTTAAATTCTTTTTTTTACAGGGATATGGTACCCAGAGCCTGGAGGACAGTCTCCTCTCCTCCGGACCGTGGGTACCATCCACAAATGTTCTGCTTACTTTCCGCATGGTGTGCACAGCCACATGAGGAAAGTAAGCAGAACAATGCATTCCTATGGGTGCGGGATCGCCACGATTCCGCAAATTAATGAGCATGCTGCGGTTTTTACCGCGAAGCGATTCCGCCGCGGTAAAAACCGCAGCATTAGCACAGCATTGTGGAATCCCTTAGGAATGCATGGGATGCTTATTTTTCACGTTTTCGCGGCAAAATCGTGCGGTTAAAACCGCCGCGGAAACGCGAAAAAAACGCCACGTGTGAACTCAGCCGAAGCAGAACATCATGCGGGACAGCAGGAGTTAAAAATGAACATTTCTAAAGTCTACAGTATGTGTGAGAGGGAATAAAACTTCAGTCATTGGACAGAACAAAAGCACTTAAGGCACCAATATACCCAGTGACAATAACATAGATATAGAAGCACAATGAGTATTTTCTCTGGAACCTGTGCTGTCACCACAATTATAAATGTTTGCAATTCTTCCTGTTCTTTAAGATTAATTCACTAGTCTCTATGTGTGCACTGCAGAAATGTGCAATCACAGCACCAACATTCTCCAGCAGTAATTGTAAGTGAAAGATTGTTACTTTACTATAATGAATATTAGTGCTACTCATTATGGAACAGTAATTTCACAGATCAGTAAAAGAGTATGGCAAAAGTAAAAACAGAGAGTAACAATCTCCACATATAAAGCTCTGTAAATGTGCCTGCTACTAAATGTCTTAATCTTATTTATTTCTTCTTCTGGCAACACCTTAGGAAACAAGTTCAGCTTTATCAGTAGATTCTGCACAGGAAGTAAAGTGTGTAATTTCACTTTTTTTAGAGATAAGATATTCAGCTGCAATTAAATGTGTCTATATAACTTAGATAACTGACAGCCAAACATTTCAATCCACAGCTAAAGCCCTCCATAGAATTTGATACTGGTCCCTGAAGAATTGTTTGACCAACAGCTTTCTTTCCCATACTCGCCCATACAGAGGAATGTTCGGCTTTGCAAAGTTCTCCGTGGATCTTTATGAGACAGCTACAGCCAAGTCTGCTCTGATGGTGGCTAATATTCCAGACGGTCACCGGTTAGACCATTGGAGATCCAACATGTAAGTTACATCTCTCCCCAACAACAGACTGCTGATCCCACTGATATCAGCAGGTTTGGTCACTCTGTTTTAATACGTATGGGGGGCCTTAATGCTCAAGGTCCCCCATATCATGTGTAGTCAGCTTGCCCAAATGTGCATGCGTTCTGCATACGAATTCTGAGTGTTGTAGAATTCAGCTTTCAGCAGAATTATTCAGAAAGGTTGGGAAAATAAACTGTTATACTTTAGACATACATCAACCATTGTCTGCATCATCTCAATACTAATTACAGGAAGAAACTGACACAAACCAAAGGTGTCACAAAAGACAATATTAAGAAACTAAGAATTAACACAGTGCTATTTGCTCCACACAGTTCCTGCGACTATTGTACAGGGTGGGCCATTTATATGGATACACCTAAATAAAATGGGAATGGTTGGTGACCCATGAATTTGAATTTACAGAATGGGCAAAACAAAAATTGGAACAGAGCCCTCAGTTTACACAGAGCATTTTATGTTCAGTGATGAGGCAAACTTTTTTGGGTGGGAATGGTGACAGTTTTCTTGCGTAGGGTGTCTTGCATTGAAATCTGCTGCAATGATCCGGGTACTGCGTTCCCCAAACATCAACACAATTTCTATCCGCTCCTCACGTGATAACCTCTGCCACATATCAATGGCTGTAAACAAAGAGAAACTTGTAAATAATTCATGAGCTCATGAAAGAATAAAGTTACGTTAAAACCAAGCACACCATTATTTTACTAATGAAATTCTCAATAAGTTTGATTTGTCAATAAGTTGGATCCAAAATGGCCGACTTTAAAATGACCGCCATGGTCACCACCCATCTTGAAAAGTTTTCCCCTCCCATATACTAATGTGCCTCAAACAGGAAGTTGATATCACCAACCAATCCCATTTTATTTAGGTGTATCCATATAAATGGCCCACCCTGTATAATCCATCACCATGCAGTGAACTATTGAAAATACTACCCACCATCAATCACTGAATGGTGGCATTGTAAGGAGGTGGTGGGGACCCTCATTTGCCCTCTCTCTCCTATATGCCGGGTAGATGTACCCCATGCGGTACCCTGTTGATGTGCCTATGTATTAATGTTATGTACTGGTGTTTTATAAATGTATGTGCTGTGTTTGTATGCATGTCGCTATGATGTGTAAACTGCACTGAATATGTTCCTGATGAGACTAGGGATGGAAGGGGATAAGCATCAGGGCTGGGTTAACAGCCTAAAAGAGGCAGGAAGTTCCAGTTTCCAGGAGTGCCTGGGCAGGCTGCTCTTCATCAGCAGGAGGAGAGTATACCTCTGGAGAGGAAGAACATACTGACAAGGAATGCCGGGCAGTGGGAACGAGCACTGGAACTGTGGAATTGCCCAACGAAACACTGTTGGTTCTCAGAGTCTGGATGAGAGCCAACGATGCTGCATATTTTGATAGGGAAAGAGTAGGAAGTGTTACCTCTTTCATCTCATCTTTATAAAAACTTTTCTACCATTGAAACTGAAGCATGACGTGGTGCCGTTCCAATAAGGAGAACAACCATGTGCTGGAGGTAACTAACTGTGCCACAGGACTGGGACTTTATCTGACTTTCTATGTGCAAGGGGCCGGGGCGCTCACTGACTGTGACTTAGTGGACTCGCCCATGACTACCACCTCATGCCACCTTGTTACAGCAAATTCTAGCTCCATGGATCACTAAGTGAAGAACTTATCTAGCAATATTTGCCTTCACTTGTTATGGTAGGAAAACACCTTTATGGTACTCGATCGAAGACTTCAGTACTCAATCACTAGCAAAAAACAGTTTGTATACCGTATTGTGAATTAATTTATGAAATTTGTGTAGGAAATGGAACTAGCGCCAAATAACTAGAAGCTGTGGTGCTGGTATCATAAAAAGACAAACGTGTGAATAATGAAGCCGAGCTGACAGTAGTATTAGAGAAAACTGAATGGTTGCTTAGATACAACGTTCAGAAATATCCTGTAAAAACAATAAGTAGGTGTTGTTTTACTAAAATGCACCATGCCATAGACATATTTGCTTTCTAGGAGGGAGCATACAGTAAAAGTCTGAAGCAATCTTTCTAACTATGTTTCTGATGTTGATAGGATAAGGTGAAGACCAGATTTACACATCCACATGTTAAGGTTCATGAAAGATCATGTTCATGAAGGAGGCCTAACACTGTCTAATCCATGGTCATATTAATTAGCATCTCAAAATTAAAATATGGTAGGTTGGGGGGAATATAATAGTAATAGCCGTATTGAAATTGCCCTTTGATATATGGTTGGATGTGGTCCGTTGCTTTCAAATCTCGAGGCAAGCAAATTCCATATGTGCTCTTCCAAATACCCAATATTAACACTTATCAAAAAGGTATGGAAAAAATTCAACAGATACAAAATGTTACTGCATTTACACAATTCACCCCAATTGGAATAAAAATGTTTCAGAGTGTCTGTTCCTAAAAAGGCTATGGATATTGGCGGCAAGTTGGGGTCTGGAACCTCTCATAACCTATAGAAGGGAATATTTTTAAAATATCCGAAAGTTTGCCGAAGAATATCCCTTCCGTCATAATATATTTGATCAATTCCTACAGTTGCGACATACTTTTGAGTCTCAAGGCAGATCCTCTCCCATTTGGGTGCAAATGGACTTAGTGTTAGTATTATACGGTCACAGAGAAGCACAAAAAGGTTCATGTCCTTAATCTACAGAAACCTTTTAAATATTTATCCTTCAAAATACCCTCTTAAGGCCAAGATCACATGAAAAATGAGCTGGGGCCCACTTCAAATGAGATGTGGGACTTAATTTTAGAGTATGTCCCCAAATTATCTCTTAGCTAGACTAAAGGTTTTTGAAACTTTATATCACATATAGGGTAAACAAAACACCACTAGGGATGTTTAACCCTCTTCTGTGTGGGGATTGAGCATGCCCTAGGTGTGTTGCTCAGTGGCTAGACATCTTGCACATGATGTAGACTTGCCCATGCTTACAGAGGTTTTGGAAAACTATTCTAAACTTAATTTGCCTTGTAATGGAGGTGACGGTATACAGAGACCCTAGTTTATGTATTCTAGGATACGTGGATGAAACCTTTACTGATGAACGTGGGAAAATAAAAATTGCTAGACTTCTTCATGCTACACAGAAATTAATTTTCTCCCACTGGTTGATGGAAACGCCACCCAAGTATAGAAAATTCATTAATACTATCAATTGTATTATACTTATGGAAAGAAGTGTATATCTTAAATGGGGCAGGCATCCGCAATATGAAAACAAAATTGGGTCGCCTGGCTCAATGCCTCAGGATTAGCATAATTTGAACTGTTGAGAAATAGAGTCCTCCTAACTTAAATTACCATATTTTTCAGGTTATAAAACGCCCTTTTTCCCCCCAATTTTTTTTTTGGAGAGGGGGGGATTGGGGTGTACCTTATAATGCTAATGTAGCTTACTGGCTCCCAGGATGTTAATTTGTGCATGCGCCGCCTTAGACAACCATTTTCTCAGAGTTCAGTTAAAATAGCCAAAATGCTGTTCAGGTAAGGAGACCTGTGCCGATCTGGAAATTGAAGTCTGTGTATGGAATGTGAAATGAAAATGTGTGATTTAGCATAAAAAGTTATTTCTATTTGTTAAATTTATGGCATTAAAATATAATTAATTAGTGGGAAAACACCACAGATTCTGAAGAGAAATAACAATGGGGAACAAATGGCCTGGGAGGGATGTAGCTCTCTCCCACCGATTCTGAGAATAAGTGAGCCACAGAGTGAATAACTGTCAATAACAATGGATGGCCAGGTAAACCTCCAAACGTCATGCAGCAATGAATCAGTACTATGGCCCTTTCATTCTGAGCATCGGTGGGGGTCCCAGAGGTGGATGTGGACCCACTGCTTTATGGGCCGGGCTTACCTTAGAGGGGGGTAACTAAGTGACTACTGGGTATTCGCTAGAGCCTCGGATAGTGAGAATAGGCTTTGTCACAACTAGCCACCAGCTTCCACTCCAAGGAAGTCCCCGGCTCTGCAGCAGCTGGCTGGAATCTAAGAGGCATGGATACGAGGTACAGAGTGGCGAGACGGAGGCGTAGTCAGATGGTCTGAAGTTGGGACAGCACAGGATCAGTAAACGTAGCTGAGATCAGGAGCAGATAGGACAGTGAGGAGGGGTAAACAAGCTGCGTTATTAACAGGAAGCGGAATACAGAGGAATGCATAAACATGTGCCAACAGAGTAGGAATCAATGTTATGGCAGGGAGTGGTAGGGGGAACTGTCTAATAAAGCTAGCACGGGACAGGCTGGGGAAGCTAGTGTCTGCAGTACACAGCAGGGTTAAATTCCTGCAAAGCCCAGTCACGCCTCCCTAAGACTAAATGAATGCCATTGCAGAAACAGCAATGCTGCAAGAAGCAGATTCAGCGGGATAACCTGAGAAACCGCAGTGAGTAGAGGGGCGCTGAGGAGGCATGTGGGTTACCGCTGTGACAGCTTATGCCCTTTATAATATTTAGCTAATTTTTCTTTTAATCTGGGGGTCTCCAACCCATGGCTTGTAAGTCCCTACTTTGTGGCTTGTGATATCAGTCCTAGACTGTAACTTTTGTGGTGAATCTAGCAAATAGCCAACATGCATTTCTCTAGTTTGAGGGAAGGCAGTGACTGACGTGAGAGGACAGGAAGACATAGGCTTTCTGGTATGTGCATCACAAATAGGTATAACTCCTCATCTTTCCACAAGACCCATTTCCTGGCATTATCTATGATCTTGTCAAAAGTGAGGTTTGGTAAAGTTAAATAAAAGTAAGAGCAGGTCACAAACACATAGCGGAAAGCAGGTAATAAGTTTGGCAAAGAGGTAAGGATATATGCTAATCAGTAGAGTAGCTACTGGGGGGGCAGAGGGGGCCGATGCCCCGGGTCCAGTCACATGCAGGGGCCCACTAAGAGACATGGCCAGTATCTGAGGTGTCAGAGAGAGAGCAGCACAATGCCTTCTCCCCTGACAGACTCTGAACAGTGGCAGGTTGCAGAGCCTGTCTGTGCAGTGTACAGTGCTGCTGTCTCACCCTCGGAGCCGCTTCCTGGCTGGCATCAGCTGCAGTTTCTGCTGTGCAGGGGTGAATGTAAGAGGATGGGGGAATTGCGGGTGTTAAGGTGTGGGAGGGGGACAGGGCACTGGGGGGTGAAAGTGAGGATGGGGGTATTGTGAGTGAGGGGGACAGGGCACTGGGGGTAAATGTGAGAGGATGGGGGTATTGTGAGGCAGGGGGGACAGGACACTGGAGGTGAATGTGAGAGGATGGGTTATTGTGAAGCAGGGGGGACACGGCACTGGGGGTAAATGTGAGAGGATGGAGGTATTGTGAGGCAGGGGGGACAGGGCACGAGGGTGAATGTGAGTATGGGGGTATTGTGAGGAGGACAGGGCACTTAATTATTTAATAATAAGCAATTTATTATTATTATTATTATTATTATAAAGTTACTAAAGGCTCGGGATAATTGTCTGCAGTCACTCTGCGACTACATACCGCAAAATCATGATGGGGTGTGCCTGCCGTCATAAGACCCCAAGACCACTGGTGTGATCAGGCGGTCATGCGACCACGTTTGCTATTTGCACGTTTCGACTAGATTAGTTTGACTTCACTCAATAGAAGATAATTGTGAGAAGCCGAAAGAGTCATCACACGACCCCCTGCTCACATCAGCGATGCTGGGGTCATTACTACTGTATCTAGGGGGCTCAGTTAAATATTAGGTGGGCACTTAAGAAGCATTATTTATAGGGGCACCAGTAGTGTAACTACCGGGTGGCAGACGGTGCTGAGGCGGTTTTCAGTCAGTGCCGGGGTGAGGTTACAGCTGCCACTCTCTATACACAGAGCGTGTCTGAAACCGAGCCAGCTCAACCCTTATGACTGGAAGAGCAAGGCTGCCAGGAGGAATAAAGATAATTTCCTCACGGTAAAGGGGCTCTCAGTGAGGGCATTGCAAGGGAGCTGCGGGCCCATCATACTGCATATAGAGGAATTATACATGGGGAACTCAGGGGACATTATTAAATGTTAAGTGGGCACTTAAACATTATTGTTATAGGGGCTCTCAGTATTTTGACCATAAAAGTTGCACATGGAATATTATTACCTTCTAGGGACAAAATTTGGAGGGCACATGCAAAGGAAATTAATAATTTCTAGGGGGAAATTTTACCATATAGAGAGCACAAATGAGGCATTATTACGATGTAAGGGGTACAGTGGTGGCATTACTACGTGGGGAAGTAAGAGGAGCTCTGCTTTTGTACCACACAGCAGGTGCAGTAATAGGGACACATACGGCATCAGCAGCGGCTCAGTATTGGGGTATCGGCAGGATGAGGAGTTTGTGCAGGTTGGGAATACATTTGCGCATGGAAACACAAGAAGCAATGGGATGAAACTGAAAGCCAATAAGTGGTCCCGACTCCCAACAATTGATATTACAAAAAACTTTTTGACAGTGAGGGTGAGCAATGAGTGAAACAGGATGACACGAGAGGTGGTGAGTTCTCCTTCAATGGAAGTCTTCACACAGAGGCTGGACAGAAATCTACAGTATCTCAGGTGGTTTACTGAATCCTGCTTTGTTGCATTAAGCAGTGGGCTGGACACGATGATCCTGGAGGTCCCTTCCACCTCGAACATTCTAGGATTTCATGATTCTACATGTGAATGGTGCTGGAAATGTTAGAAAACAGATGTGTATTTGTTGTAATCTCTGCAGATGAGTCCAGGCTGGAGAAGTCGACATGTCGGTCTGGGCCAGATGGAAAAGATGGGAAAAGTGAATGACTCCACCAGAAAGAATGTCATCTGTAAGTCACCATCTAAAACTGTGCAGTAATCACTATATGTCCTGCAGGACTGGTATCTACCCCTATATGTCACCATAAGGCGGTAATATCAGTGCTGGTCTTTGTATAGATTTTTATTTTCAATAACAGGACGGTCATCTCCTGAGGTTCCCCTATACCACTATAGTTATAATCATGATTACCTGGTTAGGGGCCACAGGCGAACACAGACAGAAAGAGCCCCTGTGCAAGAACAATATATGATCCCTTTGCAGCCCAAGAGCTCCTAAAAATGCAAAACTGCACCTTTTTTGGAGGTAGAAAAGGGCAGTTTGCACCAATGATATGTCCTCCTGATAGGGGCCCACTCAAATGTTTCTCCCCCTTCCCTGAGCTGAACCCCCTAGCTACGCCTCTGATGCTTATGTATAAAAACTTTAAGTGTGTTTTCCTTGACTCTTTCTTCCACCAGATCTGGCATTGCACATAGACCTAGTAACATGAATAGGACAGGTGCACAATGGTTGCATTGGATGTCACTTACGACCATTTCTCAGTATTACATTTGGCTCTAGGATTGAGAAAGGCTGAAGACTGATCTTATCTAGCTATGGGGGAAAATAGTGCAAAGGTGGTCTCATTATTATTAAAACAAAATGGGACCTCATGATGCTATTGGGTTATGTCATCACATACCACACAGAGGGTCAGCTTGTTGCTTTCAGAACTTGTAGCCTCTGACTGTTTTGTGAAGAGAGGAAGCCTCATGCTGATTCACATAGCTAGAAGCAATGAGAGATGAGATTGGCCTCCTCTTCTCAAAAATCCCATATTTATCTATCTAGATAAAAAGAAACAAATGGTGGCAGTACTTCATTCGTTATCTTTTATCTGGTTTGATTTTTACCAGTGACTGAAAATTTATTGATGATATATAACACTTTCATGAGGATTTTCACAAGGATTTTACCAGATTATCTCTTTCCAGATGGTCATCAGTATAGCCAGGTACGGACAGGGGCTAAAATTCAGCCCTGGCATTTGAAATCACACAGGCCCATGTTGTCCGCGTCCCCAAGAACCAGATGAGTATAATACTAATATTACCCTGGACGTAGGAAAGGAAGAACACAGATTCTGTAAGCAACGTTGCAGACAAGGCAGCCCATGACCAGACAGGCCCTTCTGGCATTTGCCAGAATTGCCAGATGGCCAGTCCGGCCCTGAGTATAGCCCAGCGTCTATATAGTACTATCACACATTCTTCGTACATAAAAAAAACTCTATAAATAACACATAAACTAATTGAAGCAATCTCACTCCTATAAAGTCATATGCAGGCATTGCAGGACTGTATTCACTTTCTTGAATTATGTTATTTTGTTCATTATTTATAGCTTATGAAGAGGTGCAAAATAATTGCTCAGAAAAAATGTCAGATGAAGATCAATATGTCCATTGTAAATAAATCCTTTCACTGCAACACAAACTTGACTTTAACGTAAATGTCAGTAGAGAAACAACCATTATGTTCTCACTAACATTCTCAAAGCTGCTATTTATTATAGAGTATCCTGAATGCATGGTACTGTTATGGGAATGAAAAGAGGTTCTGTCAGCCTCTATTTTGGTATTCACCCACATTTAAATGAAATTGGACTAAGATCTATGTATTTATTCTGATATTTATTTTATAAAACATTATGCTGTATAGACTAACAAATACAATTGCTAGCATTTCAAGCTAGGAAATTTAAATAGTGTTGGGATCACTTATTGGCTGTCAAACCTACTCTGCAATCGGTCCACTGATTGGCTGGAAAGACAGTCACTCAAAGAATCTGGATGTCTATATGTATGGCACATGTGCCACCTGGCAAAAAGACCGAAGTGGCTGTGCCTGGCAGAGAAAATTTATTGCAAGAACTAGGCAAAGTTAGGACGAGACCAAATTCAGGTCTTTTTTCTTATATGCAAAAATTACCAATTTTCATCAGTGTACTAGATCCAATTTTCCCTCATTATTAACCTGTGTGTCATCCATTTTTCTAGTATGCAAATTAAAAAAATATAGAGAGATTTCTCAAGCTTTTCCAACACACCAAATAGTGAAAAGCAGGCAGTACACAGATGTAGATTTTTTCGCTGACCTGTTCACTTAAATTGGCGAGTTTGGTCCACAAATCCAACTACTACTTTTAATCCAGACCAACAATGACGCCACACAATACAAATATGGACTTCTGAATAAGGCCCATGATTTTGACAAAGAACTGTGAAAATGTTCTAGTCAGAATCACAGTGGAAGTGGTATTCAGCAAGTTCTCGCACATCATCACTTTCGACATTTTAATGATGCAGTTGACACCAAAGCTTATAATAAATGTGGGTGTTTTTTTCTACCACATTTTAATTCAATATCTTTAAAGGTGTTTTATTTTGATGATTTACAACCCTAATACCAAAAAAGTTAGGATGTAGTGTAAAATGTAAAGAAAACAATAATGCAATAATCTGGAAATCTATTATAGCAAATTCACAAAAGAACACAGATCAGAAGTTGTACGTTGGAAATTTTTCCGTTACTTTTGAAAAAAATTAACTAATTTAGAAACTGATGGCAGCAACACATCTCAAAAATGTTGGGACAGGGCAATGTTTATTATTGTGTAGCATGCTCTTCTATTAGGTAAACATATGGGAACTGAGGAGACCAATTGCTTGAGTTTTGGTAATGTTAACCAACTCTTGTGTGATAGAGAATTCTAACTGCTCAAGAGTCCTGGGCCTTCTTTCCCAAAGTTTTTCATTTCATAATGTGACAAATGTTTTCTATTAGTGAAGGGTCTGGACTGCAGGTGGAAAGTTCATCACCAATCTCTTCTCAGAAGCCATGCTGTTGTGATGGAGGCAATATGTAGTTTAGAATTGTCTAATGAATTATGCAAGGCCTTCAACTGTAATAGACATTGTCTGGGTAGAGCATATGTTGCTTTAAAATCTCAATAAAGCTCAATATTGATAATTTCTTTCAAGATTTGTAACCTGCCCTTGCCATAGGCACTAATGTAACCCCATACCATCAGAGATGCAGGCTTTTGAACTGTGCGCTGATAAGCTGGATGATCCTGCGTTTTTGAGTCCGTAGGTCATAGTGTATGTGGTTTCATAAACAATTTCTCATTTTGATCATTTAACCACAGAACAGTTTTCCCTTTTGTATCCGTCCTATGTAAATGAGCTTTGACGCAAAGACGGTGGAAGCATTTCTTGATTAGACCAATATATGACATTATCATTGCATGATAAAGCTTTAACTTGCATTTGTGGTTTGCACACCAACCTGTGTTTCCAGACAATGATTTCTGAAAATATTCCTGAATCCATGGGCAGTGATTTGCACAACCGAATCATGTCTGTTTTTATTGTAGGGCCTAAGGTCCCGTAGATCACAAGCATCCAATGTTGACTGCTGGCCTTGTCCTTGTGCACATAGATTCCTCCAGACTATCTGAATTTCCCACCATCTACAGTACATAATAGCATCAAAAGATTCAAAGTCTTTGCAATTTTACGAGAGGAACAATTTTTTGACATTGTTTCACAATTTTTAGATGCAGCTGTCCACAGATTGGTGAATCTGTGACCATCTTTGCTTTAGATACGCTTTTCCTTTTTAACTTTCCCTTTTTATACCCACTCATGTGACATAGTTGAAAACTGACCCTCCAGATATTTTTTTTTTATTAGAACCACTTACTTTTCCAGCCTTCTGGTAACCCTGTCCCAACATTTTTGAGATGTGTTGGTGCCATCTATTTTTAAATGAGTTAATTTTTTGATATGTAATGGAAATGTGTCTAACGCTCAACTTCTGGTCTGTGTTCTATTTCTGTTGTCAATAAAATATGACTACAAGAAATTACCAAATCATTGCATTTCTGTTTTCTGTACATTTTTCACAGCTTCCCAACTTTTTTACAGTTGGTGTTGCAGATGAATACTTATTTTTATTTGTCAGGTTTGGTGATATAGTGGAGGCAATTTATGGCATTCTTGACAATTAAAGTGAAAAATCAAAGGTGGTTTTTACAAGAGGTTTTAGACAGTGGCCCCAATTCATCAAGCTGTTTTTGCTATGTTTCTAACATGAAACTGCTTAAAATATCACACAATTTTTGCTCACCTTGGAATTGCACAGAAAATGTGGTCGTTATTATCAATATTGATCAGATCTTCCCTTATATTATATTTGCCTTGGGGAAAAAAATCCCTTCTGATAGTTATCAAAAAAAAGTTTGAAAATGGCACTGGCCGTGCCTGCGCAATAGCAGCTATCGGTGATCTGATAGATTCTACTGCGCAGGCACAGGCAGCGCCATCCTACTGGAGAAAAAACATTTCCTCTGCCCTGTCAGAAGCAAACCATACATATGAATAGCTAATGAAGATCCCCACAGGCCACCCCAGAGCACGCACATATCATTAACTGAAAACTGAAAATAAAGATAAAACTACCACAAGACGGATTTCATCAACCAAGGTATCATTTTTATCAGTATAACGGCCCGACCTGACACTGTGTGTAGGTTACTGTGCACAGGTTCCCTTTAAAAGAATATTTACTTAGTATCAGGAACAATAATTCAGTGGGCTCCCTATTAAGTCAAAGCACAGTTCACAAAGGCTATCAGCTCCAGAGGATATTACACATTGGCAGAGGGATAGACAATGAAAGGCCGGTTTCACACGTCAGTGTCTCCGATACGTGTGGTGACAGTTTTCTCACGTATTGGAGACACACGTCACACGTGTGTCCGTGTGCTAAACACGATGACATGTCCGTTTTTGAGGGACAGCATGATTCACACGGACTCATAAAAGTCAAGAAAAACCTGACACCTAATTTAGACTAGTCACCTAGAGTCAGATTAGCATCCCAGCATTTGGCAGCAATATTTGGCATTCTTCAACAGCAGCTACAGAAATGTAACAAAAGATGGATTAGAAAAAATGTGCAGAAATTAAATGTGGAAAAATATGAAAATTGAAAATTTCTAGAACATCACTCACCATCCACAACAAATTTTACTCTTAAGTATTCCAGTCTGTCATCACATTTTACCTGAGCCTTTTATCTGTACACCAATGATAAGAACATTTATCTATTGATCAGGAGAATTTTAAAGACTACACCAGAAGTATGAATATCAAAACTGAGAGCAAATCTCAACAGATTACCAATATGAGTGGTGTTGAAAATGCATATGCAAAACACTTGAAGCTTTTTTTAATGCATTTGTTCATGTGTGTTTAGCTTGAGCTTGTTTTAGCGAGTTGATGTTTTAATTGATATCATTTTGTGGTACATACATTGTTTAATTCGCTTTTATTTCCATTTTTGTGAGATGTCTGGTGCTCAAAAAAAAAGCACTCTGGAGTTTTTTCTTCCTCCTCTTTACAGCATTTAGTGTACAACTTAAAAAAGTTTTCAACTACTTGGATAACCCCTTCTTAATCACTGCTTCCCCCAGTAAAATAGTAACATCTATACTCACTTACGGTGTTGGTGCTGTTCCAGGGGTGCCGGCACTGGCTCTGCCGGAGCTTGTGTGATATTATTACACGTGATCCTTGCAGTCAAACAGATGCTGTTTTCACTGACCCTTCCATTTGACAAATCAGACACCAGTAGGAAGACAGAGCTACAGATGCTCTCTCACCTCTGAATGACAATTACGTGAGTGAATTGGCAGCAGGGATCGCGTACCACAACAATGTCATGTGAGAACTGGTAGAGTAAGTGTTGTCAGCGCTACAATGTTATTATTTACTGGGGGTAAGCATAGTGATTGAGAATGGGTTGTCTGAATACAGAACAGCCCCTTTAATTACTTTTATATATTTTTATATTGAACTTTTAGATATAGTCTAATATATACAGTCATAGACAAAATTGTTGTCACCCTTTAAATTGTTCCAGAAAGTTATTTTCTTCTAAAATTTCAATTACACATGTTTTGTTATAGACATTTTCATTTCCTTTGTGTCAATTGGAACAACACCAAAAAGCAGAGATAAAATGGCAAATTGGACATAATTTCACACAAAACCCCCAAAAATGGGCAGGACAAAATTCTTGGCACCTTTATAAAATTGAGGGTAAACAATTTTGTTTCAAGCATGTGATGCTCGTTTCAACTCACCTATGGAAAGTAACACATGTAGGCATTCTGAAAATCACATCTGAAACTTGATTAAAAAAGAGAGAAATTGACTTAATGTTTGCATTGTGTGTCTGTGTGTGCAATACTAAGCATGGAGAACAGAAAGGCAAGAAGAGAACTGTCGGAGGACTTAACCAAAACTGTTGAAAAATATCAACAAATCTCAAAGTTACAAGTCAATCTCCAGAGACATTGATGTTCCTTTGCCCACTGTGCGAAAAATAAAACAGAGGTTTACAACCCATGGCAATGGCAGAGAAAAATTAATGAAAGGTTGCAACACAGAATAGTCCATATGGTGGATAAGCAGCCCCAATCAAGTTTCAAAGAAATTCAAGCTGTCCTGCAGGCTCAGGGTGCATCAGTGCCAGCACGAACTATCTGTTAATATTTAAATGAAATTAAACTCTATGGCAGAAGACCTAGGATGACTTCACTGCTGACACACAGACATAAAACAGCTAGACTGCAGTTTGCCAAAATGTACATGAGTAATCCTTCTAGGAAAGCGCCTTAAGGATAGATGAGACCAAGGTAGAGCTTTTTAGTTAAGCAAATAATTCTACTATTTACCGAAAACAGAATGAGGTCTACAAAAAAAGAAAACAGCAAGTGCTATAGCTTGCCGAATAAGCGGGGAATCGAAGATATTTGCTCAACTCTAGTTACTATTGGTCAAGTCAAATGACTCAAATGGCAAAAACTTCACTTCATCCAAGAGCTGCCAATCCTGCACCTCGAAAAAAGCCTTAGCTTGTGCTGCTTCTGTGCTGTTAGGTATCTCTGGGACCGACAACTTTTCAGTTCCTCTTCTCGAAACTAGTACTGACAGTCACTCAGCAGTTTCATTCTGGGTCTGGCTTGCAAAACTTTTCCCATTCCAGTGTACAGTCAGTGGACCACTGCTATTAAAGGAAGCTTTGGTAGCATTTGCTGCAATCTCTAAATACCGGCGACAAACCTGTTTGATAGATTCCCTATTCAACGTGAGACTGCCTGGATCATGAACAAGAGACTGAAAAGCAGCAGCAAGCAGGTACGTCGCTTTCTATCACTGGTATTAGTTCTGTCTAGAGCTGCAGCAATTTCCGAAGTCACAATGTTGACAGATCTTACCGATTTATGTTTCTTGAGACTAAAATGCCCTTCGCTGCAACTGCTACTACTACTGCAAAGTTCAGCCGATATGTCGACTGCTGAACTCACTCAGTTTCCTTTTTTCTTCATTTCTCTGCCTGAAATTTTCTCTTCTTTCCTCGACCATGGTCAGTTTTCTGTCTAATGATCCCATGCTCCCACAACAACCTTTCTCTCTTTCAGAAGCAAAAAGTCATGGTCTTCCTAAAGTTTAAAAGTTTCATGGCATCAGCATGAAAGACATCAAACAAATCATCAAGTTTAACAAATTCCTTCTCCTTGGATTCTTGTATTTTGGTTCGCCATTTAGCACTCTCAATGAAACTCTCCCATTGACCAAACAGTCTCTTCACCTTACTGATCACGTGATATTGTTAACTTGTCAGAATTCTCACTTTCTCCCATAACTGAAGTACTACGTTGGCTGCGACGGTAACACTGGTACATGTTGATTGCAATTCTGTATAGTGCAGAAAATAACCTGGCCAACACCTGCCGATTCAACGGCAGCTTACAACCGGTAATACTGCCTGCTCTCCCTCCATTTAATCACATTCCTCTAACACTGCAATTTGAAGACACCCTTTTTATCTGACAACATTGACTAAACCTGTGGGAGGCCTAAATAGCAAACATAAAACCACATTTCATAAAGTTTTATATGTTTCTGCTAGGGATGAGCAAATCCCTGTGTATTTAGCTACGCACCTTCCCCTTCGCCATTAGCAACCTATGCTAATGACTGAGGGATGGGCTACAGCTGCAAAGTTTGCTGATTGGCTGCCCTACACTCAGCCTTTCAACAAACTTTATTGTCCGGGACAGAAGCCGAGACTGAATAAAGCGCAAGTGTGCCCTACTGTGCATGCTCGCCCCCCGCTGCATTTACTTCCAGGAAAAATGTAATTAGACAATAAAAGACACATGGGAGTGGTGTAGGCTGCTGTGTAAATATCTAGAGATTAGACTTACCTAAAACCAGGGCTGTGGAGTCTGTAAGCAAACATCCAACTCTTCAATTTCTATGACTCTGACTCCAAAATAATTTTGTCCTATCAAAAAAATAAGTTATATTGTAATTCCTGCAATAATAGGGAGTCATGTATAATTTTGGAAATAAAACAAAATTTGCATAAATCCATAGTATAGATGATGACGAATAAATAGATTGTAATATATGTTATTAGATAGCTTTACTCTGAACTTTTCACTCTGCTTTTTTGTGTTATTCCAATACACACAAAGGAAATAAACATGTGTATAACAATAAGGGGTGTTCAACCTTTTGGAATTTCAGAGACACATTGAAAGAAGAACATTTGTCTTGGACCGCATTTTAAATATACAAACACTAATGAAAGTTGTTGAGCCAAAGACAGGTCTGTGTATAACTTTCGTGATTTCTGCCACCACAGATAAACAAAAAAGTCATCAGATAATCCTAATTAGAATTCCACTCGGAGAGTGTTTTAAAATTGTTGTGCAAGTCCCAAGATTGTAATAACTAATATAGAAAATGTAAAATAAAACGCTACACTGAGGCTGCTGTATACATCACAAGGATACACTGGGACTTCTGTATATACATCACATGAGACACTGAGGCTGCTGTATACACAACACATAGCAAACAGTACAGAATGATGTAAGTGAGCACACAGTTTTCTCTCCAGAAAAATTAAAGGGCCAAGGCTGAAAACACTGGGCCGGCAGCTCACTATGCATTTAAGTACTGCTGCCCATTACAAATCTGTTTTGGGCCACTTTAACTGCCATCCTGGCCCGCATGCAGCCCAGGAGCTGTGGACACCCCTGCTTTAGACTATACTGAGTAAAATTATTCTTTTAGTTGATTTGGATCCAAAAATTCAAACCTCCACATTTCAGGCTTTATACTTTAACCTTTGAACCAAGAATATATCCTGAAATCATTTATTTAAGAAAAAGCCTGGTGGTCTTAAGTGCATGTGATCTTTCAGCTTGAATTTCATGGTAACGGCAGGGTAATAAATTTTAGACCCCTACTTATCATAATCTGTATTAATGGCTTGTTCAGGAAAATAGAGAATGTTTAAAAATATCAGATTTGTTCTTACTACTGCTATGAAGCTTTTATACAAATGTGTAAAGCCTCAAATGTTTTTGAATTGTGATTTTATAACAACCTCATGAGTTTTGTTCATGACTTGAATAGCAGCCTACATACATATTCTTTCTGTTGCATTTGTGACTGTATATTTCTAAAAGCTAGTTCACACCTATGTGTTTAAACTGACAGTACCTGCTGTCTGTTGCTACAAAAAGAGGGAAGCTGACATCTTACTGCATCCCACTGTTTTCACATGGAATTCTATGAATCTAAAGCGCTGACATTTTTTTATTTTTTGTCAAATTGAAAAAAGGTTTTCTGTCTTAAGGGGCCTATGGATAGTGATATTGGTTTTGTGCCAATGGGAATAATCAAGGTCCTTTGTTCCTATCCAGCCAAGTTATTTTTAAAGGCAGAAAGAACTCATCACCTGATTTAAAGATAACCTGTCTACAGAAATATCGCTTTTAACCTGCAGATATGCAGTTAATCTGCAGGTTAATATGCTGTCCGGCACATGCACGCAGACGAATGCAGCGGAGGGAGAAAATGAACTTTATTCTCCCCGCCAGCATTCGTTTTCAGTCATGGAGGCTCTGAGAATACAGCATAGCCACTATAACAGTGCCTCAGACCCTGGCAGCTGCGCCCCAATGCAGAGGGAGTGTCAGTCAGAGCCAGAGGGTGCGGTTACAGTGGCTAAGCTGTATTCTCAGAGTGGTGACTGAACCGGCGGCGCCCCCGCCTCCATGACTGAAAACCGAACACTGTCGGGGAGAATAAAGTTCATTTTCTCCCTGCTGCATTCGGCTGTGTGCAGGTACCGGGCAGCAACGTAACACTGCTAACCTGCAGATTAACCCCACCCATATCTACAGGCTAACAGTGTTATTTCTGGTGACAAGTTTCCTTTAAGACTAATTTCAATAAGTGTGACAGCCTGAACTCCACAGGAAGTAGTGACAAAGAATGGTGATAGGGCAAAAAATGACTTGGAGAGTAAGGATTTTTTTTTACATGAGCTATGTTCTAATTATAAAATGATTGTAAAAGAAGATAACAGAAGTATAAATATTAGCCCAGAATTTTCTGAATGGACCAAATGGGGACCCAAGTGCTTCTCAGAAGAAAACAGCTTTCACATGAACAGAACTCATTTTCAGTTATAATTATCTCTGTAACTAAACTGAAGAGTGTAGATATCTCCATATAACTATTGTAATTTAGAAGCCAATATATATTCTTCGGCCTCTTCTTTGCATCATTTTATTACTTAACCTACATAATAAATGATTGCTGTCACGCCGCCTGTCACGCCGCGCTCACCTGGGGGCGGGACCTCGGTCCCGACGTCACCTCTTCCGGAACCACGGCCGCTCCGGGGGTCCCGTCGGGTGCGCACCTCTCGTACTTAGGTTCATGTTTGCACCATGTTCTGTGTGCGCATGCGCGCTCTTCTCAGCTCTGACCCAAGGCCTGTAGTCTCTATGGTGTTGGAGGACTTGACCCGAAAGTCCTAGTGATCATGTGCTATATCAGGCTACCTCTTCCTATGGGAGGTGCCTGATTATTGTTGTGCTTCCTGGCTTGGTCTGCCGTGTCCCTGCCTGGCTGTGCGCTGTATTCGGGTCCTCTGCCTTGTACTCTGCTGTGCCTCATGGCACACGCTCTGAACCTGCACTCTGCCTTGTACTCTGCTGTGCCTCTTGGCACACGCTCTGAACCTGCACTCTGCCTTGTACTCTGATGTGCCTCCTGGTACACGCTCTGATCCTGCACTCCGACTTGTATTCCGCTGTGCCTCCTGGCACATGCTCTGATCCTGCACTCTGCCTAGTACTCTGTTGTGCCTCCTGGCACACGCTCTGATCCTGTGCTCTGTCTTATGCTTAGTTTTGCCTCCTGGCACACGCTCTGATCCTGTGCTCTGTCTTATGCTCAGTTGTGCTTCCTGGCACACATTCTGTTCCTGTACTCTGTTGCACCTCCTGGCGCACCTGCTGCCTAACTCAGTACTCTGACGTGCTCCTTTGCACGCGTCCTGCCTTGCTCTCACCCG
The DNA here is from genome assembly GCF_039654945.1 of Dendrobates tinctorius. Classification (NCBI taxonomy): domain Eukaryota; kingdom Metazoa; phylum Chordata; class Amphibia; order Anura; family Dendrobatidae; genus Dendrobates; species Dendrobates tinctorius. The sequence goes on from NW_027361738.1 coordinate 13,502,658, forward strand.
GACGTACTAGTCGCTGCACGCCATACGTGCTCTCGTATACCCGTCTGGCACCATCCTGTATCTAGCGCACTCCCGTGTCCACGCTTTACACGTTCCTGCAGACACACTCACTCGTTTCCCCTGTGAGCCGGCCACCTGGTGCCAGAAGTGGTACCTTACCCCCTTGGGCTTGCCCCTGACACTCCCTGAATAGGGGGTGGTCCTCACTAGGTCAGCTCACCCTGGGAGGGTTGGTGCCACGACCCAGAGGGTCCACTCCAGGAGTCGTCACAATTGCTCAGTCAAATGATTCTCGATTTTTGGCACAGCCTCAAAACATATCTATGATCCTTTCTCATAGACCTGTCTTTTCCAGTGCTGATCTCGGACCGCACGAATTAACATACGGAAGGGATAGCAATTCAAGAGTCATAGCTGTTCTCCTGCTCACATGTAAATTGTTGTTGGAGAATAATGCAGGAGAGTAGTGGTGGAGACTACAGGTGAGTCTAAATGTTCATGTGCCCTGGAGCAAATGTTCTACATGAACCCAAAAATACCTGTCCTCCCTGTGCAACTCTTCACAATTATCAGCCGTGCCCCCACCCATAACTTTCAACTGCATCACTAACAATTCACTCTCTAAAGGTATGTGCTGTGGAAGGTCGGCTTACTCGGCTGCACACTGAGGTAGACACAGGTACACTGTCGCTTTACATGTTCCATTGGTTTATTAGGGATCCAGCATAAACCAACATGACGTGAAAATAAACACAGCCCTTCGGGCAAAACAGGGGCATAAAACAAAATGGTCTCTCACACTCTCTGCAGCCGTGGGGATCCGCCCCATTCAAGGTTGTCAAAACCTTCTGGTTCAGGTTAGCACCAAAACAGGAACTTTCCTGAAATTCCTCTCTCCACACATGCTGAACAATGACTGCCTCTGAAGGCCAGCTATTTAATCCCCAGACCACACCCTGAGGTGGAGATAAGGTGGACAAACTCCCACCCGCTCTATGGCTGTCCACAAAAAACCCAGCCCTTACAAATTGTCTGTTAACTCCTTGCAACACTTAATGTGCGGAAGAAAAAAACTCCTGGATTTCACATCACTTAAGCCATTAACCTCAGCGAAACGTGTCTCCCCTCCAGCACCCTGCCAGTGACAGGTCACAGTGCACACAGAGTTTTTCAAGGAGATTGTAAAATCACCTTGCTGTTCCTCAGATCCTCAAAGAATCCATTCTAGGCAAACTAGGTAATTTCCAATCAAATAGCTGAATAAATGTTTCAAGAAAAAAACTCTTCTTTGGTTTATGCATACAACAAGCTTTTCAAGAGTAAGACACATTTTTATCTCTGAAGTATTTCTTAAGCTTTTTAAGGAGTCATATTTAACTCAGTTCAACAATGAAGAAACCACTAGAGGTTTCTCAAGCAAAAACACTGGCAAAACCTTCAAAAAGATGCCCAGACATCTTCTCAGACTTCCCATTGACTTGTATTGTAAAGTATTAAGCGTCTTCAGAGTGGATAACATCTGAAGAATGGTCAGGTTACTTCGTTTAACTGCTTAGCTGATAAATGTCATTCATGAACCAGAACACATGAACATGAAGTCGTTTTTACATAAAAAGCAATTTGTTTTCTGGGCCTGCTGTGAAACCTGCCTGCAAAAATGTTATGGGCACCTCCACAAAAATGCTTCAAAAACACTTCATACCACAGAAGGAAATGGAAATCTCCTCAAAAACATGCCCAAGAAGGAGCATTTCCTGAAGCAGTTTCCACTAAAAAAGAAAACTAAATGTATCCAGATGTTAGATTGGCCAAGTCAAAGTCCAGACCTGAATCAAATCAAGAATCTGTGGAAAGAGCTGAAAACTGCTGTTCACAAACGATCTCCATCCAACCTCACTGAGCTCGAGCTGTTTGCCAAGGAAGAATAGGCAAGAATTTCAGTCTCTCAATCTACAAAACTGATAGAGACATACCCCAAGCGACTTGCAGCTGTAATCGCAGCAAAAGGTGGCGCAACAAAGTATTAAGCTAAAGGGGCCGAATAATATTGCATGCCCCACTTTTCAGTTTTTGACTTTCCACAAAAATTTAAAATAACCAATAAATTTCGTTCAACTTCACAATTGTGTCCCACTTGTTGATTCTTCACCAAAAATTTAAATTTGGCATCTTTATGTTTGAAGCATGATATGTGGGAAAAGGTTGAAAAGTTCTAGGGAGCCGAATACTTTCGCAAGGCACTGTATTCATATCTAGTGTGATCCAGTTAGGTAAATGGGCAATATTTCCTTCTGTAGGACTATAGTCTATGACAGAGAAGGTGTTAAGGCATTTTTACATGAGCTAATTATCGCTTGTTTCCAATCACTGACATATAAATGTGCCACCGATCAAACAGGCAAAATGCAGTTCATCCCATGTAAAGAAGATGCATGCAATACGAGGTTTGTACAATCATTCTTTTTTACTGAATGGACCTTTAACCCCTTAATGACCAGGAAAATTTTTTAAATCTGACCATTGTCACTTTATGTAGCAATAACTCTGGAATGCTTCAACATAGCCCACTGATTTGGAGATTGTTTTTTTTCACAACACATTGTACTTTATGATAATGGTAAACTTAGGTTGATATGTTTTGTGCTTATTTATTAAAAAAAAATCAGAAATTTGACAAAAATTTTAAAAAATTAGCAATTTTTCACACTTTAAATGAGTATCCCTTAAATCCAGATAGTGATACAACACAAAAACAATGATAAATACCATTTCTCTCTCCTGCTTTGCATCAGCACCAATTGTAAAATGTTTGTATTTTGTTAACATTTTAAAGGGTTTAAAAATGTTGCAGTAATTTTTTATTTTACTCAGTGCATGTGGCCTTAGGGTTCATACTCATTTGCGAGAAAAATCGACGCGTGCAAGCCGAGAAAACATCGGATGGCACTCTGACCAATGTAATTCAATGAGTTACAGCTCATCTGCGATTTTTTCCTCAGCTGAAATCGGACTGAGAAAAAAAATCGCAGCATGCTGCGATTTGCAGCATATCTCGGATGAGACTCACAAATGCAAGTCAATGGGTGCGAGAAAAAAATTGCATGGCATACGGACCATCTGTATGCCGTCTGTTTTTTACAGATACCTTACCATTCTGTGGCATAGAACACTGTAAATGGTCCTGTAAATGATTGTAGAAAAACAGCTGCAGAGAAAAAAAAACCGCATTGCATACGCATGTTATACGGATGTCCTACAGATGCTATATGAGAAAAATCGCATTGAACTCAGATGACACTCACCTGTTTTTTCGGTCCCGATATCGGAACTTTTTTTTTTCTCGCAAATGAGTATGAATTCTTAGTGGGATTTTAGTCTCTTAAATCGCAGGTCAGTTTTAAGTCCCATTGGTGTTCATTAAGGGGTTAAAACATCACTGATCGACTCTTATTATTATTATGCATTTATATAGCGCCATTTATTCCATGGCGCTTTACATGTGAAAAGGGGAAATATAGACAGGTACAAGGGACACACAAGTACATAAGGAGAGGGGACCCTGCCCGCGAGGGCTCACAGTCTACAGTCTTATATAAGTGATCAACGCTTACCATGGGCAGAAATCTGCAAATGTAAATGCACCTCTAGTGTCAGCACCTCTAAATGTGAAGAAAAGTCCCCTGTCACTTTATATAATCGGTGAATCATGGCAGTGTGTGGTGCGCTCACTGTCAAGATTCCCTTGCATTCTCAATGTGAGAGGGCGGTCACATTACCGGAAGGAAGCAATTTGCATCCTTGCGGACATATTCCGATTATATTTTCCTGTGCTTCTCTCAACAGAGAATTGAGAAAACCAAAGCTGAGCATATTCAACACGTGATAGGCAACTATGTAAAAAGCATACTTGCAGTCATGAGACTCAGCCTGAAAAATCCCTTAAAGGGAATCTGTCACCCCTTTTTTGAGATATCATATAATGATATCATTCAAATGTGTGTCACAAAAGAATTCTCTTAGTACTTCTGCTTCCCCCTGACCCCGCACCTTTCATGCATAAATACCTTTTTTATATCGGTTCAGATGTATGTAAACTGCCGCAGTCCGGGCCGATGGGTGGGGCTTATTCACCTGCTCCCCCCTCCCTGTCTTGTCATTATATGATATCTGAAAAAAGGGGTGACAGATTCCCTTTAAACTCACATAAGGCCCTATTGTCTACTTTTACGATATAAAGCGCATAATTGCTTTGCCTTTCTGACATCTCGCCTGATGCTGTCTTTCCTTTGTTCCCTCCACTCAACCTGTGGTGTCATCTCTGCATCAGCATATAGATCAGTGTATTCATTTCTAAATGCATCATCCCTTAGAGTTGTTTATAGTGATGTGCCTACTATACCAATAGGTAAATTTAGCCCCGACTACAGGACTGTGATTGGCTTATAGTCAGTTAGCTATAGGTGATGCAAAGGGTTGAACCTCAGTAATATAAATGGTGAATGGTAGGTAGAGGAACCTGTAACAGATTATGCACTGAGGCCCATGAGGTGCAGGTTACACTTTTGCCTATTCTTATGTGCACAACTCTTATTTTCACTTTTGTAAGGCTAAAGATGTAGCTTTATGCTTGGACATCTCCATGCCACTTCTGTATTTGGCATACCACTTTGTGTTTGGCACAATGTCATAGGTAGTTCTTAGAGATGAGCGGATGGATCCATGGATGATTGCGTTGAGTTTCTAAAATTCTTAGCTTCACGTAAATTCAAAAATTTTGAGATTTGATTTGAGGTTCACAAAAAAAAAACCCTTGCCCATCACCATTTGCCACACTGCTGGAGCATCAGAGAGCAAGATAATGTCATTTGCTTGGCCCTATGGGTCTACCCTTAACGCCCTGCAGCTATAACATTTGGCGAGTTTGTACGATAGAGTCGTTTTCCATCTCCACAGTCACTGGGTATGTCTTTTTCCTGTAGAGTACAGTATAAGCTCTTATGGTCAGTCTCTTTCTCTCCACCATTTAAAAGTAATTACAAGCATTAAGGCTCAGGTATTGAGACTCAATCAAATTTATTCACCATGAATTAGATTTTTGGGCAAAACACTTCAAAGTTGGCAAATTCAAATTTCAAAAGATCCAATCATCTCTAGTAGTTGTGTTTTTACTAACTCTGGGCACTCACTATTAAATCACAAGATTAACTTGAAGTTATAATTAAGCTAGCACATAATACTGAGCACTGTAATTGCTGTAATATTACTTTTTTTTTTACAATGGGAGTCAATAGGAGGCGCGAGAATACGTGTGATATGAAGGGTCAATAGGAGACATGCCGCTTTATGTCTATGTAGTGTCACACGTCACAGCCTTCAGTAATATGCCTCCAATGAAAGGAAAAGAGCCTAAAATGAACCGCAGCACAACAATCTTGCAGCACTCCAAGCTCTAATTTCAGAGTAAAAAGATGAGTCCTGTGGGAGCTATCTGCTACATGAGAAGACATGTCACATCAGGGCAATTCATCCAGGTGTAATTCTACAGAACTCTTTAGCTGATCTAATTTCATGAATTACCCTGGAATAACTCAATAAATAGCTCTGAATATAAGGATACATGATATTTGTACTGTAACTAGGGCTTGGCTCACTCCTGAGCATGTACATAAAGTGCAGCACAGATTAAGTTCCACTAAAAGCAAAGATCCTTAGATCAGGAACAGAACAGATATTTATAGGAAATTTCATAACTTTCCCAAATTATTAAGAAAATATTTACAACACATCCTGCATGAACTACTGTAACCAATTTATTATATAATTTAGGAGTCCATTTTATACCGACTCCGACTCTACCAAAATGGAGACTGACTACGACTCCACAGCCCTGACTGTAACCATGACTAAGAGTGGTTACCTGCAAAACTAATCATTTTTCTAACATTCAATACATTTCTGGGAGCGATTTTACATGGTCTAAATTACATTTTGGAGTTTTACCTGTTTTGGTTATAGATTTTACCATTCACTTTATATAGAGGTAAGAAACCCAGATAAAAACTTGTACCATGTGGAATCTTGTTCGGGTGAAGAACATTGAGGTGGAAAAATGACTGCTACTTAATCTTGAAAAGCAAATCAAGTAAAAATTTTGTCAAAGATATATATATTGTAGGACGATACTGATATACGTGAGCTGGACAAACATTAATCTACGGAATAACAGTGTAGCCAAACCCCTTTGGGACAGGTCAGAGATTTCTCTTAGTTGAAATCTGATGCCAAAGTTAAAGGTCATTAAAATAAATGATTCCCTCAGGCCTTGTCACTGCTCTCCTGCAAGTCTTTGAACAAAAGGGAGGATAAAGTTATGTAGAAATATTCGCTGGAGAATGATTCCTCTATGTTTTGCATCAAGTTCTGATCTTTATCTATAAAAACATAGGAAAGAACAAATCTATCCTACAAGGTGTTACAGGGTGCAAAGAAGGTGGCCTAAGATCACAGACATCAGCACTTTCATCTTCTCATGTGTACCTACAACATACCAAAGGATCAATTTGATTGGGTTTCCCATTTAACCATATCTTCTTTTTGAAAAATGTCATTATGATGAAACGTGAAGGATCCACATCACGCCACCCCGCATGATGTCAAAATTACATCAGCCGCAGCACGTGGTAAGGTCTCCCCACCTGTAACAACGTGATGTTCCGCAACTCCTGGGGACACATAAGGTCATCTTGGCACAGTTTTACACAGATACTCCCCTTTTCTCACTGGCCCAGGGGGACACAGGGAGTGAGAGAAAGTTGCCAACGCAGTCACTGAGGTGGCACCACACCCGCCCACAACCCTGACAGGCTGAGAGGCCCCTTTCACTAGCACCAGTGAAAGTGATCCTATGAGCCTGGTAGGACTGCCACCAATTCCTCATTTGAGATTTGCCTGGTGTTTTAACAGGGTTATATCGGGTCAGGAACCAGCCCCCAGTAGGATGTGAAATTAGGCTGAAAAATAGACATGTGGATTTGTGGATCACGATAAAACAGCAGCCCAAGGTTAAATTATATATTTCATCGTCTTAAGGGCACACTAGACAATACACTACACATACAAAATGGTTATGCATATATAATGGTCAGATATGCAAATACAACAGTGATAGGAGAAAAGGTATAAGCAGAACATATGGTCAGTTGCCAGTTAGATGAAAGGTCTGGCTTGCGGGGGGAGGAGCGGCCACATGGGAGGCTTGTGGTCCCCTTTGTGAGTGACTTTTCTTCACATGATGTGTCCAGAGAAAAAGCAATAGGATATGCATCACACAAGCATTTATTCCTCTGGGTCACTCCCCTCCTGCCCTCTGGGATGACGTTTGGAGATAAATCTCCCAAAACCTATGATAGATCATAACTCCTTTCTGGGTGGTCCTGGGGTAGCGGTTCTGGTGCCTTTGAATCCGACAGGGCCCCTGCTACTCATAGAGACTAAATACAATTTTGCTAACTAGCTGCTAGTGGCTGTTCTATGTATCTCCCTTCCCATGTGTGTTAGATGGCTCGAGACCCAGGCAGGTGCATACCCTATTCCGTGGATCTTGGAAATATACACAATGTACAGCTATGATGTAGAGTATTTCCATAACTCCTTTATGAAATCCTAGCTGGCTAAACAAAGGACTCAGGCAGCATGGTTTGGATCCATAGGGGGTCTTCCTGTAGAAGGTTGCATACTAGCTAGCTATTGGGGTTGTGAATGCCTTTGTTTGAAACTGGCCAGGTGTCATGTTACCACAGCTCATTGGTGAAGGGGTTTTTACAATTTTATGCCAAATAGGATATAGATGATTGACATGGAACTATGTCTCTTATATTCTTCAAAGTCCTTGTTATATTTTTTTGGGTCCATGCCTTATATAGCATTTTTCAGAAAAGTCCCTTAGGATACTGGAAACATAAATTGGTGGTAAAGGTTTCGAAAACATGATAGTGCTTTTCTGAAGCAATGTCCCACTAGTCCATGAGCTTTCTCTACGGCTATGTGCACACGTAGTTTTAGGTGCTGTGGATTTTTCCGTGCAGATTTGGAAAAATCTGCAGGTAAATTCTGAGGTCAAAAGATCTGCAGATTAGCCTGCGGTTTCACACCTCTACAATGGAGAAGGTGTGAAACCGCTGCGGATTCCGCACAAAGAATTGACATGCTGCGGATTTGAACCCGCAGCATATCCATGCAGAAAAATCCGCAGCATGTGCACAACGTTTTTCAGTTTACCCTTGAAAACAATGGTACTGTACAATGCAAATAAATCCGCTGCGGACCCGCAGAGCCTGAAATGCTGCGGATCCGCAGCAGAATCCGCAACATGTGCACATGTCCTACCACTGCACTTCAACTTACTGGTAATTAGAGTGGATAGACCTGAGTTGTAATAGCCCATACAACCTGTGGACAGAAGTGGTGCTGTTTTTCAAAAAAAAGCAGCCATTTTTTGCTAATCCTGCACAACCCTTCAATTTGATGATATGAGATTTACCTCTTTTTGTATTTTATCTCTCAAAGTTAAATAAAATGCAAAAAAAACTACCTTACATTCCAAACTATTGTGTGATTTAACATGTTCAAATACCGTATAAATCTGAAAAAAATCAACTTAACGAAAATAAGACATTTTTGAGATGAAACATAACGGCTTTTCAGTGCAGATCTGTAGGCATGCCTATCAGCAAGACAGTATTAATCAATATTCCCATGCTCTCTTCTCAATTTTTTTTCCACAGGGGCCAGACTTCTGTAGGTACTGTAAGAGCCAGAAGCCATGATGCAGTCTAGAAATAATGATACTGTTTCTGAAGTAAAGAGAAAAAAGTCTGGGCTGATTATTTTGTCAGCTTTGTAGGCAAGTCACTTTATCCGCATGTGCCTGAGGCTTTGGGCTCTATGGGAAGGAGAATGAACAAAGAATCATAGATCACTTGTACTTTTTACACCTGCAAAACTATTTTCATTTTTTTTTCTATTACCATCAGCGAGGTTCACTGCATACCATTATAAATAGTGGAAATTAATAGCAGCAGGATAAATAGGTGCATGTACAGCAAGGTTTGTTATAAATTACAACTCCAGCTGCGTTATAGTCCACACTAAAAAAAGATATAATCATTTCTGTATCGGTTACTGAGCCCTGACTCTCCAGTTAACAAAAATACTTATAGGGGAATTACACTTTTAGCAAATAAATGAAATTATACAATTTACCAGTATACCAGAAATGTAGAAAAAAGACATGGACAGCAGAACAAACATCAATGATCTAATGCTGATAGGCAGAAAAATTTACAAAACTGAACATGAAGTTCTAAGTTTAACATTCTGATCAGACTGTATGAAGCCCACTACCAGTATACTTTTTACATATGTGAAAATTCCACTGGGATTTAATGACTTGCCTGCTGTCATTTATTAGGACGTTTAATTATTTCCATCCAGTAGATGTGTCTGTCCTGGTCATGTGGTGGTCTCACCGGCACACAGTGTGTTATAATACAGAGCTCTGACAACTTTGGCAAAGGCATGGGTAAAACAGGAGGCTGAAAATCATGCAGACATTTGCAAGCTGATGGGGCTTTTATGTAAATTGCTATTGATTTATTGACTGAAATTGTTAATTAATTGCACAGTTTTGAAGGCAAATCTGCAAAAGTGTTGGAAACAACTCGCTGCTTCCCCAAGGAAACAGTCATATTATTTTCATTTCCATAGCTTTTCACAGCCCACTTACAACTGTATACGTGTCCTCAGGAAACAGATGCTGTTGATAACTGTGGAGGAGAGGTAAGGGAGCCACAGATTCTAGGGGTCATTTATCAATATTGGCATTTCGTATGCCAGTCTAGAACAATAAGCCCGTTGACATAAAATGCCACAATGCTTATTATTAGATTTGACATATGTTTGAGCTGCCTTTGTGCCAGAAAATGTGATCTATGCCAACTATTAGCTGTCATAGTGTCATGTTGAGTGGCAATTGATCATGCCTATTTTTGCTAGGCCTGCCCACTTTTTAGTGAATTAATGAGACCAGTACATAAGGATAAAGTGAAAACAAGAGTAGAGGGGATGACAAAAATTCCTAGGCATGTGTGATTGTGGGGGGTTTGCAGGTACGCAAGATGCAGTGACGAGTCGCAAGAGAATTTGGTGCTTTCTATAGTAACGTTTATAAGATTAGAGGGAACTTTCCTCAGTCACGGCCTGATCAACAAAAGGGGTAACACGGATTGCCCTCGCAGGGGCTCTATAGAAGCAAAGACAAATGGGTAGAACACGACTACTTCCGGCAGTAGCCGGTCACTATAGGGCCGCGGTATGGCCGTCTACGGGTCCTTAATTATATAGTCAACTTAGCCGTCCAGACGTCCCTCGCCGTTCTGGATGGTGGTCTTTCGGCGTAGTAGTCGCTGGGCCCAGTTGCTGAGGCGTTGACGAAGTCTTCGCGCGCTCTGGCACGCTGATGACACTGGAGCCCGACAGGCCCCGGCGGAGTCCTTGGACAGATGGGCCGCAGCCTCTGGACTGGGGCAAGCGGCGGCGATGCGGGGTGGTGGGTGATAGGCCAACTGTGCAACTAGCAGCTGCGACGGGGACTCCGCGGTGAGCAAAGGCCCGGCCCTTGCCGCGGACCGGAGCGGGACAGTGGTGGCCGCCGACGGCACCGGACTTGCCGCGGCCACGGGTGAGAACAGGGTGGCTGCGGGTGGCAGGAGACAGGCTGCAGCCGCGAGCTGGGGCGAGGCCGCGAGCAACCGCGGGCAGGCCGCAGCCACGGGCTGAGGCGAGGCGGCAATAGCCGCGGGCTGAGGTGAGGCGGCAGCGGGTCTCGGACGGTCGTCCTGACGCCGTCCCTCTGATGTCCTCCGTGAGCGCCTCCCCTGGCACTGGTAAGTCGCTCTGGCTCTCAGTTGCTCCCACGGTCTCCCGCTGTTTTGTTCCGTTCTGCTGACTCATCGTCCCGGGAATTCCCCGCCTCCTTTATACTGGTCCCTCCCCCAGCCCATCTGTTTGTCACAACGGTCCGTCCCCGAACTATGTCCCCCAGAACCTAGATGACGGCTCCCTTGGTTCCAGCCCGGACACTCGACGGGGGCCGTTCCTCCCACACTCCCCCGCCCTGTATGCTCGCCAGTCCTCAGGCGAGGGTTTTCGTAGACTCAGGTAAGTCTTTGGAGACAGTTCTTGTCGCCATACGAACTGGTCCTGTTCGTAGCGCTCAGGGGGCTTGCCAGCGGTTGACCGCTCGGAGCGTCTAAGTTCGACTGTGGTGGGACGTTCTGGGGTGGTAGATGGGGTAGGCCGGTCGACTCTGGCGGGCTATCTGGGTCTGCTGTAATGTCACTACTTGGAGGGCTCGCGGATGTGGCTGGGAAGTTCTCTTCGTCATACAGGTCCCAGACTGGTGACGGGGGGGTCGGGGACCTGAGGGATCGGCTCGGGTCGCATGGGATCAGTGGAGGCACAGGGGCGCAACATATTTCGGTGCACAGTACGAGTGAGAGGTGCGTCGTTTCTTTCTAATTGTATTTCATACACAGGCCCGTCGGGGCTTATCCGGCGCAACACTCGGTACGGGTTCTCCTCCCACCGTGGTTCTAACTTGTTCTGGGGGCGCTGATCTAGTACGAGTACCCAATCCCCAGTCTGGAAGTCAATTGGTGGGGGCAGCGCTCCCCCCGGGTGTTCTAGATCCTAGAGCTTTGTATGGACGATTCAGTGGAGGGTCTGCAGCCGCTGTCGGTGGTTTCGGACCCACGAGGATACTCCGGTCCAGGGTTGGGGTTCCTCCGGGTTTAACTCCACTTCCGTGATTCCTTTGTCCTCCCGTCCAAACAGCAATGAGTAGGGGGTGTAACCAGCCACCCGGTGCACCCGGTTATTATATACCCACACCAGCTCAGGGACGTATTCAGGCCAGCGGGCCTTTCGGTCACTCTCTAGGGTACGCAGCATTTGGATTAGTGACCGATTGAATCGTTCGTAGGCTCCGTTCCCCTGCGGGTGGTATGGTGTAGTCCGAGACTTATCAATACCGTAGAGACGATGTAGTTCTTCCATGACTCTTCCTAGGAAGCACGCTCCTTGGTCCGAATGTATTCGTTGCGGGCAGCCGTACACTTTGATAAAGTTTTTACAAATCGCATAGGCAGCCGACTTCGCTGTTTGGTCTCGGGTGGGGGTGACCACGGCGAACTTGGTGAAATGATCCACCATAACGAGGCAATGTTCATACCCCTGGTAGGCAGGACCTATGGTCAGATAGTCCACCGTGAGGAGCTCGATGTCAGGAACACCGCACTGCACTTGTTCACTGAGCCAGAGCTCGTGTCCTGAGTAAAGCGAACTGTGCTCAAAGATACCTGTGGAGCGGGCAGCAGCCGAGTAGGTGCGTACTTCAGAACAGCAGGACCTGAAGCACGTGACTGCTGGGGGCGTGGCCTAAACTACAGAGAGCTAGGAGCTGCACGAGAACTCCTAGCAGGGTAACTGCGAGACAAAGTTACCAAGGGGCATAGACAGGGAGGATAGTCAGGACATAGCCAATGAGTCATACACAGAGATAGCTGCAAGGTATAAGAGGGGTGAGCAGAGAGTAGTCAGATCACAGGCAATGAGTCATACACAGGGAGGGTAGCGAAGTACAGAATCAACAAGCAAACTCACAACAACGGGGAACAGAACCGGGTCAGAACCATATAAACAAGCTATAACAACGAACAGGCACACAGAGGTCACCACACTCGGCCAAAGGCAAAAGTATAACTGACAGGGATTGGAGCTTTCCTGGGGTTTAAGAAGCTCTCCCAGAACCATAGAGAGGCCACAATCATTAACCTCAGGTGTGCAGGTCAAAACCTGCACTGAGCTCCAGACATTAACCCCTGACGTGCGGCTCAAAAACCTGCACTGGGATCATGACACTTGAGGGGAGCTGATGTTACAATTGTCTGCACCGGGGCTCGTTGTGCGGGAGGCTTAGCGAGCTCGCATGGGCGGCAGATTCGGCAAACTTCTTCCACAGCAACGTGCAAGCGTGGATGGTACACTATCTGCTGCAACCATTGCAAAGTGTTTTGAGCACCAAAGTGAGCCCCCTTTTCGTGGGCTTCCCGAACCAGTTGGCTGAGATGGGTTCCGGGCACGATCACCTGCCATACTGTCTCAGATGTTGTTCGTGACACGGCTCTCCGATATAAAAGTCCCTTTTTGATGACTAGTGTCTCCCACTGGCGCAACATCAGCAACATATCCTGGGTCAAAGTCTGTCTCTGTGAGCCAGTGGGCAATTTGCCGGTGGCCACCCATCGGTGCAGGAGTCCAATCTCTCCATCGTCTTGTTGCTGCTGAATCCACTTGTCCCGTGGCTGTTCTAATATTCCCCCTACGGGTCCCGGATGGGGCACCTCTTGCGCGTTAGCAGTAAGTGCAGCGGTGGTGAGGGCAAAAGGCGTCTCTTCCCCTTCTAATTTGTCGTCTCGATTCCTCCCTGGGGTGGTGTGTCGGATTCTGGAGAGTGCGTCAGCGTGCACGTTTTCAGCTCGCCGTGTGTAGATGATCTTGTAGTTGAACTTGGCCATCCGAGCCACCCACCGCTGCTCTAGGGCTCCCAGTTTGGCATTCTCCAAATGGGCTAATGGGTTGTTATCAGTCCGCACCACCACCTCGGAGCTCGCCAGGTACTCTGCGAACCGCTCCATCATTGCCCACACTACCGCGAGGAGCTCGAGCTTAAAGGAGCTGTAATTGTCCGGGTTTCGTTTGCAGTCATGCAGCGACCGACTACCATAGGCGATCACTTTCTCTCGGCCGTCCTGCACCTGTGACAACACAGCTCCCGTCAGTATGTAGGATGAACGGTAGCGAGAAATCCACATATGCCAATACCGGGGCGTCCAAGAGTGCAGCTTTGAGATCTTGAAATGCATCCTCTTGCGGTTGTTGCCACTGGACCTTCCATCCATTCGCTCCGGCTGGACCCCCCTATAGCAGGTCCTGCAGGGCTCGGGCTCGGCGTGCAAAATTCTTCATGAACCGATGGTAGTAGCCAGCCAACCCCAGGAAGGCCCACACATCTTTCACCGTTTCGGGGGTAGGCCACACCTGGATGGCAGCAACCTTTTCCAGGGATGGTCTGACACCCTGCGCCGAGACGGTATGCCCCAGATATTCGATCTGGGTGCGGAACAGGTGGCATTTCTGGGGATTTACCTTCAACCCGTACTTCTGTAGCCGGCCGAGCAACTGCCCCAACTGCCACAGGTGGTCCTCGAACGTAGCGGAATAGATAATATCGTCCAGGTATATCAACGTGGCTTCAAAGTTGAGGTCTCCTAGACACCGCTCCATCAGCCGCTGGAAGGTTCCTGGGGCGTTGGCCAGCCCGAACGGCATCCGATTAAACTCGAACAGTCCCATGGGAAGGATAAAAGCTGTCTTGGCTCTGTCTTCCTCCGACATCGGCACCTGCCAGTACCCACTGGCCAGGTCTAGAGTCGAAAAGTATGTCGCGTTCCCCAAGGCGGACAGAGACTCTTCTATGCGGGGCAGTGGATACAAATCCTTGATGGTGCAGGCGTTCAACTTTCGATAATCCACACAAAAACGCAGAGTGCCATCTTTTTTACGAACCAGAACAATGGGGACCACCCAGGGGCTCTGGCTTTCTCGTATGACCCTCTTCCGAAGCATTTGGTCTAATAGAGTTTTCACTTCCTGGTATAGCTGCGGTGGTATTTGACGATATCGCTCCCGGATGGGGGCTGCCCCTGCCGTGGGTATCCCGTGCGTGATGGCCGTGGTACATCCAAAGTCATCCTTATGACTGGCGAAGACACTGTAATATTGTCCAAGAAGTGTCTCTACCTGGAGAAATTGGGCTGGCGCTAGGCCGGAAAGTTCGGCCCGCATTCTCTCCAGGATGGCTCGACCTTTCTCCTGGGTCGAGGATACGGCAGTCAGTTGGGTTCGTACCGTTACTGCCCATGGACCTTCGGGCTGCACCTTCAAATGGACCGCGGGGTCCGGCAGCATCTCCTCCAAAGGCCTCACTAGTTTGTAAATTTCGGCCCGCGGCTTCAGGGCGATATCTTGGTCTTCCAGGTTGACACAACGCACCAGGACGGTCCCCTCCTGCACCGTGGCCAGGGAGCGGGCTTCCAGTATGCCAGGGTGCAGGCGCTCTGAGTAGCAGGGTTCCACCTGCACCTCCACGCCCTCCAGTGGCATCGGGTCACGGATCGGCAGGGCCACCACCATCTGCCCTGGAGGAAGCACGGGCGGGGGAGCCGCCAGCGCGACTTTGCCCAGCGCTCACCCTCCTGGCACTCCTGGAGCACTCGCGCCTCCCGCACCAACTGCTGGAAGACCTGCCATTGGGCCGTGCGAGAACCCCAGTGGGTCAGAGTCTATTGTGTGGGCTCATTGAAGAGGAGGTTGCCGAGCTCTCGTAATATGTTCATACCCAGGGTAACCGGATGTTTGCTGCTTGTGTCTCCTTGGGTCAAGACCACTCCCCAGCGGCCGAGTGATTTGCCCCTTATCGAAATCTGCATTCAGGCTACTCCAACGACAGGAAATGGTAGCTGGTTGGCGGCTACCAACTTTATCACGGTCCCCCACTGAGGTCTCACTGCCTCGGGAAAATGCTGCCGAAAGTAAGTCTCTGGCATGGTTGTTACTTGCGATCCCGTATCTACTAGGCATCGTACGGCACGGCCTTCGATCTCTGCCCATACCACTGGGCACCACGCGGCCAGGTCTTCATGAATCCCTCCACCCCATGTGGTGGGCTCCGGGCGGCGCCTCCACGGCTCAGGGTTTTCTGCTCTTCTTGGCCAGCGGGGCGGGTTCCCCCTGGAACGCGGGCACTCTCGGGCGGAGTGCCCCAATTCTCCACAATCGTAACAGGCGAATGGTCGCGGGGACCGACTTGGGCGAGGGCCGCGATGGTTCATGCCTCCCTCACCCGGCCCTGGCCGACTCCTTGTGGCCGCTTTCTTGGCCTTGGCCATTTCACCTTTAATACTCTGTATCTCTTGCTTCACCTCTTGTACCCAGTGGGGTTCGCTCACGGATGCTTCGATACTCCGAGCCATCCACATGGGGACCGTCACCTCTTGCTCCTGTTCCCGAACCCGTGCCTCCTTCCCTATTTCGGAAAAGGTCAGATGTGGGTCCACTCGCACCCGCTCTCGCAAAGCCTGTCTTGTCAAGGTGTCTCGTAACCCGGTCACCAACAGGTCACGTAATGTTACGTCCATGGTCCCTACACCGACTCCACCCTTCCTTTCAATGGCTAAAAACAGTTCCTGCAAAACATTCATACACTGGGTCACTGCTTCCCCCTCTTTCTGCATGCGTCTAAACATGTGGGTTCTTAGTTCCCCCACATCGGTCGGGTCCCCATAGGCCTCTTCTAAGATCTGTAGCACCCTGACGAAGGTGTTTCGCTGCCCCCGGGGCCTCAACATTACGGTATCCCGGGCATCCCTGTCCAACGCCATCAGGGCCACCTCTGCCTCTAGGTCAGGGGCAAGCGGATGCATCCTAAATAACCCACGTATACGCTCTGTCCAATTCCACAGCATGGTATTGCTGGGTAGATTGCTTAGCATCGCCCCCAAAGAAATACTGGGCCGGGGGCCCTCGTTGTCCACGCTCGGAGACTGCATCCTGCCGACTATGCCAAATGTGGGGGGTTTGCAGGTACGCAGGATGCAGTGACGAGTCGCAAGACAATTTGGTGCTTTCTATAGTAACGTTTATAAGACTAGAGGGAATTTTCCTCAGTCACGGCCTGATCAACAAAAGGGGTAACACGGATTGCCCTCGCAGGGGCTCTATACAAGCAAACACAAATGGGTAGAACACGACTACTTCCGGCAGTAGCAGGTCACTATAGGGCCGCGGTATGGCCGACTACGGGTCCTTAATTAAATAGTCAACTTAGCCATCCAGACGTCCCTCGCCGTTCGGGATAGTGGTCTTTCGGCGTAGTAGTCGCTGGGCTCAGTTGCTGAGGCGTTGACGAAGTCTTCTCGCGCTCTGGCGCGCTGATGACACTGGAGCCCCACAGGCCCCGGCGGAGTCCTTGGACGGATGGGCCGCAGCTCCTGGACTGGGGCAAGCGGCGGCGATGCGGGGTGGCGGGTGATAGGCCACCTGTGCAACTAGCAGCTGCGACGGGGACTCCGCAGTGAGCAAAGGCCTCGCACTTGCCGCGGACCAGAGCGGGACAGTGGTGGCCGCCAATGGCACCGGACTTGCCGCGGTCACGGGTGAGAGCAGGGCGGCTGCTGGTGGTGGGAGACAGGCCGCAGCCGCGAGCTGGTGCGAGGCGGCAGCGGCCGCGAGCGACCGTGGGCAGGCCGCAGCTGCGGGCTGAGGTTAGGCGGCAGCGGGTCTCGGACGGTCGTCCCGGCGCCGTCCCTCTGATGTCCTCCGTGAACGTCTCCCCTGGCACTGGTAAGTCGCTCTGGCTCTCAGTCGCTCCCACGGTCTCCTGCTGCTTTTGTCCCGGTCTGCTGACTCATCGTCCCGGGAATTCCCTGCCTCCTTTATACTGGTCCCTCCCCCAGCCCATCTGTCTGTCACAACGGTCCGTCCCCGAACTCTGTCCCCCGAGGACAGTTTCCCCCGGAACCTAGATGACGGCTCCCTTGGTTCCGGCCCAGACACTCGACGGGGGCCATTCCTCCCACATGGTCACTGCTAGAACTACCAATTTAAGAGTCGTAGTGCCTACTATGGTACGTGTGCCCTCAGAAGAATGGGGATGGGCAACTGGACTTGGCACAACATGCCACACAAGCAGGGCCGGTTTTAGGCAAAGTGGGGCCCTAGGCAAAGTTTAAAATGGGGCCCCAAACAAACTACATCACACAGAAGCATTTCGGTTGTAGTTACATGCGCTGAGTTCAGGCCGCTAAATGAGTGTGACCGACAATATTGAAGTCGTTCAACACTTGTTTCCCAGCCTCTTTCCACCGTCTGAGAAAGAATAATGGGGACAGAACGATCACTAATGGATGACTAACAGATCACCATACAGTATCATGTTATCAGCAGCACATCTACAGTTTACACCCCATAGTCCTCCATATAATATAATGTGCCCCATAGTCCTCCATATAGTATAATACACTCCCTATAGTCCTCCATATAATATAATGTGCCCAATAGTCCTCCATATAGTATAATACACTCCTCAGTCCTCCATATAGTATAACACACTCCTCCTAGTCCTCCATATAGTATAATACACTCCCCATAGTCCTCCATATAGTTTAATACACTCCTCACAGTCCTCCATTTAGATAATACACTCCTCACAGCCCTCCATATATTAAAATACACTCAGTCCTCCATATAGAATAATACACTACTTAGTCCTCCATATAGTATAATTCGCTCCTCATAGTGCTCTATATAGTATAATACACCGTCAGTCATCCATGTAGTACAATTCACTTCCCATTGTATAATGCACCCCATAGTTCTTCATATAGTATAATGTATTCCCATAGTCCTCGATACAATATAATGCAGCCCACATATAGTATAATGCAGCCACCCCTTAGAGCATAAGCAGCCACCCCACAGAATATAATGCAGCCATTCCACAGTGTATAATGTAACCCCCATAGAATACAATGCAGCCCCCCTCATATAGTATAATGCAGCCTCTCCATAGAATATATGGCAGCCCCCTCATAGAGTATAATGCAGCCCCCCATAGAATATAATGCAGCCCCTTATATAAAAAAATAAAATAAATCTTTATTTTTATATAGCGCTAACATATTCCGCAGCGCTTTACAGTTTGCACACATTATCATCACTGTCCCCGATGGGGCTCACAATCTAAATTCCCTATCAGTATGTCTTTGGAGTGTGGGAGGAAACCGGAGTACCGGGAGGAAACCCACGCAAACACGGGGAGAACATACAAACTCCTTGCAGATGTTGTCCTTGGTGGGATTCGAACCCAGGACCCCAGCGCTGCAAGGCTGCAGCGCTAACCACTGAGCCACCGTGCTGCCCATAGTATAATATAGCCCCTCAATAGAATACAATGTAGCCCTCCTCATATAGTATAATGCAGTCCCCATAGAATATAATGTAGCCCCCTCAAAGTATAATGAAGCCCCCATACAATATAATCTAGCCCCCCATAGAATATAATGCAGCCCTCCCATAGAGTACAATGTAGCCTCCTCATATAGTATAATGTAGCCCCCTCATAGAGTATGATGCAATCACCACTCATAGAATATAATAAATATATAAAACAGCCACATAGTATATAGCACAGCCATTGTATATAGCACAGCCACATAGTATATAGCACAGCCACATAGTATATAACACAGCCACATAGTATATAGCACAACCACATAGTAAATAGCACAGCCACATAGTATATAGGACAGCCACATGGTATATAGGACAGCCACATGGTATATAGCACAGCCACATGGTATACAGCACAGCCACATAGTATATAGCACAGCCTCCCCCCCAAGAATGGTCCCACAGTCCAGTACTCACACTGATATATTTAAAAAAAAAACCCCCAAAAAACAATCCACAATCCTCATCTCTCCTCATGCCTGTGCTGCTCCCGGCTCCTGTCTCAGCGGCTGCACTGCCTGGCACACAGTGAGTGCGCAATGACATCATCGCGCACTCTCCTCCATCATTGCTTTGAATTGTACCGGCGTCTATGACACCTGTATAGTTCAATGCGGCGACGGGGAGAGCCTCACGGGCCCCATAGCGGCTGTGTGATGTGCCGCTAGCTGGGGGCCCCTGGGGGAGCAAGGCCCCTAGGCAGCTGCCTGGTCTGCCTGCTGCTAACGTCAGCCCTACACATAAAAGTTTAGTATTTTTTAAAAAATTGTCATCTCTGTCTGGTTGTTGTGATGCCATTTTCCTGGTGATTTTAGTAAACCAGAAGCAAGAGGTTGTCAGCTATAAGGATGAAAATTGTGATTGACATTGTTTAATCCTTTTATGTGTTAGCTTTCAGCATTTTCTGGGCCAAATGTTTTGCATGTTTTGTCATGTGTAGTCGGATTTTGCCTAAAATGTTTCGGAAAAACATGTCAAAGACAAAGCCAATTTTATCACCAGATGTCAGGAAGCTTATTATTCTGAGGGTAAAGTCAGGCAAAAGCCAAAAAGAGGTAACTATGGAATTCAACTGTTCTCAGCGTCCAGTATAATAAAGAAGAAAAAGAAGGTTATGGAACAGCTGACAAACCTAGAAGTGGACAATCACAGAAAACGTCCTCCAAAGTTGATCATATTATTAAGAAAAAGTCAGTATCTGATGTCCATAAAAGTGCTCTACAGCAGGGGTCCCCAACCGCCGGTCCGCAGCCCAGCACCGGGCCGCTGCAGTGCCCTTGCCGGTCCGCGGACACAAGGGGAGCCAGGGGCGGTCAGTGGCGTAGCGGGGGCTGGGGCGGCGCGCAGCAGTTCTTAGCGGCGGCCAGGGAGCGATCCAAGCAGCTCTGCTGCCTGCAAGAGGGAATAGCAGGAGCGGAGCTGCAAGGACCCGTCCAGCTTCCTGCCCGCCGCCCGCGCTTCCTGTCTCTGACTGACACAGAGAGGAGAGCGCGGCCGCTGTGTCAGAGCGAGCCCAGGAAACGAAGACCAAGAGTCACCTCTGCTGCGGAGGATAAGTTCATCCAACTCACCAGCCTCAGAAATCGCAGGTTAACAGCAGCTCAGATTAGAGACCAGGTCAATGCCACACAGAGTTCTAGCAGCAGACACATCTCTACAACAACTATTAAGAGGAGACTTTGTGCAGCAGGCCTTCATGGTAAAATAGCTGCTAGGAAACCACTGCTAAGGACAGGCAACAAGCAGAAGAGACTTGTTTGGGCTAAAGAACACAAGGAATGGACATTAGACCAGTGGAAATCTGTGCTTTGGTCTGAAGAGTCCAAATTTGAGATCTTTGGTTCCTACCACCGTGTCTTTGTGCGACGCAGAAAAGGTGAACGGATGGACTCTACATGCCTGGTTCCCACCGTGAAGCATGGAGGAGGTGTGATGGTGTGGGGGTGCTTTGCTGATGACACTGTTGGGGATTTATTCAAAATTGAAGGCATACTGAACCAGCATGGCTACCACAGCATCTTGTGGCGGCATGCTATTCCATCCGGTTTGCATTTAGTTGGACCATCATTTATTTTTCAACAGGACAATGACCTCAAACACACCTCCAGGCTGTGTAAGGGCTATTTGACCAAGAAGGAGAGTGATGGGGTGCTACACCAGATGACCTGACCTCCACAGTCACCAGACCTGAACCCAATCAAGATGCTTTGGGGTGAGCTGGACCACAGAGTGAAGGCAAAAGGGCCAACAAGTGCTAATCATCTCTGGGAACTTCTTCAAGACTGTTGGAAGACCATTTCCGATGACTATCTCTTGAAGCTCATCAAGAGAATGCCAAGAGTGTGCAAAGCAGTAATCAAAGCAAAAGGTGGCTACTTTGAAGAACCTAGAATATAAGACATATTTTCAGTTGTTTCACACTTTTTTGTAAATTATACAATTCCACATGTGTTAATTCATAGCTTTGATGCCTTCAGAGTGAATCTACAGTTTTCATAGTCATGAAAATAAAGAAAACTCTTTGAATGAGAAGGTGTGTCCAAACTTTTGGTCTGTACTGTACATTGGTGCAAACACATTAAGTCACACTTATATTGCTATACTAATAAGGTCACATTTATCTTATATGCCTTTTAGATATACTACTATTTTTTGCATCTGATTTGCATATGATAATGAGATATGGGAAAGAGACCCTTGCTGTGAGTGTTGATATACAGTACATTGATAATAACATATTTGGGCACATTAACATTGCTACACCAATAAGGTCATATTTATCTCATATGCCTCTTAGATATACTAGTATTTTTTGTATCTGATTTTTTCATCTGATCTGCATATGATATATCTGATTTAACCCTATATACCACATATCATTACAATCTGTGAAAAAGGTTCATTTTTGCTAGATTAATTTGCGGCATTGTACGATTGGGGATCAGTAAATACTTATCCATTCGTGGTCGTTTAAAAGCCTGATTAAACAGGCACACCACGCTTCTGATCCGCACTGAGCGATCTGTAATAGATTGTTCTGTGTGCATAGGCTGCCATTGTTCAGCAGCACTGGGGTCCTGTTTACACAGGATGATGCGCTGACGAGAACAGTGGTCTTTTGTACAGTGTAAAATTTCACCCAACAATTGAGGATTTTGCCTGTTTTAGTTGTCATAGACAGTCTGTGTATACGGCAAGATTATCGCGAAACGAGCATTCTTAGAATACCTCATTTGCGATAATCTTGCAGTGTGTATGACGTTAAGAAAATGTCAAACTTGTTCACACTATAGGTAAAATAAGAGCGCAATAGGGTCTTATCCGGGCAATCTTATAAGGATTATTAGAGTATATACTCACCCTTCCCAGGAGAGAGTCAAGCACGTAGAATCAATATGTCAGCCTGCTGCACATCCAACGGTCCACAATGCGGTGACCGCCACATAAATTCTTTGGAATAAATTTTTGGACTTCGAAACGCGTTGGGAATAAAGAGTTAATTCATCAACCTGATTTGGATATGGAATTTGTCTGGCAGCGCACTTAAAGTCCAAAAATTTATTCCAAGGAGTTAAGAAAATGTGCACACAGCATCTTCTTCAGGCAGGTACGCTACGTAACCCTCCTGAAAAAACAATCAATAAACATTGAAAAGAATGTGATGCAATGTGAAAAGTACTTATGCAAATGTTCAGTCTATTTTGATCATGTTTTAATATTTTAACCACTTCACATTTGTAAAGACCTGAAGCAGTTAAAAGAAGTGACCGCCCGATCCATTGTTCAAGATTCTGAGCTAGTCCTTCACTAGTCATACACATACAAGTAATATACAGTAAATAGTCATTTTCCTGAAGAATATTCTATAGCAAGACCCATGGTCAAAAACAACGCATGTGTACATACCCTAAGACCTTATTATACGTAACTCATATGAACATATATGTATGCCTCATTTTTCAAGCAGAAGATTGACAACATCAGAGACAGTTTTGGTCAACAACCCCCAGAGCCCTTCCTCCCGACTTCCCAGCCTCCCACCTTCAAAACCAACTTCTCCACCATTACAGAAGATCAACTCTCCACTCTACTCTCAAGATCACATCTCACCACCTGTGCACTCGACCCGATCCCATCCCACTTCATACCAAACCTCACCACAGTCTTCATCCCAACCCTAACCCATCTCTTCAACCTATCACTAACAACTGGTGTTTTCCCCTCAAGCTTTAAACATGCCTCCATCACACCTATCCTCAAAAAGCCCTCTCTTGACCCATCCTCTGTATCTAGCTATCGCCCTATATCACTTCTCCCCTACGCCTCCAAGCTCCTGGAACAACACGTCTACCTTGAACTGTCCTCCCATCTCTCTTTTTGCTCCCTCTTCGACCGCTTACAATCTGGCTTCCGGTCACACCACTCCACTGAAACTGCCCTTACTAAGGTCACCAATGACCTCTTAACCGCCAAGAGCAAGCGACACTACTATGTCCTCCTCCTCCTGGACCTGTCGGCTGCCTTTGACACAGTGGACCATTCCCTATTATTACAGACCCTCTCATCCCTCGGCATCACAGACTTGGCCCTATCCTGGATCTCATGATACCTAACAGACCGGACATTCAGCGTCTCCCACTCACACACCACCTCCTCACCTCGCCCCCCTATCTGTCGGAGTCCCACAAGGTTCAGTCCTTGGGCCCTTGCTGTTCTCTATTTACACCTTTGGCCTGGGACAGCTCATAGAATCTCATGGCTTTCAGTATCATCTCTACGCTGATGACACACAGATCTACATCTCTGGACCAGATATCACCTCCCTACTAACCAGAATCCCTCAATGTCTGTCCACTATTTCATCCTTCTTCTCCGCTAGATTTCTGAAACTCAACATGGACAAAACAGAATTCATCATCTTTCCCCTATCTCACGTGACCCCCCCTACGAACCGATCAATTACAGTAAATGACTGCCCACTCTCCCCAGTTCCACAAGCTCACTGCCTCGGAGTAATCCTTGACGCTGATCTCTCCTTCAAACCACATATCCAAGCCCTTTCCACTTCCTGCCGACTTCAATACAAAAATATTTCACAAATCCGTTCATTCCTCACCCAAGAATCTGCAAAAACCCTAGTCCATGCCCTCATCATCTCTCGCCTTGACTACTGCAACCTCCTGCTCTGTGGCCTCCCCTCAAACACTCTCGCACCCCTCCAATCTATTCTAAACTCTGCTGCCCGACTAATCCACCTGTCCCCCCCCGCTATTCCCAAGCTTCTCCCCTCTGTCAATCCCTTCACTGGCTCCCAATTGCCCAGAGACTCCATTACAAAACCCTAACCATGACATACAAAGCCATCCACAAACTGTCTCCTCCATACATCTGTAACCTCGTCTCCCGGTACTTTCCTGCACGCAACCTCCGATCCTCACAAGATCTCCTTCTCTACTCCCCTCTTATCTCTTCTTCCCACAATCGCATACAAGATTTCTCTCGCTCATCACCCCTACTCTGGAACTCTCTACCACAACATATCAGACTCTCACCTACCATCGAAACCTTCAAAAAGAGCCTGAAGACCCACCTCTTCCGACAAGCCTATAACCTGCAGTAACCACCGATCGACCAAACCGCTGCACGACCAGCTCTACCCTCGCCTACTGTATTATCACCCATCCCTTGTAGATTGTGAGCCCTCGTGGGCAGGGTCCTCTCTCCTCCTGTACCAGTTATGACTTGTATTGTTTAAGATTATTGTACTTGTTTCTAATATGTATACCTCTCCTTACATGTAAAGCGCCATGGAATAAATGGCGCTATAACAACAATAATAATAATAATAATAATAATAACAATGTAATCATCATCATGTAATGTACAGTATAATAATTATGTAAGAATGGCTATATAGGGCCTTTTTTCAAAGGTTTCATTCATCTGAACCCCATACCACTACAGAAACATGAAGTGGTCACATTGATTTTCACCTGTCATTGCTTTAAGCCCTAGTGATAAGTCACTATGAGTTACATCCATTATTTTTATGTTTGTCCTTATTCTGGCCATACATAGTATGGAGCATATATTGAGATGGGCTTGATCTCCTTCAATGGAAGTCTTCAAATAGAAGCTGGACAGACATCTGTCTGAGATGGTTTAGTGACTCCTGCATTGTGCAGGGGGTCGGACACTAACCCTGAAGGTCCCTTCCAACTTGAACATTCTATGATTCTGTGATCTCCTAATAACCCCCCTATGTCTTTGTTGCCATTGGCACAAATTTTAGAATACTCCTTCGGAGGGATTTTAGACTTTTTTTTTACCATCTCTCAGCCCCCTGATATATTATAAAAAGCTCTTCGTTTTGGACCTTCACTTTAAGGAAAAGTATCTGAATAAAATAGATGAACCTGTCTTGTTTGCTGCCTCGTTCTCTTATATATGTCTGTGCTTCTTAACACTATGTACACAGGCTAATTACAACCATCACTCTTTCCCTTGCAATACTATGGGAGCTTGAGGTTAGGAGACATGAATCATTGTCATGTTGTAGGCAGTGTCTTATTAGTAATAGTCAAAAGCAAGAAAATGTGACAGTTTTAATGGAAGTTTAACTGTTTACTATAGTAGAGGACGGAAAAGATGTAATTAATAATGTTAACAGTAACAAGCATCAAAAGTTTCTTCCTTCCAAACCCTGAAGGCAAATGATTTTTAGAAGTAACTTTGCAATTCAGGCTGAAGAAATAGAGTTACATAATTGACTAGTGTACACTTAACTGAATTTCATTTACTTTGTCTGTTGTACTGTGAAAGGTTTAGCAAAAGCACACTCGCCGTGATGTAACACCAGAATTAAGGAATAAAATGTTAAAGATAATTCTTGTAAATCCTTTTTCATATTGGCCCGATAGAAGGGAACTTTGTAAATAAGCATTACTTATACCTTGAATCGCTACCACTTCAGCACCATAGCTCTAGTTGTCCGAAGCAAGTCACTAACCTCAGAAATCACCTATGTAAGGGAACACTTATTGGTTCCAGTGGTCAGATGACTGATGGATGGCATGTGATTAGTTTAGGTACTGACAGGGACCACCGGAGTGGTGGTGTTGAGCTCTCCTATTCAAGGGATAGATAATGCTTTTTCATATATATATATATATATATATATATATATATATATATATATATATATATATACAGTATATATATATATATATATATATATATATAAATATATATATCTCATTCCTTACTGTAGAACCAATTGTGACTCCTCTCCTGGGCTGATAGCCTACAATGGAAGAGACGGTCAGTCTTTTGAAAGTTGTATACATAGGCTCTCTGACTGAGCACTCCACCCATCAGCCTGTCACAGTTTTACTTACAGCAGGATCTTATCTACCCATATAAATGTGGGCTATCAGCCCAGGAGAGGAATCCCATTAGGATAGATTCCCAGCAAAAGAAAATTGCCTTGATGTTGGCTGTTGGGCATGCATGAATTGGCCAAATTATGTGCTAAGTATCTTCGTTTTTTCCTTTTTTCTAGAGCAGGAATGCTATTCAAATTTCATACATTTCATGTTTACATGCTATAGCGTTAGAGTGCAACTTTATTTGTTAGTCACATCTATGTCATGGTTTCCATTTCTAACATTTCTGTTAGCTCTACTGGGATATCCGTCTCTGTATGGAGCTTGTGACACAGATGTGAAATGAGCCTTAGCAGATTTCTCCTTTCATCCACTCCATCAGGATTTAAAACATCTGAATGTGTATTCTGGCAGTACATTGGGGATATTTAATAAGCTTAATGTGATGGAATTCTGGCGCAATTTTCAATCAGACTTAGACATGATAGTAAATCTGCCCTATTTTGTGGCAGAGAGCAATCTATAGCAATTGGATCTGAAACCGTACAATAAATATTAAAGAAGCTTTCCCACTTTTTTTTTATTTAACAGTTTTGCTTTGTTAAAGTGATGCAGAGGCAGCGCTGGAGCAGCAGGTGGTAAGGCTGATTTAGGTATTTTACAATCCTCAATTTTGAAATTGCAAAACCTGAAGGTAAAGTGGTGGAATTATGGAAATCACAGGATTGATTGAGTTGTTATGGATACTAAAACATCAGTCAAATAACATTGTTTTAAGTCTGAAATCCATAAGACAAGATGCGGTATTTTGTGGATTATGAAAAGCACAGGATCATAAGATGCACCCCAAATTTTGGGATGGAAAATAGGAAAAAAAATTTTGAAAAATAAAATGGTGTGTCTTATAGTCTGTTTTAATAGTAGCTTACCGGGGGCGGCGACGGTGTAATGGTGTCACAGGAGGCAGTGTCGCTGTATCAGGAGGCCAGCGCTGGAGGCAGAACAGGGTCACAGGAGGCAGGATCATCTCCTGAGATCTGAATCTGCACATGCGCCGCCTCCGGCGGACATTTTCCCAAAGCCCACCGCAGGGAAGCCAATGAGAAAAGGTGACTCTGCTCACCGACGTCAACATCTGAGAGCACAGGCACCACAGCGTCGCCCCACTCCTGCCTCCGCCTCCTGAAGCAGAAACTCTACCTCCTGTGACCCCACGTCTTTGCCTCTGCCCTCGTTTAGCTACTTTCAGATTAAAAGATGCACCTCCATTTTCCTCCCAAATATGGAGGAAAAAGTGCATCTTATAATCTGAAAAATGCGGTGTTAATTTAAAAGTGGCTTCCCTGTATTCGCCCGCCGTCCAATTACAGTCCAGCGATTTCAATATTACATGTCGAGGCCAGCTTCACCAGGATGTGATCCATAAACCATTTAATAAGTTTTGGTTCTTATATGTTGTAAAGAATGCATAGCTTTTTCAGTGGGTGTGTAGCTTTTTGACTGTTGGACACTAGAATATATTTTGGGAACTCGTCACCCCATGTGTTTGAGTGGTGGCAGCGTGCTGTGTATGCTCAATTTTCAGCTTATAACATAGGTCAAGTGCAAGATTGAGTGAGAGGAAATAAATTAACCCTTGTAGTCGCACGCCATGTCACGTGCTGAGAAGTGTGTACATGACAATATACAAACAATGAAATAATGAAACAAACATCCGCATACTATCTATGAGGATATTAATGGATGTCTGAGGAATGTTCTGCCATACTGAGTGCACTGGGGCAGCAAATCATCAATATATGCTTTTGACAGCTTCCTTTGCAATTACTGACCAATTACGTCCTAGACGTGCATGCTGGGAGTTAAGTCCAGAGACATTGCAGACCATGGTGACATGTATAGGCAATACAAGCTGCTGTCAGCATTAGCAACATTTGGCTTGGCATTGTCAAGTTAAAAAAGGCTCCTAGGACACTTTCATGAGAAAAGGGAAGGGAAAAAGGTCAGCTTTGTATCCATAGCTTCATGTTCCCTTATTAATGGTGTTCCCTTATATTTCGGATTCCCTCATGAAGCCCTCTTCTTCTCCAGACCGATCTACAGCTATCATGAGGTAGAAGATAAAAGCGGGACTCATCGATGAAGAGGACAGACTTCCATTTCAGTTTCTTTTGCCATCTTACGCTTCACCATTATAGCTTTTGACAGCAGTGGTGTGAGGTCAATGGGGCACCTGTAGCTGGATGTCTGGCCCATGGCCCAATATCATGCAAACACCTTCTGAGGGTTTGCAAAGAGAAACTGTTTGACGACCTAGGCTTTGGGTCCCGTTACATTTAGCAATGCACCAGCGATCCCGACAAAGATCAGGATCACTGGTGCATCGCTAAATGGTCGCTAGTGAGCTGCCAAACAGGCAGATCACACCAGCGAAGCAGCGACGATCCAGTGATGCTCGGCGGTCGCTCCTCCCTGTCAGACGGCAGCGATGATGAAGACTTCCGCCTGCGTCCATGCGTCGCTAGTCGGCGCCAACGAGAAGAAAATGGCCCAAGACATTTGAGCGTGATCAGAGATATCCAGCGGGGGGGGGCGGTCGGAGGTAAGCGTCATATGTAGCGAGATCACTAGCAATATCACTGTTGCGTCACAAAATCGGTGACACTTTAGCGATATCACTAATGATCTCGCTATGTGTAAAAGGCCCTTAAGTGTGTGAAGTCCAATTTTACTTGCAGCACAGAATGAATTAATCGTGGTATGGCCATTTCTCCAAAGTGTTAAACAGGCAATTTTCAACTCGACAACACCAGTCCACATGTTGCTTTTGCTACTATAAGCAGCCTGTGTGGTTTAAATGTGTTACCATGGTCTGCAGCGTCTCCAGACATGCCTTCCATCGAGCACGTTTGGAATGTCATTTGTTGGCAATTCCAAAGGGAACTGCTCTCAGTGTATCTTGATTCGTATGCACAAGTGCATTCAGTGTGGCAGGACATTCCTCTAACAACCATTAATAACCTCACTGAGAGCAGCCAAGGTGTGTTTTTGAGTGTTTCCATTTTTTCATCATTTACATGAAGGGCGGACACTGACAACTTTGGGTCCCTGTACAAGAAATGCTCTTGAGCCCCCATCCTTTTATGTCAACCAATCTACAAGATGTACAGTATACAGTATATATATTTTACATAGTCTCCTCTCTTTATGTATATTGCCATCGCTTATTACATAGTGCCCTCTCTTGGTAAGTGCAAAACCGTTTATTACATATCGGATTCTATTGTTATTTTTATATAATATTATATTTTTTTAATAAGGGACCGCCACATAGATAACTAGAGGATGCTATGTAATAAGGCATGGTGTTATATAGAATAAGAAATGGAGCTATTTAATTAAGAATGGCGCGATATATAACAAGAATGTGCATTACATACTAAAGGACAGCGCTATAAATAATAAAGCTACAGTAAATTCATGTGTCTGAGTGAAGTGTTGGTGTGCTGCCTGATTTTTTTCTTGGACAGCACACAGAACCATTGAGTATGTCCTATTCTGACCCTCAAAATCTGATCAGAAATAGACATGCTTTGAGTCTCGGAGATCTCATTCTTGAATCCGTGATTTTCAGAGATATACTGTATGTGAATGGATCTATGAAACTCTATGAGTCTGTGTGTCATGCGATAAAAAAATCTGGCAGCACATGGACATTTCACACGAATGCTAGAATGTGACCTAAGTGAGATCATTTTACAACTAACAGAATTACTCCAAGTCATGCAGTATAAATACTTACATCCAGGTACTGCTGACGGCTTGTCTGATCCATAACCAGGTTCCCCGCATCATGTTCCCACATGCTTTATGCATCCATTAGCCCTCTGCATCTGTACTGTTACACACTTAACATTATGGCTGGTCCATACAATCAGGGCAACTGTTACCTCCCACCTTTCCTGTCTACCTCTTTCCTCATAGACTGTAAGCTTGCGAGCAGGGCCTTCATTCCTCTTGGTATTTGTTATAATCTATGTGATTATTGTTATGCTGTAATGTCTATTGTCTGTACAAGTCCCCTCTGAATTGTAAAGTGCTGCGGAATATGTCGGCGCTATAGAAATAAAATGTATTATTATTATTATTAGAGCAGTTTTCTGTTGTTTGTTCTCCATCTGGTCAGATCTTATTTCAACATCTCAGTCATGGCTCATCTTGTCACGATGAACACCACAGCACTAAAAATTACAAGGTCACATATATAGTACACATACGTTTGTCTCAAGAATAAAATATCCCCCACACTGCGCCCCTGAATACAAGTATATACCCCACCATATATACTATTAGCCACACACAATTCAAAATATAAACTGATAGGCCAGTGCTGTGCTCAATTAACTATGATTTCTGCATCCAATAAATAGAAATTATTCAGTTACTCCTCCAATTTATTTGAGGGCAATGTGCACACATTCCGTTTTTTTTTCCCTCACAGATTTGTTGTAGAAAATATGCAACGCTTTACAGTACAAGCAGAGTAAAAAAAGAGATCCCTGAAGTCTCCTGCACACTTTGCTTATTTTTTCCTTTCAGACTTGCAGCAGATTAAAATCTGTATTATGTTAATTTGTGCATTGATTTTCACCGATACTAATGAGTTGGGAGAAATATGCAAGAAGAACGCATGTAAAAAACACGTCATTACCACATATTTTGCGCAGCCAACACATCAGGATGGGCCCTGAACATGGGCACATAACTTTAGTTCCTGTTATGTGTTCTCCCTCCCCCACACAGATAATCATTATAAGTCGCTGATATTGTCATAATGAATTAGTTGGTTGGTGAAGATTTAATCAGGGTCTTATAATGACATGAGTGGGATGAGGGAGGATGCTATCAGGTAATAATCAGTTTTCCAGTAATAATGTCTCCCATACTGGACACCTTCCTGAGATAATGTCTCCTAACCTGGCCTCCTCCTTGGATTAATGTTCACCATCCTGGTTCCCTTCCTGGGATAATGTGTCCCATTCTGGTCCTCTTCCTGGGATAACTTGTCCTATCCTGGTTCCCTTCCTGGGATAATGTGCCCCTTTCTGGGAGAATGTGCCCCATCTTGGTACCCTTCTGGGATAACTTATCTTTTTTTGGTATACTGTGCCCCATCCTGATGCCCTTTCTAGGATAATCTCCTGACCTGGGTTGGAATAGTGGTATTGCAACCACTAGAAGGAAGCACCGGTAGATAGCATAGTCAAGAAGTCGATACACAAGAGCAGCAATGTAGTTTAAAGGAGCAGCATTTAGTGTAGTCAAAGATAGCCAAGGAGTCGGTACACAGGAGCTGCAATGTAGTTTAAAGGAGCATCTTAGAATCCAGGAGCAGGTGAAAGGAAGCTTGACTAGAGGCTGGTAACTCAATAATCTCATTCTGATCCCCTTGGGATAATATGCCCCATCCTAGGGTAATGTGACCCATCCTGGTTCTCTTCCTGGGGTGATGTGCCCCATCCAGGGCCCCTTTTGGGGGTAGTGTGCCCCCTTCTCACCCCTCCTGGGGTAATGTGGCACTGGGCAGTAGCAGTGAGTGAGGTACTCACCTCTTGCTTCCTGGCATATTACATGAATGTAGAGGTCCTATCTCGGTGTATGGACTTGTGCTGTGGCGCTACACCCATGCAGACTGAATTTAACTGATGACGCTGGTTTGTCAGGACCAGATGTTAACCAGTTCATGAAAGGAGACCACCAGTTCTTAACAAATGAAACTTTAGTAAATAGCCATTGCAAGGCAACTATGTACACAAGATAGCGGGGACATCATTTCTTGCACGTTTCTTCATTAATACAGAGCATCTCAATACACACTCTTGTTACTTCTTCGGCCTCACATATTCCTGCCTCCACTGGTCTAATTTCCTTCATCACCACCCAGCTTAACACCACAGTATAGTCTGTGAAAGTCATTTCCTCTTTGCGTGGTTCCATGCATGAATCACCTAGTATAGGAGAGAGTTTGCCAATATGGCTGGACCCACTTCAAGTTCTCTGACACTTGGGGATCTTCCGCCCGGGACACTCACTTCATCTCACATTCTATTCCATCCTCGCCCGTTACTTTAAAGAGCTGTAAGCTACTCGGGGCCTTGATGCTAGGCGTACTTTCTCAGGACCTTTCTCACTCGGTCAGTATGCTCTCCGATCAGTCCTCTAAGTTGGTACTGTCCTTCTCTCTTCACCTCGGTCTGTTCCTCAGGATCATGCTATCTCTGTCTCAATCTCCTTTCTCTCTTGCCACAAAACACCCACTGTATGCAGCCTTGCTGAGCACTCAGACCATTCGTCTGCTCTAGCTGCAAGCTAGGCCCTGCCTGAGTCACTACCAGGATGTACTCTCTGATCCTGCTACTTGGCCCCACCCTCTCTGGGCTAGTCCCAATACTTAACTATGTGTTACCCTACTCATTGTCTGTTGCTGGGCAGAACTCAGCTTCCTAATAGTAAAGAACAATACAATGCATCACAACACAATCCACATTACACACCACCCTCATAATAATGCATGACATTATACATATTACACAACCCTGATGTCTTCAAGGGGGAACAGGGCAATATGTCCGCCTTACACTCAAGCTCACATCTAACTGAAATGGTCTTTGGTGCTGGCGGCCTCCCTCCACCTTCCGATGCAGCTGTATGTATTGTATTGTTCTTTAACAACCTTGTAATAATTTTCAAATTATTCAATAAAAATATTGTAAAAAAACTATATTTTTATGCCTTATCTAATGCTCTTGTTTTTTGTTGACATGGCTGCAGCTGTATCATCACATCTACAGCATGTGACCCCGCTGCAAGCAATTGTTGGGCTCAGCAGTCTTGGCTGTTTATCTCTGCATCACTGCTGAGTAAATTAGCTTCAGCGGTCACATGCTGTAGATGTGATATTATTGTTACAGCCATGTCAACAAAGACCAGGAACAGCAGAGGTGAAGCAGCAAGGGGTAAGGCTTATTTGATTTTTTAAACAGAGTATTACTGAGGAATAAAAAAAAGTTCTGCCCTTTCTGCTTCTGATGTCAATCAGTGGCATAGCATGAGTCGAGCAGGGTGGGGTGGTTGCCCCGAGAACAACAGTCTATGGAGTGCAAAATTCAGCACCCTCTGCCTTCCCCATGCCGCCTGCACTGTGAAGTGATCAGTATCAGCAAGTGTTCAGTGCAGTGAGTCGCTAGAGTTGTTTATACAGAACAGTTGAGAAGAGTTTGTCTTCAGCTGCTGTGCTTTGCATAGGCAGCAACACAAATAACAAAGATCAGTATAATAAAGTGAGCTTTGTCATCTTGGTTGCTGCCTATGCACAGCACAGTAGCCAAAGACTCTTACTGATGCTCCTTGCATAAGCAGTGATAGAAGACTTGCATGTAATGAATGAACACAGCATATATCGGTATTTTGTTATCTTTACACTTTTTCTATCCCTAACTAGGATTAGTTTTAGGACTAGGGATTGGGAGAGGGTTAGGCTTAGTGCAAGGTTTAGGGCTAAGGTTAGACTTAATCACAGGGTTAGGTATAGGGTTAGGACTAGATTAATGCAATTGTTAGATTAAAAAAAATAAAAAACAAAAGCGTTATTTTTAAAGTTTCAGCAAAAAGCATAAAAACTAGGAGGTAAAAATGCAAACTAGAATTACATTACTTTTTTCCTCAAATTACAATATATGCGCTTGGTGGTTAAGGGCAAGGGCATAACAATTGTGGTCACAGAGGTTGCGACCGCTACTGGGCCCGTGGGGTCAGGGGACCTGCCGACACCAGCGCCGATTTCAGCTGAAGGCGCATCCTCGGACCAGTCAGAGGACGTAGGACATTATAATTGGATAGGACCAGGACGACAGACATTATTACTGGATCGGGGACAGGACTAGGGACATTATTACAGGATGGGGGCATTTTTTCAGGATAGAGGATTTAATTAAAGGATTTGGGACATTATCACAGGAAGGGGGATATTATATAGGTCCCATACATCTGACTAACATACTGGTTGGGGCCCAGGGGGAAAATTTCCGCCAGGGCCCAAAGGACTCTAGTCATGCAACTAGTTAGGAGTTCCATGTTGGCCTGGTGGAAGGAACTTGGGGATTGCTCGTGCTTTCCTTGCCCTGAACGCTGGCAACCAGTGCTACGCCACTACTGTAAATGTGCAATGATGGTTTGTGTCTCTTCATTTAGGAAACATGGATTCACTGACACTTCCATCTATGGGCTCTCTTGAATTATCATATTCATGCCAGAAAAAGCATAAAAAATGATCACTAATTTATGAGTTGTATATTTTGCAGGGGAAATTTGTCAGCGGCCTCATTTCCTGTCTTTCTGCAGATGTAGTATTTCCTTCCGCCAACCTGTTGTTTGCTGACAGCTTTAGGATATGCTAAATCTATCATTGCAATCCCTTTACATCTTATTCTTAGAATTCTATGATCCAGCAAGCAAAATTGTGAACCTTGATATGCACATTTTATTACATTATGTAATTTGGAGATTGATACAAGCATTACTCCATGACTGAGGGAAAATAAATTTATGCTGCAAGGTCATAGAGGTTTGGATACTTCCAGAAAAGCATTCCTGTGGATGCACCCATAAGGTCACGTTGCTAAAAAAGACAGCAGAAAGATTCTTTTCTTGGCTGCTAATTACGTTCATTAACTAAGGAAAGTTTCAAAGAAACGACTGTTGTTACCAGTAAAAATACAAGATTTGCTGACAGTATTTAGCAGTGAAGAGATGACACTGAAAATTGCAGTCTTTCCCTGGATTAAACTGATATTTCATTTTCAGTAAATGGGAAGATTTAAAGTCAGTACATGAAAATAAAATACGGTAAATGCTACATTGTATATTTTATTGTAGGTACAGGTCCATTTATATTTATTGACCTTGAATTTTGTAGCTGCATAGGATTCCAATACACTGTGTGCACAATTCTGAGGCAATTTGTATTTTTGATGATTCATTTCATTATGAAGCAACTACAGTGCTGTTGGTCAATTCAATAGGTTAATAAACCTAAAATTTGAATATTTAAAAAAGTTAAAGGGAATCTGTCAGCGGGTTTTTGCAATGTAATCTGACAACAGCATGATATGATGTAGTGACAGAGACCTTGATTCCAGCGATGTATCACAGTTTTCTCTGTTGCAGATTTAGCAAAGCTTAAAATGTTGAGCCCTGTACATCCCCTACCACATCCCTGAGTGGCAGCTCTCTGTGTACAATGTATATTGACAGTGTAAGAAGAAGCAGTGATACCCCTGTCGAGTCCCAATGATCAGGGGGGTGAGGAGGCCATCATGACAGGCCTCAGCAGGAAGACTGCGTCAATAGGGTGCCAGTCACCACCTGACAAGGTTCAGACTAGGTTCGAGAGGACCTCGTGTTCTGGCTGCGCCAGTCAAGACCAGGACCTGTGCCCTACGCCGGTCAAGACACAGAGACCAGACGTCACCTGGCAAGAGCCGAGCCCCCATCCTCTCTGCTACAGGCCCAGCAGATATTCGCCGAAGGTCAAGCAGCGAAGATCCGCAAGGAGACAAGTAAGCTGGGCCGTCACTTCCAGTTTTGACATGGTACTGGTGCTGGCCAGGAAAAGGACAGCAGGTTGAGAGGGGGCCAGTTGGTGCGTGGGAGACTCAGCGTGCACTAATAGGTTTTGTCAGAAAGACGTGTGGCTTAGCGGGAAAACCCGCTAGGGCCAGGGTTAAAGAGAGAGAATCTATGTGGTAACTCCCATGAATGGGCGTACCACCTTCGTGAAGAGGACATTAGTATTATATTATTGTGAAGATCTTTCATTGCTATTACGCTCGTATCGTTATTTGGTTTATTATTTGATTTGCTTTGTTATTATCACTAACTGTTTAAAATGTCTGTAAATTACTATTGCATTTAAACAGAAATATATTGTTCACTGTTCTTGCCTTGTGTTATCGGTGTGTTGCATCCGGTCACCTGCATTGAAAATAGAAAGCTGCTAATCAATGCTGATTGCGCGGTTGGACCAGGAGGCAAGAGGTAACTTGTCCTGTGTTGATAATCTCCTGCTGATAAAATACTGATTGTCAACAGCAAAACACAGGCTAGTAAGTGACACTTAGTAACCCTCAAAAAAAGATATTCCAACTCCTACTTTATCAAAAATATATAGCTTTATTAATAATTAAAACATGATTACACAAAAATATACCAAAACATGATGTACACAAGAAAAATGTTTATAGTTAGAAAAAAAATCTTTATTAAAAAAAAAAAAAAATATATAAAACCAAATATCATATACGTGTGATGTGAGGGGCATGGAACGGCAGACAAATCAGCAAAGATTCAATTTCATATATATAAAAAATATATAACCTATGAAATCAGTATCATATGTGAAATATATATTAGTATATACTAATGCACAGAAGAAGTAAAAAGTGCACAAGTGTGATAATTCAATAATAAAACACCATGTGGCAAGTAATATACTAATTATAAAATAAATTAATGGGAAATATATAAGTGAATAACATGATCAAATCATGATAATTAATTCCCATACAAAAATGAGTAAAGTGCACATGATATGAGAGAATTATACTGAACTTAATCATAATAGATAAGATAAGGTGCAATAGTGCAAGTGAATGAAAAATCAAATACAAACCAGTCTGGCACTCCACTGCTCCCCACTCCTGATGAAGTGGTAGCGAAACGCGCATTTGCGTGGTGTATGTGGGGGCAGTGGAGTGCCAGACTGGTTGGTATTTGATTTTTCATTCACTGATGCACTAGCAGGATGCAGGAGACCCCCATGATAAAGATGGGGGTAGCACAGGTGTAAAATAGTGATAAAGTATCCACTCACAAACCTCCCAACTCATGGAGGGGGTGGTTGCCCATTCTACTAAATCCATTGGGCTGCCCAACACCCCAAAAGACAGACACCCCAATTCACCCAACCACCACTAAAGGGCCTTACTTAATTGTAGCGATCAGTGGCCACAAAGGCCAGACCCAACTAAATAATAATGATGACCAATCTGATAACTTCAGGTCACTACATCAGCCTCCTATCTTCATATTCAGATGTTCCTGGGAAGCAATTCACCAGTATCATGCTGCTGTTCCTACAGATCACCGTGGAGAGGTTTTATGTTTTTGGATCTCACACAGTCAGCTTATTTCCAGTTCTTCTGCATCCATACGGCATATATACATACATATAGAAATGGAGAGAAGAGCCCTCCTGTTTGAACAATTAAAACAATATTTTAACTCCTTTTGGAAATAACAAGTAATAGTTACCGTATGTCATAATCTAATTACAGTTTTGTTTTTTAACTTTTTAACACGCCCAGTTGACTAAAAGACATGAGTCAATTTGCGTTGCATGGGCTTTGCCCGTCTGCCCACATGGGAGCCAGAAACCAGCTGTAATACACAGCCACACTTCTGCTCTGGTGGAGGAGAATTAGAGAAACATCAGAATCATTCACACCCACTCCAAAATGTTTGTACAGATTAACTGGTGACGATTGAAAACAGGATAGTAAGGCCCTCGTCAAGTTCAACCAAATAATGGCCGACAAGTCAACATTCAATATTTTCCTACAAAACATGAACCTTGATAGAGGATTTTAAGACCTGTAATCATTGGGTATCATCCTGAAATTGTTTTGTATAGTCTCCTATTTTTCCTGGATTGAAGAAAATCCACATTGGAAATGTTTATTTATAAAACCCTAAATGATAGGTTTCCATCCTTGTACTGGCCTCGGATATTATGAGAAGTGCCTTGAAAATAACATGTTTAGCTAAGGCAAATGTGCACATTAATGGGGAGATCAGGTGTAATAACCGAGAATGGAACATCTTACATCTGACAGTAATTCTCAGAATCACAGATGGACTCCCAACCCAAGAAATGTGTTTGTATTGTTTTTATTATAATCTTTAAAATGGAAAAAAACAATCTAGTGAGAGAATAAATACAAAAGTTCTGTGTTATACGCTACGAGAATAATGATTACACTTACCTTCTGAGTATTTTTTTTTCCTATCTATTAGAACAGATAAACATTTGGAATATTTATTGTCTATACCTATGGCCAACTTTACATACAAGGTAAGGTTATTGAGCAAAACTGCAAAAGACAAGAATGTTTGAGCTTTCCACAACTTTCAGACGATCAAATGAGAAGTTGTCCAAGTTTCATCCAGAAAACTCAGACAATTTTATTCTAATTTACATCCGATTTTCATCCGTGTGTTGAGTGTGTTAGTTTTTTATGTCCGTGTGACATCCATGTGCGATCCATTTTCATACAACTACATTAAAACATGTACATGATCGCATACAGTATCCTTGGCTTATAATAGAAATGCATCGGTAAAAATCGGATGTGACTCAGACGTTCTGTGTGGGATTCTGTTTTTTGATTTTTTTTACGCACCCATAGACTTGAATGGGTGACTCTCATCCGAGACTCGGAAGAGAATAGCGCATGCTCCGATTTTTTTTCACCGGCAGAACGCGAAAAAGATCGATTATCTGAATAACATGGGACCAGTGCGATGTGTGTGTGCTATCTGATTAATATGCTCATCTGCTTGAGCCCTTAAAGGGGATCTGTTACCAGATTTCACACTGCAAGCTGCATTCTTTGATAAATAGATCCCTTACACATAATGAGTCTGGTATATTAACTTTTGAAAACTCATTATTAGAATAGCTGTATAATCCTTTATTAAACTTTTACTTCCTTATATTAAAATTGTCATTTTATGAGTCCAGCTCTAGTTGGACTCATGAAATACTCATTTTCATATTAGGCAAAAACGTTTTCTGACATAGATTTTGAAAGTAAGTACTCCCCTTGAGGTCAAAGAGAGCTATTTAATAATGTATGTATTTTTCATATGCAGTTTATCTAGGGCTCTGATCCTCAGCTATGGCTCTTAAGGCTGTGTACCCACGTAAGCGTTTTTTTCGTGTTTTTAAGCGTTTTTACCCGCAAAAACGCTTAAAAAACGCTTTCAAGAAGCATCCCATTCATTTTAATGAATTCTGCACTTTTTGTGCACATTGATGCATTTTTTTCAGCAAAAAAACGCATTGCGGAAAAGAACGCAGCGTGCTCATTAATTTTACGGAAAAATATGCATTTCTAACTATATTCTATGAGCAGGAGTATGCTCCTGTAAAAAACGCATAAAAAACGCGCAAAAAAAGGTGCGTTTTTCCTGGGAAGGTGTCCGTTTTTTCTGCATACTTGGGTACATAGCCTTAATGTGCCGTAAAAGAAAGCCATAGATAGGTGTCCTGGAGAGGGTATGTAACTGTATAGTAACAGACAGACTGTACTGACAGACAGGATCAAAGGGAACAAGTGTCGGACAGGGGTGCCAAGTGCCCGCCAGTAACCAACTCCAGGACCCCACTTTTCAGCTACAGTATATGCAAGTATGACATTATCCTCTATCACAAATTTATAAAACAATGAACTGGGTAGATTGTTAAATAAATAAGATACCACATTTGTCTGTAATAGTGAGTTAAGTAAATTGTGCTAAGTGCGGCTCATATAGGAGGGTGGCGGCCACTCCTGCACAACGGCCCTCCGGAGGATTCTTCTGTTCTTCTTTGGGCCAGTCCAAGCCTGAAGAGAACTGTACAGTACACAAGGTTTTAACACATAGGTCAGGCTATTGACACAACAATCATGACAAAGATATATATATATATATTTTAGAAGCACTGGATCAATGGATAAAAGTTGATATTGGTTACAAATGTGGACATATCTTTTAAGAAACCATTATTTTTGAACACACCTACCAACCTAAAAAAAAAAGAAATTAAACCACGACTTTCAATACTAATCACAATATCAAGTTGTGCAATGTTCAATATTCCTTTTATAGGGAGAAAAATCCCTGCAGTGAGAGATATTAAAAACTTGAAAGAATTAAATTGTATTTTCTCCTTGAGCAATGTGAAAATAATTATAAAAGAAATCTCAGTAGTAAAAGAACATAATCACACTATATGAATAATCAAATTTATGGAAAGCGATTTGGTTATCTACAGCATGCAATTTATTTCTGAAAAGCTTTAAATAGTGTTAACAGTTTATTTCTTAGTTTCAGTTGGCTGAAAAGGTCATCGGAGAAACACATAAGTCTTGGGATTGCAGAGCAAATGTCATGTTATGATGTCAGGTGCCTGATATAGAAGGGTTAATGATTTGCCTTTAAATGCCTAACTGCCTTTAATTCTTCATTTGCCTTTTGCCTTTCATTTATTCTTATGACACTGCAGTTTTGCCTGTCTCCTCTTCAAGGGAAATATGCTTCTTATCATATGTGTTCTCAATAGTCAGCCACCGTGTTCTGGGCATATTGTAAACAAGGTATGACCCTGAGGTGATGATGGGGGCCACATGAGCTCCATAGAATTACATATTGTTGTAAATGGTATAAAAGATTGCCTTGTGTTTCATTACGTCAGATAAAGTAATTTGCCCATGACCTGTGTGTGTGCAGTCTCCTTTGTCTCCAAGCGCTTGTAAATTAAGGGCGTAAACTCCTAATTTGGCCTCACTGGTGATCTGGCATACCTGACTTTGGTCAGAACGAAAACAGCTACAACAGCACCCGAACAGGGACCGTGGAAACCAGCCTATTCAGAATCCGTATGTGGGAGCTTCCTGGAAGGTTGAACATGCAAAATCCAGCTGCAGCAGGTGAGGAAATTTATTCTTACACTTTGATTTTGCATCTGTAATCTCTCTCTGGGATCTCTACATATCTCTGGGTAAAGCTGTACAACACGGTTCAAAAGAACCTACATCACCAGTGAGCATGTCCGTATGAGAGTTGAATAATAGAGTAATAAGATAATAAATGTCATCTGTATTATCTGTCAATCTGTTCTGTCAATATACTAACTAGTTTGTCAATATACTAACTAGTTGTGTACTGTGTAGCACAGAGCTGGGATACTCTATGCAATGTTGTTATTTTGGTCATTTTTGATTGGCAGTAAATCATATGAGGCTGAAATTTGTATAGGGCTGTGGTTTTTGGTTTTTGTTGTTCTTGTTGTTTCAGAAGCTGGCTTTGGTGTTCTCAGAGTGTCATTGGACACTGCTGTAGTTTTATAAGATGTGTTAATTTCAAAGTGCAAAATAGGCAGGCTGTGTGAATCCTTGTATGTATGTCTATGAGAACCTCTCAATGAGATGAGAGATGAGTAATTGAGTATAAGGGATATAAATAAATCCCTGATTGATGAGGGATTCCAATTAAGAATGGTCCACTCTATGTGACAGAGGACATTATTCAACTCACTTTGAACTGAATTAGGCAGAGTGATTTTTGCTTTCTTCTCTTTGTAAAATCAAAGGACCACTGAAAAGTGAAAGGAAAAAAAATCCCTGAATGAGCACGTATGAATGAATCATTACACATCATTTTGTGTCAAGAAATTGTTACCTTTCTAGTTCTTGTGGGAGATCCCAGACAGATGCGTTATAGATATTTCAATCTACATCTGAGACTGAATGAATTGAGTAATGATATAGCTCGTGTTATATGTGGCATTACATTGTAAAGGTTCCTGGATGCATTTGGCCAGTGAAGGGCAAGGCTCGGTTACTCACATTATACAGTTACCTGCTCTTATAGTGAAATCCCATGATTTTGAGAGTTTTGCAGAGATTGATTTTGATTAAGTGCTAAAGAACTACTGCATTCTGTTACTGTCTGAAGGACACTACATTTCTAAAATTCTGATAGGAGGGGGGAATGAAAGGGCTGCGCAGTTCTCCTCTCCTCTCCGTTGTTATCTCCGCTGAGTGTCTAATGGGAGAATTCACGGAGCTGGGCTCAAGATTCTCTGTGTTTCTGTCCTTGGCGTAAATACTCGCTAGGAGATTTGTGCATTTTAAAGCAACAGTACTTAATTGAAGTGGAATGAAATTTTGTAAGTTGAAGTTGAAAGTAAAATATGGTGCCTAATTTAGAAGGAAATTGTAAGTGATTGTTTGGTCAGCTGATCTACCGGGTGAGAGGCAAGGAGCCTTCCCACTACACCTTGGCAGGCTCTCTCTGACTTGCTACGTGTGGCCTGTAAGACAAGGTCAGGCACACTAGAGGGGCATTTCAGAAGAAAGGTAAGCTGTCGGGAGAAAAAGTTGAAGCCATGGGCAACTTTTTCTGTGTACAGTCGGTGCCCCCAATGGGATCCAAGACAGCTATGCAGATTGTAAAAGACAGAGAAGAAAGGAAGCAGTAAAACAGGTGGAACCAATATTGAAAAAGTCAAAAATACCAGAATGTGAATGTTTGGATGTACAAGAAGGCACAGACAAGGGAAGAGAATAGCAAGTGAATAAATGATGTTTGAGAATGTGCAGCAGTGTGGAAGGTGTATTATGAATGATTTGATTGACAAAGTTTAACCAGAGACCCAGACAAAACAGATGGACTTGTAAACACTGTGGTCAGACTCAGACAAACCCAGACTGAATAGCTACTTGTGTGACCTGTGCTACTGACCTAAACGAGTTGTGCTAAATCCTGTCCAGACAAGATCATATGCAGTGACATAAGAAGCTTACATAATAGTGTGGGTAGTGGGTAGTGGGGTCATTGACCTTTGAGGAGTAAGCTGACAGTAGACACAAGACGACCAACCCCATCAGGACCTAGAAGGGTGACTAGAGTAAGAAAGATGCAGGTGTGTTATCCCTGGAGCCCCTCTGACCAGCTAGCTTTGCTGAAGCAGCTGCCTGACCCTGAAAACCAACCATTCCCGTTTTACAGACACATAAAGGAAATACAGCGGACATATAAGTGTACCTGGGCAGACCTAGAGAGGTTGGTGAGTTTAAAGGCAGGTGACGCACTAGGACACATAATTAAGACACACACAGATGTGGCAAAGAATCAAGGTTGGGGCATGGATGATAAATCTGCACTGTCTGGGGAGATGTACTGTGGCGCCCCCAGGAGCATGGTCGCCACAGTGGCATTGCCTTCCTCCAGGGAGGGTGATGTCAGGCTTGGAAGCAATGAAGGGTCTCTCTAGCAGTTAACCATGTCATGCAACACGGTTCCCACTCCAGGCCAGCAGAGGGAGCTCTGAACCAATACTAAGGGGAAGAGTTCCTCTCTGGGGGCCAGGAGGGGAAATTAGTCAGTTAGTGTGAGGAGGGCAACGAGTGTAGACGTGTGGAGAGAAGCTGGAGGTTGAGCTGAGGATAGATAGCTCCCTCCCACTGATAGCACATGATCTGGAGCCTGGTCTCCACGGTTGTATGGATACTGAAGGTCCTGCAACAGAAACCAGATGAATAGGAAGCTGTAAATGCTCTATTCCCACCTAAGATTCGGAGGCACAACAGCAACGGGTGAGCCAAGAGAAATAGAGTTCTACAGCTGTCTGCCATATGAGGTAGATCCAAAAGGGAAGAAGGAGGAACTTCAGTGTAACACAGTACTGCATGTACCTCAAGTAAGCGCTAGAGAGGAGACTACACAAAGCATCTGATAGAGAGATCCCTAAGTTGCTTCCAGGCTAATCAGCTCCTGTGCCATCTGTAATCTGGACCCTGGACTGTGGGTCGCCCTCCCAGGGCTGTGGGGTACTCGGTACTGGGCCGGTCCTTCAGAGGGCAGTGTCACAGCAGCGGTGACCCGGTCCGTGGCCCTGGGCGCCCATGTAAAAGGGGATTGAGTGACGGGAATAAAGTTTATGAATGATTCGTAACGCCACCTGTGGGGTTCGGCAAAGGAGGTGTTAAGCCG
The DNA here is from genome assembly GCF_039654945.1 of Dendrobates tinctorius. Classification (NCBI taxonomy): domain Eukaryota; kingdom Metazoa; phylum Chordata; class Amphibia; order Anura; family Dendrobatidae; genus Dendrobates; species Dendrobates tinctorius. The sequence goes on from NW_027361738.1 coordinate 13,547,108, forward strand.
ACGCTGAAGACAGATAATCTGGGACAGATGGTGGGGTGCAGCAGTGATGTTATAGCCCTCCACAGGCAGGGCCGTTGGTCCCAGGGCAGTGTAGATAGGTGTTGGGAACATGGGTGCAGTGTATGGCACAAGGATGTAGCAGTGCCAGAGAGTTTGTAGGAAGAAGGCAAGGACACAACAGGGTGCAGTTTCTTTACCTTTACTTGGCAAATGCAGTCCAGGGTCCTAATTACAGATGGCACAGGAGTAGGCTAGGCTGGAAGCAACTCAGGAATCTCTCAGATGGGTTGTTGGTGTGAGTTCATTCTCTGGTTCACCAGTTGTGAGTTCTCCTTCCAGACTCCCTCTGGTGGTAATAGGAGCGAGAGGCTGATTTGATCGGTGGAGATCTGCCACCTGAGAATGAGGATGACGATTGGATCTCAGGAGTCTCAGATTGGATTTAAGACAGCCGACGCCCTATTCAGTTGCTGGTGATTCCTTCTGGCTTGTCAGTTCTTGGTTTTCAGCTCTGTTCCAGTCATCTAAAGCTAAGTTTTTCTGCTAATGTTCACACTTGCTTTTGTTGGTCTATTCAGTTTTTTGGTGTGTTCAGCCAGCCCCTGCTGAGGGCTGTGCTGAATTTCCACTCTTATTTATCAGTATTTTGCCAATTGGCTTTTTGTCCCTTACTAGTTCGGTCTCTTTTTGCTCTGTCTCAGAATATTTCAGAGTGCTGATATAGTGGGAGACGTCTAGTGACTTCAGGGTTAATTTTGCTATCAGAAGTGTTGGACATGATTTTTGTAGGGTTTTTTGCAGGTTGTAGACAGTGTCTTTCCTTTCCTTTCCTGTCTAGTTAGTTTGGGCCCCATCATTTGCTCAGCCTATTTTCCTGCCTGTGTTTGTGCCTTCATCTTTTTTTCACCGTCAATACATGTGTGGGGGCTATCTATTCCTTTGGGGTCTGCTCTGGGGCAGTTAGTTTTCCCTTTTCTTGTTTTAGGCTTATTTAGTCCTCTGGCCGTGACGAGGCGTCTAGGAACATCGTAGGCACGCTCCACGGCTACTGCTAGTTGTTGTGGTAAGATCAGGGATCTGCAATCTGCATAGTTACCAACCTCTTGGTTTTCTGTGAATTAGCACAGGATCAGGCTAGCCTGGAAGCAACTCAGGAATCTCTCTCTCAGATGGGTTGTGTAGTCTCCTTCCTAGCGCTTAGTTGAGGTACATGCAGCACTGTGTAACACTGAAGTTCCTCCTTCTTATTTTCTCTTAGAACTACCTCGTATGGCAGACAGCTGTAGCCCTCTATCTCTCTTGACTCACCCGTCGCTGTTGTGCCTCCGAGTCTTAGGTTGAAATAGAGCATTTACAGCTTCCTACTCCTCTGGTTTCTGTTGCAGGACCTTCAGTATCCATACAACCGTGGAGACCAGGCTCCAGATCATGTGCTTTCACTGGGAGGGAGCTCTCTATCCTCAGCTCAACCTCCAGCTTCTCTCCACACATATACACTCATTGCCCTCCTCACACTAACTCCTAATTTCCCTTCCTGGCCCTCAGAGAGCACTCCTTCCCCAATTCTGGTTCAGAGCTCCCTCTGCTGGCCTGGAGTGGGAACTGTGTTGCATGACATGGTTAAGTGCTAGAGAGACTCTTCATTGCCTCCAAGCCTGACATCACCCTCCCTGGAGGAAGGCAATGCCACTGTGGCGACCATACTCCTGGGGCACCACATTCCCCCTTAGTGTAATTCAGCAATCCTGGGCTGATGAAAAACATATGAACATAATAAACAAATAAACAAATATAAATGTAGAAGATTTTGAAAAAATGAAAAAATTACAAAACCCAAAAGCTCCAAAAATAGTCCTATGATGATAAGTCAAAGCATCAATGTCCATGGTCCATTCCTGGGTAATTGGTGAACTATGTACAAGGTTAGTGACCACACACAGTCCAGTGGCCAAAATGTCCATAAAACAAATGGGAAAACTCAAAAAGGAAATTTCTTACAGAATATCTGTAGGCACAAACTTGAACAGTTACATATACACTCACTGGCCACTTTATTAGGTACACCTGTCCAACTGTGTGTTAAGACTTAATTTCTAATCAGCCAATCACATGGCGGCAACTCAGTGCATTTAGGCATGTAGACATGGTCAAGACAATCTCCTGCAGTTCAAACCGAGCATCAGTATGAGGAAGAAAGGTGATTTGAGTGCCTTTGAACGTGGCATGATTGTTGGTGCCAGAAGGGCTGGTCTGAGAATTTCAGAAACTGCTGATCTACTGGGATTTTCACGCACAACCATCTCTAGGGTTTACAGAGAATGGTCCGAAAAAGAAAAAAAATCCAGTGAGCGGCAGTTCTGTGGCCGGAAATGCCATGTTGATGCCAGAGGTCAGAGGAGAATGGGCAGACTGGTTCGAGCTGATAGAAAGGCAACAGTGACTCAAATTGCCACCCGTTACAACCAAGGTAGGCAGAAGAGCATCTCTGAACGCACAGTGCGTCGAACTTTGAGGCAGATGGGCTACAGCAGCAGAAGACCACACTGGGTACCACTCCTCTCAGCTAAGAACAGGAAACTGAGGCTACAATTTGCACAAGCTCATCGAAATTGGACAGTAGAAGATTGGAAAAACGTTGCCTGGTCTGATGAGTCTCGATTTCTGCTGCGACATTCGGATGGTAGGGTCAGAATTTGGCGTAAACAACATGAAAGCATGGATCCATCCTGCCTTGTATCAACGGTTCAGGCTGGTGGTGGTGGTGTCATGGTGTGGGGAATTTTTTCTGGGCACTCTTTGGGCCCCTTGGTACCAATTGAGCATCGTTGCAACGCCACAGCCTACCTGAGTATTGTTGCTGACCATGTCCATCCCTTTATGACCACAATGTACCCAACATCTGATGGCTACTTTCAGCAGGATAATGCGCCATGTCATAAAGCTCGAATCATCTCAGATTGGTTTCTTGAACATGACAATGAGTTTACTGTACTCAAATGGCCTCCTCAGTCACCAGATCTCAATCCAATAGAGCATCTTTGGGATGTGGTGGAACGGGAGATTCGCATCAGGGATGTGCAGCCGACAAATCTGCGCCAACTGTGTGATGCCATCATGTCAATATGGTCCAAAATCTCTGAGGAATGCTTCCAGCACCTTGTTGAATCTCTGCCACGAAGAATTGAGGCAGTTCTGAAGGCAAAAGGGGGTCCAACCCCTTACTAGCATGGTGTACCTAATAAAGTGGCCAGTGAGTGTATACACACAATTTCAACATTTACATGAACTTAGCTATACACGATATCTGATAGGCGGTATACCTTGTGTAGTGCGGGTAGACCTGCGTAACTCTGGTGTGGGTAAACTGGGTTGTATCCTCCTATGGACTCTTAGTCTCACCATGGGTATGACAGATTCACCACTGGCAGGGCGAGGATTCTCTGGCGCCACTGCTGGTGTGGCATCCACTGCTTGAACTGCCTGATTCTCAGAGTTCTCATGAGTCCCTTCTTCTTGTACTACCAGTTGGGGAAATGTCAACACTGGCACCACTATGGCATCATTTACTTTGGTCCAATTTGCAGGGAATTCTCCAAGTATAGTGCTGACCTTTTCTTCTTCTATTTGTTGGATGTTATTTTGTTCTTCCATTCTTTCTTTTAGCTGGTCAGGGCATAATTTCAAATGATCCCTCGATATTGCTGCTGAGGTTTCTCCTCCATCTTTACTAATAAGGCACACCTTGGTATTGTCAAAGTTTGAGGGTAGAATGGTGTAGGGTTCAGCTTCCCATTGGTCACTCAATTGATGCAGTCTTCTTTTCCTCTTGATGACTTGTTCTTCTGGTGACAAGGGGACTGCAGGTGCATGCTGGTTATAGTGCCTTTCTTGTTTTTGTCTTGCCTGAGCTAAACTCTTCTCCACATACTCTTGTACTCTACGGTACTGTTGTTGTCTTTCTGTATCACAGTCAGCATCTGGTGATGTTACTTCAGGTGTCAGGACTCCCATATCCAAATCAATAGGCAGTTTACCAGGCCTCGCTCTCATTAGGTAGGCTGGAGTGCAGTTGGTGGAAGGGAGGTAACTCTATTTCTTCAAGAGCCTCAGGGTCTTCTCCTGCATCTGGCAGATTAGGCATTCTGGACAGCGCATCAGCATTGGCATTCTTGTGTCCTGCTCGGTACTTGATGGTAAATTCATAGCTAGACAGCCGAGCCATCCATCGCTGCTCCAGGGCACCTAGTTTTGCAGTTTCCAAGTGAGTCAACGGGTTGTTGTCCGTGAAGATGGTAAACTTGGCAAGGAACTCCAGCTTGAAGGAACTGTAGTTGTCAGAGTTCCTTTCAGTGGAACGAAGCTTCCTGCTGGCATAGGAGATCACTCTTTCTTTGCCATTCTGTACCTGTGATAGTACTGCTCCCAGTCCCACGTTGCTGGCATCAGTATACAACACAAAGGGCTGGTCATAATCTGGGTAGGCCAGAACTTCATCTCCTGTGAGAGCAATCTTCAGTCGGGTGAAGGACCTCTCCAACTCCTCACTCCATTCAAATGTGGAACTTTTCTGTTTGGCCTTCTTGGACTGCCCCACCAGAAGATTTTACATAGGAGTGGCTATTTCAGTGAAGCCTTTGATGAACCTTCGGTAGTAGCCTACCAACCCGAGGAATTGGCGTACTTCATGGAGGTTGCTGGGCTTCGGCCAGTCCCGGATGACTGTGACTTTGTCAGGATCCGGTGCCACACCTTCTGCACTCACTACATGACCGAGGTACTGTACCTTGGGCTTCAGGAGGTGGTATTTGGAAGGCTTCACCTTCAGGCCAAAGTTGGACAAGGCTTCAAACACCTCAGCCAGGTGCTTCAGATGGTCTTCATAAGTTTTGGAGAAAACAATGACATGATCCAGGTACAACAGGACTGTCATGAAGTTCTTGTGTCCCAGACAGCACTCCATCAGCCGTTGGAACGTCCCAGGAGCGGTGCAGAGTCCGAATGGCATGTAGTTGAACTCGCAGAGTCCCATTAGGGTGGTGAAGGCCGTTTTCTCCTTGTCTGCCTCTGCCACGGGAACCTGCCAATACCCACTAGTGAGATCTAAGGTGGAAAAGTAGTTAGCAGTTTTAAGTGCAGCTAATGACTCTTCAATTCTGGGTAATGGGTAGGCATCTTTATGTGTAATGCTGTTAATTTTTCTGTAATCAACACACATTCTCATGGTACCATCCTTTTTCTTTACAAAAACTATGGGAGCTGCCCAGGGGCTGCAACTGTCTCTGATCACCCCAGCTTCCTTCATTTCTCTCAACATACTTTTGGCACATTGATATTGTGTTGGGGGTATAGGCCGGTACCTTTCTTTTATGGCTGGATGATCTCCAGTGGGGATATGATGTTGAACCCTTTTGCCTTTCCAAAATCTAGAGGGTGTTTACTGAATACCAGCTCATACTCCTGGGTCACTCTGTAAACCCCATTTTTCTGGTATGAAGGTGTGGAGTCAGTTCCCACCTGCAGCTGCTGGCACCACTCCTCCAGTTGCTTAACAGAGCCATTGTCCTCCACCTGGCCGGATGAGACCAAGGGCTCTGCTGCCTGCATTGCATTGTTACTGACAGTGAGCAGCTTAGCAACTGTGTCATACCGAGGTATTGTGGCCTCCTCCTCCCCACAATTCAAAAGGCGTACAGGTACTCTCCCTTTTCGTACATCAACTACCCCTCTGGCTGTCAGGACAGTGGGCCTGCTATCAGAGTATACTGGCTCTACCAATGCCTGGTAATCCTTTCCTCTGAGACCTATGGCTGCCCGACACCAAATCAACATTTCACATCTGGGGGGTATTGCAATGGGGAAAGCATCACTCACTCTGACACTGCCAATTTCTCTGCCATAGAGTTCTACCTGCTGTCTTTCCATCAGGGCCTTGATCTCCTTCTGCAGGACTCATTGTTCACTGGAACCAGCAGTCTCAGCCACCTGTTGCAACAAGACAATAATCTAGGAAAGACAATTTTCAATTTGTACCAAGAGTCATCATGGGATTACATTCTCGTCGATCAATATCCACAACTATCAGACCTTGAGATTTTAACTCTACCCGACCCAATTTAACAGTAATTTCTTTACACCCTACTTGTGGTAAAGACTGACCATTACTGGCAACTACTGTGAGTTCATCACTTGGGCCACAGGTAAGTTCAGAGTCAGCCCAATACCGCTTGTAGAGGATATAGAGCATAGTGGTCACCTGGGAGCCAGTGTTCAGCAAAGCGTTCATGGGGATGCCGTCAATCACCATTGGAAGGATCGGTTTCCCTCCAACATACTTGGCTCGCCAGTTCCTTGGGCATTGTGGTCCTACTCCAGGGGTTGCTCGTTTAAATAACAGAATCTTGCAAGGTGGCCTGCCTTGTAGCAGTGACGACAGATGGGACGTCCGTCCTGGTCATAGCGATCGTTGTTTCTCCCTCGGAGTGGCGGGATTCTCCTCTTCCGGAACCACAGGACATCCTCCAGACTGGAAGCAAGCTGGATCTTCTCCTTGGAGGACACCTGCAGGGACTGCACGGTTTTAGTAAGTGCAGCCATACCTTTGGTCAACTCCTGGACCTGAAGATGCAGTTCTTCAGTTGGATCTTTATCCAGAGTCTGTGCATCAGCCTCCACAGGGATGGAAGGGAAAGATGTTGCTTCCTGGTGGTAGGTGATCGCTGGGCGCCTGGGGGGCGCTGGATGGCTGACAGTTGGTTCCTGCAGCACCCGGATAGCCCTGTCCTTGAAATCAGCAAAGTCTAGATCAGAGTTCTGTAGGGCTATGATGCGCAGCTGCGCTCTGTGGGTGCTGGATAGGAGTCCTTCAACAAATTGCTCCTTTAGCAGTCCGTCTCCATCTTTCACACTGTCAGGGTCAATTTGCTTGACGGCTCGCAGCGCCTCCTGCCGGTTAAGAGCATAGTCCCATATATTGTCCTGCACTTTCTGTTTACATCCAAAGAACCCCATCTTGATTTCAGCTGCCCCATCATTTGCTCAGCCTATTTTCCTGCCTGTGTTTGTGCCTTCATCTTGTTTCACCGTCAATACATGTGTGGGGGCTATCTATTCCTTTGGGGTCTGCTCTGGGGCAGTTAGTTTTCCCTTTTCTTGCTTTAGGCTTATTTAGTCCTCCGCTAAGAATATTAAGGCAGACGCCCTTTCTAGGAGTTTCTTCGCCGATTCTCTTAGTGTGACTGAGCCTACTACCATCCTAGGTGAGGGGGTAGTTCTCTCTGCCATTTCGCCCGATTTGAGACGCGCCCTGGAGAAATTTCAGGAGGATAAACCTGAGCATTGCCCTATGGGAAAATTGTATGTTCCTGACCAGTGGAGAGAGTTATGTCTGAAATTCATTGCTCCGCATTGGCTGGTCATCCAGGTATTTTTGGTACCAGAGATTTGGTGAGTCGGTCCTTTTGGTGGCCTGCCTTATCTCATGACGTCAGGAATTTTGTACAGTCCTGTGGGACTTGTTCTCGGTCTAAACCCTGTTCTTGTTCTAGTGGGTTGCTGATGCCCTTGCCGGTGCCCAAGAGGCCATGGACCCATATCTCAATGGATTTTATTTCTGATCTTCCTGTATCTCAGAGAATGACTGTTATCTGGGTGATTTGTGATAGATTTTTGAAGATGGCCCATCTTGTACACTCCCAAAGTTGCCATCTTCCGCTGAGTTGGTGCCCTTGTTTTTACAACAGGTGGTTCGGTTACATGGGATTCCTGAGAATATTGTGTCCGACAGAGGAGTCCAGTTTGTTTCCAGATTCTGGAAAGCCTTTTGTTCCAATCTGGGAATTCAGTAATCCTCGTCCGCGTTTCATCCCCAGACCAATGGACAGACTGAGAGAACAAACCAGACCTTGGAGTCTTATTTGAGATGTTTTATATCTGCTGATCAGGATAATTGGGTCTCATTTTTGCCCTTGGCCGAATTCGCACTGAACAATAGAGCTAGTTCTGCCACTTTGATGTCACCCTTTTTCTGTAATTTTGGGTTTCATCCTCGATTCTCTTCAGGGCAAGTGGAATCTTCGTCCTGCCCAGGTGTGGACACAGTGGTTAAGAGAATGCAGCAGATATGGGACCAAGTGGTGGATAAGTTGTCACTCTCTCAGGAAAAGGCCCAGCGATTTTCCAACCGGCATAGGACCATTGGTCCCCGGTTTAAAGTGGGTGATATGGTTTGGTTGTCATCTAAAAATATTCCTATGAAGGTTGCATCTCCTAAATTTAAGCCAAGATTTATTGGTCCTTATAAGATTTTGGAAATTCTTAATCCTGTTTCGTTTCGATTGGCTCTTCCAGTTACGTTCAAGATCCATAACGTATTTCACAAATCTCTGTTGAAGAGGTTTGTTGAGCCAGTGGCTCCTATGGCAGCACCTCCTGACCCTGTGTTGGTTGAAGGCAATGTGGAATATGAGGTAGAGAAAATATTGGATTCTCGTTTGGTTAGACGGAGACTCCAGTATTTGGTCAAATGGAAGGGTTATGGTCAGGAGGATAATTCTTGGATCTCTGCCTCCGATATTCATGCCAATAGATTGGTTCGTGCTTTTCACCGGGCCCATCTTGATCGGCCTGGTGGCATGATGAGGGTTCGGTGACCCCTCCTCAATGGGAGGTACTGTTGTGAGTTCATTCTCTGGTTCACCAGTTGTGAGTTCTCCTTCCAGACTCCCTCTGGTGGTAATAGGAGGTCGAGAGGCTGATTTGATCTGTGGAGATCTGCCACTTGAGAATGAGGATGACAATTGGATCTCAGGAGTCTCAGATTGGATTTAAGACAGCCGACGCCCTATTCAGTTGCTGGTGATTCCTTCTGGCTTGTCAGCTCTTGGTTTTCAGCTCTGTTCCAGTCATCTAAAGCTAAGTTTTTCTGCTAATGTTCACTTATGCTTTTGTTGGTCTATTCAGTTTTTTGGTGTGTTCAGCCAACCCCTGCTGGGGGCTGTGCTGAATTTCCACTCTTATTTATCAGTATTTTGCCAATTGGCTTTTTGTTTCTTACTAGTTCGGTCTCTTTTTGCTCTGTCTCAGAATATTTCAGACTGCTGATATAGTGGGAGAAGTCTCGTGACTTCAGAGTTAATTTTGCTATCAGAAGTGTTGGACATGATTTTTGTAGGGTTTTTTGCAGCTTGCAGACAGTGTCTTTCCTTTCCTTTCCTGTCTAGTTAGTTTGGGCCCCATCATTTGCTCAGCCTATTTTCCTGCCTGTGTTTGTGCCTTCATCTTGTTTCACCATCAATACATGTGTGGGGGCTCTCTATTCCTTTGGGGTCTGCTCTGGGGCAGTTAGTTTTCCCTTTTCTTGCTTTAGGCTTATTTAGTCCTCCGGCCGTGACGAGGTGTCTAGGAACATCGTAGGCACGCTTCACGGCTACTGCTAGTTGTTGTGGTAAGATCAGGGATCTGCAATCTGCATAGTTACCAACCTCTCTGGTTTTCTGTGACTTAGCTTGTTCTGTTTTTTTTCTCCTCGGTGACCCATTCATAACTGGTTGTGTAGTCTCCTTCCTAGCGCTTAGTTGAGGTACATGCAGCACTGTGTAACACTGAAGTTCCTCCTTCTTATCTCTCCTTCTTATCTTCTCTTAGAACTACCTTGTATGGCAGACAGCTGTAGCCCTCTATCTCTCTTGGCTCACCCGTCGCTGTTGTGCCTCCAAGTCTTAGGTGGGAATAGAGCATTTACAGCTTCCTACTCCTCTGTTTTCTGTTGCAGGACCTTCAGTATCCATACAACCGTGGAGACCAGGCTCCAGATTATGCACTTTCACTGGGAGGGAGCTCTCTATCCTCAGCTCAACCTCCAGCTTCTCTCCACACATCTACACTCGTTGCCATCCTCACACTAACTCCTAATTTCCCTTCCTGGCCCTCAGAGAGCACTCCTCCCCCAATTCTGGTTCAGAGCTCCCTCTGCTGGCCTGGAGTGGGAACTGTGTTGCATGACATGGTTAACTGCTAGAGAGACCCTTCATTGCCTCCAAGCCTGACATCACCATCCCTGGAGGAAGGCAATGCCACTGTGGCGACCATACTCCTGGGGGCGCCACATTTGCACTTACAAAGTAAAGGTAAACAAACTACATTCTGCTGTGTCCTTGCCTTCTTTCTGCAACTTCTTCAGCACTGCTACAACGCTGTGCCCGACACTGCACCCTCTTCCTCAACTCTTATTCTCTTCATCTACACTGCCCTGGGACTACAGCCCTGCCTGTGGATGGCTATAGCATCACTGCTGCACCCCACCATCTGTCCCAGAGGATCTGTCTGCAGCGTCGACTTAACACCTCCTTTGCCGAACACCACAGGTGGCGTCACGAATCACTCATAAACTTTATTTCATCACTCAAACCCCTTTTACATGGGTGCCCAGGGCCACGGACCGGGTCACCGCTGCTGTGACACCTTCCTCTGAGAGACCGGCCCAGTACCGAGTATCCCACAGCCCTGGGAGGGCGACCCAGTACTGTGAGTCACTAAGACAATGGGCTATAGTGAAACAATCAGAGCAGTCTGTACTCCTGACTAACGTGACACAGCAAAAAGGAGAGAGTGTAGAGATGTACTTTGGACGGTTACAACTGAAATGGGCAGACATGGGGTACATTTGCATAAACCCACTTGATGTTAGGGTACCGTTACACCTAGCGATGCACCAGCGATCCCGACCAGTGATATGACGCGGTCAGGATCTCTGGTGCATCGCTAGGTGGTCGCTAGTGAGCTGCCACTCAGGCAGATCTCACCAGCGACATCGCTGGGGACGGGGATCACTACTTACCTGTCAGACGCGGCGATCCTGCGTCCTCCCGCCCGGCTCCACGCGTCGCTCGTCGTCAGCAGGAAGCGCCACAGGAAGTGACCAACGAGGAATGGTCCAGCAGCTTCTCGCGCGATCAGCAATAACCAGCGGGGGAGCCAGTCGGAGGTAAGTATCACATGCAGCGATATCGCTAGCAATATCGCTGCAACGTCACAAAATCGGTGACTTTACAGCGATATCGCAGTGTGTAACGGGGGCTTTAGAATACTGGTGAATGCATTCATTGACGGTATGAACAAAGACATACGAGATGCAGTACAGACAGCCAGACCTGAATGGAGATATGTAGATCCAAAAGACCTCCTTAAAGTAGCTAAAGTAGTTGAGCAATGAAGGACGATAAGACAACCTGTCATGTATGCTGGAGCACAAGGAAAAAAGTGGAGACGTAATAGGGGACCAAGGGACCTAGAAACTGTGAGGTGCTGGAATTGTGGTACCTACAAAACTTATTGTTAGTGACAATACCCCTATGAATTTACTGTCATGATTAAATTGAAAGAAGGAACCAATCCTCCTTGTTTAAATCAATACCCCTTGAGCCTAGCCAAATCAATGGCCCCGAGCAGAGATATTAAAGAGTATGATAAGGCAGGGGTTCTGGTGCAAAGATCTTCCCCCTGCAACACCCCTTTGTATCCCATTATGAAAATAGGAGCCAAGGGTTTGCTGACACTTACAGAAAGGTTCATGACTTAAAGGCTATTAATGATGTTACAGAGAGTATGACCTCAATCGTCCCTGATCCACACACATCTGTCACAGATCCCAGTGATGTCAAAATGTTTCACAGTCATTGATTTAGCAGGTGCATTTTTCTCTGTACCCCTGCACCCTGACTGTCAGTATCTTTTTTTCCCTTACTCATAAAGGTAATCAATATTGTTGGACAGTCCTCCCACAAGGGGGAAAGAAATCCTCTGCCATCTACTCAGCAGCAATGGCAGGGATCCTTGAGTAATTACCTCATCCACAGATAGTACTATTACAGTACGTGGATGACCTTTTGCTCTGCTGCCTGGACCAGATGTCCTGCAGGGAAGCTACAGGCTTCTTGCTATGTTTTTTTTGGCAGAAAAGGGTTGCAAGGTCTCATGTGACAAATTACAGTATTACAAACAAAAGGTGATATTTTTGGGACATTGTATTGCCGAAGGTACAGGACACATGACTGAAGACAGGAAACAGGCAATTCAAAATCTCCCTCTACCCAGGTCACATCAGCACCTACGCACTTTCCTAGGCTTGGTGACCTACTGCAGGCCTTGGATAAGGTCTGCTTCACAAATGATGCAACCACTCTATGACTGCTTGTGTCAGCCCCGGCCTTAGGCATTCCAAACTATGACCAGCCATTTTTTTCTTGTTTTGCCCAGAGCAGGGAGGACATGCTACCGCAGTACTGACACACCAATATGGAGGGAAACAGAGACCAATAGCTTACTACTCAGCACAATTAGACCCAGTGATCAGAGGGTCACCTACATGAGTCTGTGCGGTAGGAGCAGCTGCACGATTACTAGGAAAGGCATGTGAGATCACACTGACGTTTCCTTTGACAATTTATTCCCCACATGACATCCATTCCATACTCGTACCAACCAAAACATCTGTCTATGGCCAGACAGCTCCGACTTAAATGTGCTCTACTAATTCCTGAGTATGTCACCCTCAAAAGGTGTAACGTTCTGAATCCCGCCAACCTCCTGCCTGTGGATTCAGAAAAGGGGGAATTGGTGACCGTATTAGCAAGTGAGGAAGAATACTTTGACATGATGCATGAACATGACTGTATAGAACTGATGAGTCAGGAGACAGTGGGGTTTTGCACACATTCATGAAAAACCTGCTCCTAATGCAGATTTTGAGGTTTTTTTTGTAGATGGCTCCAGATACCACCGTTATGGGCGATTTTACACTGGATATGCAGTAGTATCCTCACATGAGGTAATCTGAGCTGAACCATTCCCTCTTCACATGTCGGCACAGGAGGCAGAGTTGAAGGCACTCACTGAGGCGTGTAGAGCTGCTGCAGGTAAAGTCGCTAATATTTACACTGATTCAAATTATGCATGGGGAATAGTCCATGATTATGGCCCTATCTGGAGAAGCAGAGCGTTTCTTACGTCAGCCGGTAAGCCCATTCAAAATGCAGAGCTGGTGAAACAATTGATGGTGGCATTGATGTTACCAGTCCAGGTTGGCATTGTCATGGTAAAAGCACATACAAAAGGTGACTCCGTGGAGGTAGAAGGCAACAGAAGGGCGGACGAGGCTGCTAAAGTAGCAGCAAGGCGGCCTAGGGAGCAGTGGACGGGGGCGGGGAGTCAGCGGATTCCAGCCACACTGAGCCTAGATGTCCTGAAATCTCTCCAGCAACAGGCTGCCCAAACAGAGAAGGAACACTGGGGGAGCATGGGAGCTGAGCTGTAGTCAAATAGAGTATGGGAGAATAAAGATAAATTGTGCCAACCGAAGTCCCTGTTCCCAATCATGGCGCAAGTGACATATGGCCCCACTCACGCCTCAAAAAGTCACATGTATGCCATGGTAGATGCCTTCTGGATCGCTCCTGGTTTCAGTTACGCAGCCGCGAAACTCATACAATCATGCCTCATCTGTGCACAGCACAACCCAGGTAAAACAGTAAAAGTCCCTAAGAAAGCGACACCTAGGCCTCTCTACCCGTTTCAGAGACTGCAGATTGACTACATACAGCTACCAAGGTAGGAGTGTATGCAAATGTCCTAGTATGTGTAGATCTCTTCTCCGGTTGGCCGGAAACCTATCTGGTAAAATGTGCAAATGCTTAAACGACTGCAGACAAACTGATGAAAGAACTGATCTGCAGGTATGGTGTCCCAGAAACCATAGAAAGCGATATGGGTACACACTTCACAGGAGAAATAATGAGGGAAGTCAAGCAGGCCCTAGGTGCACAGCAAGCATTTCATACACCATATAGATCACAAAGTAGTGGGAAAGTGGAAAGACTAAATGGGACACTTAATCTGAAAATTCAAAAGGACATGGCAGACACAGGAAAGAGCTGGGTAGAATGCTTGCCTCTTGCACTCTTTTCAGTCAGACACACTCCAAATAGAAAGACAGGCTTGTCTCCTTTTGAAGTCCTGTTTGGTAGTGCACCAAAGACTGGTCTGTACTTCCCACAGGTGCTACAAATGCAACACGGTGCTATGACAGCCTATGTCCAGGCCTTGCAGGAAAGACTTAATGTGGTGCATAAACATGTGTTCTCATCCATTCCAGATCCTAATGAAAGTGCAGATGTGCATCAGCTGAATCCAGGTGTTTGGGTGGTCATACGCAGACACGTGAGTAGGAGCCTGGACCCAGGATTTGACGGCCCCTTCCAAGTCCATCTGACCACATCCACCTCAGTAAAACTTGGGGGAAAGCCCACCTGGATCCACGCCAGTCATTGCAAGAAGGTCCTTTCAACAGCAGAATGACTGTTCTCCTAATCACCTTGCTAGCAGTGACAGGGTTACTGCACTCTACAAAGACACAGGATAAACTCTTAAATGTTGACTGGGACAGCAAAACTTATTCGGCATCATGCTCTTCTTATAAAGGACATGGAAGGACAGAAACCGAAAGACTGTTGGATCTGTACATACAGCCCAGCATCTGCGAGGACTATGCCATACTTAGCCTTACCTCTGGAACCATGGAAGGTATTAACCCCACACTACATACACAATGAGACTTGGACTCAATCTAGGTTTTAGCGAAAAGATTTGCCCCGTGATATAGCTGCCTCATTGGCTATAATCGCATGGGCCGCTAATCCCTGGTTTCAGTTTAATGTAACGCGGCCTAAGGTACAAATGTGGTGGTGGGAATATGATTCAGACGTCGGAAATATGGTCGCCAGGAAGAGGACTGAAATCCCTCACTTAGACCCCATTCCCAATGATGGACTGTGGTTCAGTCTTCAACACACTGGAGCAAATACCTGTGGTGAGGACAATAATTGCTTCCGTATATACACTCATGATCACACCCAGGTTAATGAGACGGTGTACCAAGATGGTGTTGAAGGCTGTAAAGCATCTATGGGTAAAATAGTAAGGAAAGAAAGGGGTAAATGTATATCTGGTATAAGTGGAAAACAAATGAATAATACTTGGTGTGCCCATAAACCTGTCAGGACTTTTGAGTTTATACCAATGTATACATTGTATACAATAGGCTGAACTAGATGGACATAAGGTCTTCCTTCAGCCTTCAAAACTATGTTACTATGTTACAGATCCCTGGTCACGTTTGTGTTCTCCCAGGAGTATTCTTGGTTTGCGGACATCGTGGCTACGGGTGGGTGAGCCCAGACATAAGAGGGGGTTGCACTCTTGCCAAACTAACACCAGCCACTTTCATAGTTCCTCATAGTAAAATAGACACAGTAGCAGTTCCAATTCATACTTTGTATAGAAGGGCTGCAGACATTAAGCCCCGGCCCAATGGTAGGCCGCATCTAGTAGAAATGGGGATAACAAATAAAATCTTCAGTAGTATGCTAATATACCCCTTCATAACACAAATGTGGGATAAATTAGTGGAAGCTACCGACTACCTGGATAATCAGATTTTCCAGATTCTTGAAGTTCTTAATGAAACTGATACAATACAGTGACAATTAATCATAGTTACTAACCAACATACTATAGTACTAGATTACCTCACAGCAAAAGAAGGAGAAATGTGTCAAATAATTGGTCCCACCTGTTGTAATTATATCGACCCTGCTGGCAATCTCCAGATCAGGGCCAGTATAGACAAAATAGGTGAACTTAGAGACCAAGGGTTAAAATAACACAGTGCAAACAGAGACTCCTGGTGGGGTAACACATTCTCTTTTTTAAATCCAGCAAATTGGTTTAATGGCGTAGCAGGATGGATTTTTGGCATTGTGCAGACTTGTATGCAAATTTTGTTGTTTTGCTTATTGTTTTATGTAGCCGTAAAAGCGCTAATATATGTATTACTTAAGCTACTGAAAAATGTATGCGTGAAAAAAGAATCTAAGGCTGAACCTTCTGTAGTGTATCATAGACCCCAGATAGCCATTGCTGATGGGGAAAGTGAGTGTCCACACTGAGGGTGGATGGGTGAAGCAGGGAGGAAGCCCCCTTATGGGTACTAGACTCATGAGACAGTAGCTCCTTTGTGGACATCAGCTGACCCTGTGGCAAAGGTTATACCATTTACAAAAGGGGGACATTGATATAGAAGGGTAAATGATTTGCCTTTAAATGCCTAACTGCCTTTAATTCTTCATTTGCCTTTCATTTATTCTTATGACACTGCAGATTTGCCTGTCTCCTCTTCAAGGGAAATATGCTTCTTATCATATATGTTCTCATTACTCAGCCACAACGTGTTCTGGGTACATTGTAAACAAGGTATGACCCTGTGGTGATGATGAGGGCCACATGAGCTTCATAGAATTACATATTGTGGTAAATGGTATAAAAGATTGCCTTGTGTTTCATTACATCAGATAAAGTGATTTGCCCACTACCTGTGTGTGTGCAGTCTCCTTTGTCCACTGAACCTATCAACAACAACTAGCAGTAGCCGTGGGGGGTTCCTACGGTGCCCTAGACCCCTCGATCACAGCCGGAGAACTAAATAGCCTAAAGACAGAAAGGGAAATCTAAACTGCCCCAGAGCAGACCCCAAAGCAATAGGCAGCCCCCAACATATAATGATGGTGAAGCAAGATGAAAAAACACTAACACAGATAGAAAGATAGGCTGAGCAAATGATGGGGTGCAAGCTAACTAAATAGGACAGGATAGAAAAGCTGCTGTCTGCAATCCGCCAAAACCCTATCAAAATAAGAGCCAACAGACTGATAGGGAAAAAAGCCCTGAAGACGCTAGGCTTCAAAAAGACTATATCAGTACTCAGGTATTTTCTGAAGACAGAGCAAAAGGAATTCAGCTCACCCCAGCAGGGAATGACAGAAATCCAGAAAAACAAGGCAAAACAAAACCAAAACACAAATGCAAAAAGCAGAGCAGAAAACTTAGCTTTTGAGGAGCAGGAATCAGACTGGTCTCCTAGAATCCTTCAGAGAAATCACCCGCAAGTCAGAAGGGCGTCGGCTGCCTTATATCCAGTCAGCCATTCCAGTCAACCAGTCATCATCATCCTGCTCAGGTGCTTGGTAATGAGCCTCACTACCTTCCTTCACCAGAAGAGGGAGTTCATCCGACCTCAATGGTGAAGGGGAAAATGAACTCACATCAGCTTGTAAATTAAGGGCGTAAACTCCTAATTTGGCCTCACTGGTGATCTGGCATACCTGACTTTGGTCAGAACGAAAACAGCTACAACATCCCTATTTTGTGTCAGTCATATGTGTGTATTAGAAGCAATATTTGAGAATGAGAAAAATGTTTTCATTTTTGTGATGGCTACAGCTGACAATTTTAATGGCAAAGTTATGCACTCATGGTCATCCATAATAGATCAAGGTCATCGGTTTAAAATATTCCTCATGAGATTATTTTTAAGGACCTTTGATGGTTTTGCTTTATTATTGAGGTCAAAGTATTATTGGTTTCAATCATTTTGTGAATATTTTCCTAATCCAATAAGTCAAAGACTGTTTATAGGGGATATCTGGGACTTTAAAATTAAGGCATGCAGTTGCTAACAGAGGCAACTACCTGTCTGTTGTACCTGGTGCCGGTCATTGACTGCTTCTGCCAGAGAATTCAGCTACTCCCTGTCTACAGAGCAGCAGCTTCTCTTTCTGCTGACAGGGTAGGACTACTGGTGTCAAGCTGATTCACAGCCGGCTTCCCCCAATTAGGCAGCGGAAGCCTTCTGTCAATAAGCATGACACCAGTAGCCCTGCCATGTCAAGAGGAAGAGAAACTGCTGCTCCGTTGACAGGAAGTAGCTGAATCTCTGGCAGGAGAGGTCAATGACCGGCACTGGGTACAACATACAGGTAGTTGCCTCTGTTAGCAATTGAATGCCTTTTTTTTAAAGTCCCAGATTTCCCCTTTAATCTTACAGTCAAATTTTTCTGCCAGATGTTTTACTTGATGACAAGAATAGCATAATCTGCAGTTCTAGCCTTTCTATCATAAAATCTGCAACATGAATGGTCACCTGACTTACCTCATTATAAGTAAAAATTAATTCCATGTTCCTTCAAATGCAAGGTGGAGGTGTGGGATTGAGCTGAAAAAAGGAAATCACAGAAAAGCCTTGGTGGGCCAGGTGTAAGTAATTTGGATATTAAGGGGTAGAAAGACTTGTTTTGTCCTATATTATACAGGCTCTGAGGCTAGGTAATGTACACTGCTTTGGAAACAAGGTGAAGGCAATGAACCTTATAACAGTTGTTTGTGTGCCCATGTAAGGGAATGGAAAATATTATTGTTTCTTCTTTCTCGTTTAGTACTGGTACTGATACACGTACATGTGTATTACCATTTGTCTGTCACTTAGGTACTGCTACACTATTTTATGTATTACCTTAAGAGATAAAAATGTAATATATGGTCATATGCTGTTATGTAGAAAGTCAGGGAAAGCATAGTTTTTAGGATTAGCCACTAGATGGAGGCATTTTAGTGCCCAGAGTTCTTAGATGAGATATAATGTAAGTGTATGGTTAATCGTAGGAGGGGCTGCTGTGTGGTAAGGTAGTGCATAGTGAAAGGAGAGGGCAGAGGGCTAGGGACGCCCGAACTGTCCACACGGCCTACAGGCCCAGGACGTCAGAGCAGTCACGCTACTAGAAGAAGAGGGAACCTCAGCCATCGACAGTTACGTTACAAGAAAGCAGCGGGCTAGTACAGTTTGGAAAAGCCAGAATGTGGCAAGTCATTGTCTGGGCAAAACCCTTAGAACCGCTGCAAAACGGTCAAGGGACCCCACGGAAGCAGTGAGAACATATGGTAAGAACGTTTTACAAGGGTAGAAGGCAGATCAGAAGGGCAGTACTCTCTTTCAGTGGCTTTATACTCCGGAGATGAATCATCTTGAGTCTGGGGCGAAACAGACCGAGGGAAGCATACCCGTGGTAGAGCTGCGCAGAGAAAACACTGAGGACCCGTCAGGGATGGTCTGACCAGGGTCCGCGCTTTGCAATCATGAGAGTAACACAGGGAAAGAAAAGGAACATTGCTTTGTAAAGCCCATTATAAGGAATGTGAAGTCTCTGGATATGCTGTGCAGCAAAACCAGTAAAGATGTTATAGTTGAAGTTGATTTGGAGTGCGTCTCGATTAGTGTAAATCTGCCTGGAGAAGGTCCCCCGCAACTTACGGAAGATCCTGAAGGAGCCGGACCAGGAGACACAGGTATGCTGACCATTGGACATTACTTTTCTGTGAAGGGAGGCCAGGACAAGAAAGCTCAGGTGTGCACGGCTACGACTACGGTCCTGGCCTAACATTACACCCACACAACCCTTGCTTAACTATATAATTAATATTCTATCTGGTGTATTATCAGGATTTTTGTTTTCACATAGCTGCCTCTACTATTGTAGTTACTGTCAATCCACCTTCCATACTCTGCCTCCATCTACCCATTAAGCAGTGTCTCAGGTAAATCCTTTCCACCATCCAGGCTCCCCCAACCACTACCTAATACCCCCCCCCATTGTCCTGGTCTTTGTTGGTTCTCTGAAGTGCCTCATTTGCTCTTGGTAGTGCCTTCTGGCCCACCACATGTTGGCCCTCACTGACCCTTTTCGGTGAATCCTTAGTGCCCCCTGAGAGAGGAAAAAAACACAGACATGTGAATGGCCCCATAGACTTTAATGGGTATGTGCTCCATCCCCGAAAACCATGGATACTATAAAACACATATGGTATTCACAGGTGTCTGAATGAGACTTTACTCTTTGCTAAATGTTTGCTTCCTAAACCTGTAGCATAATAAAAATATTTGTATGCAATAAGAAATTTTCCAGATGGAAATGTCTGTTTTTCTCATGCAATATTCTTGTAGCAGACGTGTTTTAGTACAGACACTGCAATTTCCTGCTGACTATGGTATATAAATAGCAGCCATTAGATTATATGTATACAGTGCCCAGATTTGGAGCAAAAGTTTTGTTTTAATGGAGCATTTGCTTTGAAAATGAGGACAAGTACATTATTTTTAGAGCAAATGGGAGGAGGATTATGCCAATTAAACAGTGTTTTGTGCAGATATATTTTTAAAACGATTTATCCCATATTTTAGCTTTCTTTTTCCCACATGCCCTCATCTTGTTAAAAAGCTGCTTGTGGATGTTTAACTGAAGGAGAAAAAGTGTCAAATCACTTTTAAGTTATTACAGTTTTGTGTGATGTACTTAAAACTTCCCAATACATGGATCAGATGTCTGAAAGAAAATGCTAATTCCTGAGGACTGACTGTTAACCTTATCTAACGGAAATAAAAAAATGGATGTCATGACATACTTTTAATCCCTTAGTGACCGAGCCAATTTAGCCCTTAATGACCGAGCCAATTTTTACAATTCTGACCTCTATCACTTCATGAGGTTATAACTCTGGAACACCTCAATAGATCCCACTGATTCTGAGAATGCTTTTATGTGACATATTTTACTTCATGTTAGTGGTAACATTTCTTCGCTATGACTTGCGTTTATTTATGAAAAAAAGGAAATTTGGCAAAAATTTTGAAAATTTGGCAATTTTCAAACTTAATTTTTGTACCCTTAAATCAGAGAGTGGTGTCACACAAAATAGTTAATAACATTTCCCACACGTCAACTTTACATCAGCACAATATTGGAAACATTTTTTTTTGTTAGGACGTTATAAGGGTTAAATGTTGACCTATGATTTCTCATTTTTCCAACAAAATTTACAAAACTATTTTTTAGAACCACATCACATTTGAAATGACTTTGAGGGGTCAATATGACAAAAAGTACCAAAAAGTGACACCATTATAAAAACTGCACCCCTGAATGTGATGAAAACCAAATTCAAGAAGTGTATTAACCCTTCAGGTGCTTCACGAAAACTAAAGCAAGTGTGGAAGGAAAAAAATTAACATTTAACTTTTTTTCACAAAAAATTTTGACCCAAACTTTTTTATTTTCACAAGGGTAGCAAGAGAAAATAGACCCCAAAATTTGTTGTGCAATTCTCCTGAGTACGTCGGTACCCCATATCCACTGTTTTGGCCCATGGCATGGCTCAGAAGGGAGGGAGCACTGTTTGACTTTTTGAACATAAAATTGGAATTGATGGCGGGCACCACGTCACATTTGAAGACGACCCCTTGATGTGACTAAACAATGGAAACCCCCCACAAGTGATCCCATTTTGGAAACCACACCCCTGAAGGATTTTATCCTGGGGTATATTGGGCATTTTGAGCCAACAGGTACCTCTGATAACATTAGATTGTCATAGTGAATATGTTGCCATTAGTGTTGAGCGCAAGTGCTCGCTACTCCAGTTTGCATTGGGTGCTGGGGTATGCTTGAGTGACATGCTCAAGTCCCTGCCCCGCATGTTTCATGGCTGTTAGACATGCAAAAAAAATGTGGGAATCTGCAATACTCGGTGCATATCCCAGCACCCGATGAAAACTCGAGTAGCAAGCACTTGTGCTCAACACTAGCCGTCATATCGTTTATCCTTTTTTTACTTTTGAAAAAAACCCAATTTTAACTCCAACCCTAATACAGCCCTAACCCCAACACACGCCTAACCCCAACCCAAACTCCAACAGAACTCTAACCCCGACACAACCCTAACCCCAACCCTAACCATGACACAACCCTAAACCAAACCCTAACACAACCCTAACCTCTACTCTAACCCTAACACAACCCCAACCCTAACCTTAGCACAACCCTATCCCCAACCCTAACCCTAACAAAACCCTAACCTTAACAGAACCCTAACCACAGCACTAACCCTAATATTTTATTATTTTTATCGAACTAAGGGGGTGACAAAGAGGGATTTGATTTACTTTTTTTTATTTTGAGCACTGTAAAAGGGTCTAGCATGGTGATCAAAAGGAACCAACAGGAAAAATTTCCTATTGTTGCAGGTAACGGCCGGCAGATCTCCGCGGGAGCACTGCGCATGCGCCTGCCATTTACTTCCAGGTAAATGACACGGAGGGCCGGGGAACGAGGCAGGAGGGCCCAGTGGTGGCTGAGGTACTGAGGGGTGTCGGGGGACCCCATTTCTCTCTTCTCTGATATGCTAGATCATATTACAGGCGAGAGAAATGAATTGTAAATCTGACTTTATTATTTGGTAAATAACGGCGATCACGTGATGGGAACCATAAAAATCGACCCTGATCATGTTCTGCCTGGGGTAGCCAAGACCCTGGAGATTTGCTGACGTTGGCGGGCACTATACCCTTATTTCTCAGCGCTGTTAAAAAGCGGCGCTGAGGAATAAGTACCCTTCACTGCCGCTGTTAAAAGGCGTATCGGCAGTCGTTAAGGGGATAAGCAAATAATAATTTTCATGGCATAAATAGTTATTATTAGGATCTGTATGTGTAATTTTCTTATGTTAACATTATATTGGGGTGACTTTGATTGATAACCAGTCTGTTTTCCCTTGAAGATTAAATAAAAAAATGAAAGGGTAAAGTGTAAAATGAGCATTTTGAGCATTTGTGTTGAAATTCCTGAAAATGTATTACCATCGATGTGAGTATTTTGTATAGAAAGGTATGGAATTTCATTTTTGAGCCAGGTGCTCATTATTTTCCTGCACGAGATTCAATGTGTACCACAAAAAGTTATTGATGCACACGCTAATGTCTTCCAGAGCCCTTATTCACCAGATGAAGGACGAAAGAATATCCTTTTGGCCATTAACTATCCAGAATGTGAATGTATTGGAAAATGCAATCTCCCACAACAAAAAAACCCTTGTTACAGTGAGGAAAATACAATAAGTATTTGAGACACTGCAGATTTTGCAAGTTTTTCCACCTGCAAAGAATGGAGAGGTCTGTAATTTTTATCGTAGGAACAATGCAACTGTAAGAGATGGAAAAAAATATCCAGAATATCATTTTGTATGATTTTTCATAATTATTTGCATTTTATTGCATGAATAAAAACGGAACTTAATGTTGGGTACTGAAATCTTTATTTGCAATGCAGAGGTCAGACGTTTTCTGTAGTTCTTGACCAAGTTTGCATACACTACAGCAGGGATTTTGTCCCACTCCTCCATACAGATCTTCTCCAGATCTTTCAGGTTTCGGGGCTGTCGCTGGGCAACATTGAATTTCAGCTCCCTCCAAAGATTGTCTATTGGGTACAGGTCTGGACACTGGCTAGGCCACTCTAGGACATTGAAATGCTCCTTACGGAGCCACTCCTTAGTTGGACTGGCAGTTTGCTTCGGATAATTGTCATGCTGGGAGACCCAACCACGACCCATCTTCAATGCTCTTACTGAGGGAAGGAGGTTGTTTGCTAAAATCTTGCTATACATGACCCATCCATCCTTCAATATGATGCAGTTGTCCTGTCCCCTTTGAAGAAAAGCACGCCCCAAAGTATGATATTTCCCCACCATGCTTCACGGTTGATACGTTGTTCTTGGGTTTGTACTCATCCTTTTTCTTCTTCCAAACACGGCAAGTTGAGTTGATACCAAAAAGTTCTATTTTGGTCTTATCTGACCACATGACCTCCCATGTCTCTTCTGAATCATCCAGATGGTCATTGAAAAGCTTGCAACGACCTAGACATGTGTTGGCATGAGCAGGGGGACCTTGTGTACCCTGCAGGATTTTAATCTATGATTGCATAATGTGTTACTAACAGTATTGTTTGAGACTGTGGTCCCAGCTCTCTTCAGGTCATTGGCCAGGTCCTCCTATATAGTTCTGGGCTGATTCCTGACCTTTCTCAGAATCATCTTTACCCCACAAGGTGAGATCCTGCATGTAGCCTTAGACTGAGGAAGATTGACGGCCATCTTGCCTTTCTTCCATTTTCTTATAATTGCGCCCACAGTTGTTGCCTTCTCACCAAGGTACTTGAATATTGTCTTGTATCCCCAGCCTTGTGCAGGTCTACAATTTTGTCCCTGGTGTCCTTAAACAGCTCTTTGGTCTTGGCCATGGTGGAATTGTGAGCGTGTGATTGATTGATTGAGTGTGTGGGCACGTGTCTTTTAGGCTAAGTTCACACTTGCGTTTGGGTAGAGTGCGTAGGGCTGCGTACTTCCTCCCTTAAGCTCTACCTACTTACGCACTTCTTCTCTTAAGCTCCGCATGCATCCTACGTACTTATCTTTAACATTGGGTACGCAGGGACATCCGTTGTATGCGGATGCATCCGTGTGCGTCATTTTGACGTGCCCGCCGAACGCAACATGTTGCATTTTTGTGTGGTCTGCGGGACCGAAGTGCGCAGCTGCATGTATTGCTATGCAGCTGAGCGCTCTGGTTCCGAGTGCTGGCGGCAGTGCCGAGTATTGAGATGCGAGACTCAAGCGAGTTTCTTGCAAGTGTGACCCCGGCCGAAAGCAGGTAAGCATACACTGTATTGCAGTGTTACCTTCTCGATTTCTGTGTACATAGTGCTGAACTAGCTCTGTGAATATTGATTAGCAAGCACTTTTTAAAACTTTTTTTTACTTTTTGCATGCTTCAATAGTCTGTGTGGGAGACTAGAAGCTGCACTACTTCTATCACCCCCTTCAAAGTAAAATAATGTTATACATGGATGGTTCAAGATATGCTGATAAGTTTGGTAGATTCCACACCAGATACGCTGTTACCACAGAGGACACTGTAGTGCATGCAGCTGTGCTCCCGCCCTCACAGTCAGCACAAGAAGCAGAACTTCAGGCTCTGTCTACTGTATGTATTTTGGCCAACCACAGATGGGCTAATAAACAGTATACACAGACTCACGGTATGCATTTGGTATTGCTCATGATTTTGGGGCTCTATGGGCCAATCAAGGGTTTATTACTACTGCCGGAACCCCAGTATAAAATACTGAAGCTGTTAAAACCCTTATGGATTCGATCAAATTACCTACTCAGGTGGCCATTATCAAAGTTAAGGCGCACGATCCTAGGAACAGTCCACAGACTATTGGCAACGCATTTGCGGATATGCAAGCAAAAGCCGCTGCTCTTTTACCCGTTGAACCAACCATACCAACTATGGTGACCACACGCTCTCAGCGTAAACAGTTACAAGAAGCATTGACCCTACAAGAACCTGATGATCTACAACAGACTGAAGTTTTCTGTCGGACCCCGTGAGACTGCTTAATGACGATTCAGAGAATGTCTCCAAAGGAAGAGGTGAAGCAATGGAAGACTGATGGGGCACGTATGGATAATGGTCTCTGGAAAAAGGACCAACTCGTGTGTCTCATCGAGGAAAGAATCAAGCCCTCGCACTGGTGCAAAAATTCTACTGGGCCCCGGGAATTTCCACAGTTTTGACAGCGCTCAACCGTGCCTGTAATATCTGTCAGACCTGCAATCCTGGTCAACGTCAACGTGTTCCCTTGAAGCATCTTGCTAAGCCCGACTATCCTTTCCAAAGGCTCCAGGTGGACCATAAGTTCATACCTAAGTCTGGAAGGTATGAATACTGTTTGGTTGTTGTTGACATGTTCTCCAGTTGGCCGGAAGCATTCCCTGTTGCCAACATGACTGCAAAACCAAAGCGAAGAAACTGGTGATGGAAGTCATATGCAGATATGGGTTTCCACAAGTTGTTGAAAGTGATCAAGGTCCGGCCTTTTCTTCTCATGTGTACCAAGAAGTTCCAACAATGCTTGGATCCACTGTAGCCCTCCATACTCCGTACCATCCACAATCCAGTGGGAAAGTTGAGAGGCTGAATGGCACACTGAAGGGACAATTCACCAAAATGATGCAGGGGACTACGGCTCCATGGCCAGAGCTCCTACCCATTGTACTATACCATATTCTTACTACCCCTATTGCAAAACATGGCCTGTCCCCATATGAGATATTGTTTGGTGCTAAGGCCCCCCAGTTGCAAATTTACAGCCTCAGCAGTTATCAGAAGAAACTGACCGTGCTGTTCAATATGTTATTCAGCTTAGTAAAAATCTTGCTAACACCCATGCTCTAGTTTCTTTTTCTCTTCCAGATTCAGCAGAAACCGACACCTGTCATAACCTGAAGCCTGGTGATTTTGTAGTTGTGAAAAGGCATGTCAGAAAGCACGGACTAGAACCCTTGTATGACGGTCCCTATCAAGTCCTCCTCATCACCCAACAAGCCAATAGCAAATAAAGGGGGCATAATGTTTTGTTTTTTCGCATTTTCCATATTATTATTGGTAGAAGTTAAAGTTAAAGTTAGAAGACATTCAAAGACTCAGAGATCAATATGATAAAGACAATGATCGTAATAAGGACAGTTGGTGGTCAGACACCTTCTCCTTTCTCAATCCAGCTAATTGGTTTAAGGGAATTGGGGGCTGGATAGCTGGGATCTTATAAAGTTTGTTGCATATTGCTGCCTGTATCCTTGTTGTATATGTGATACTAAAACTTGTTCTTTGGTGTATTTCTGTATGTATTAGGAAATTCTCCACTAGGACAGCTAATGATGATACCAAAGGCGTCGTCACCCCTGCTCTTCTCTACACCGATCCCAAAAGGTTATTCGATGAAGATGTTGAAGTCAAGCGCATGGCTACCTTCAAAAGATCTTCACCACTGTTATCAAAAATTGTTATTCGTAAATTGTAGTATACAGGGGGATGGGTGTGCCGCAGCAGCCATGACTGATAACACGGCATCAGCTATGTGAAGACCAGTACCCCTCAAGCTTATGGCTTGGGATAGCACCTCTGATGCTGCATATTAGTTAGCAAAATTTATCTAGGTTGGATTGTGAAGTACAGTATTTAGATGTACGGGACATCTTGTTCTCAAAGACTCTATTTTTGTGCTTGCGAAGCCATTTTGTTGTTCACAAATTAAATTTTGCAACTAGGGGAAAGTTCACAGCTGTAATGAAACCAGACTGTCCCAGTCCGAACAAGATATAATATATGAGACCCTGATGAATGTGCTACTGTTCTATTCTCTACGTCACATATCTGGGGACATATTCCAATTTTCTTGCAATACTATTGGCTTATAAAGTAAATGTGTCACGACGATGCTATTGGTAGCTGAGTACTTTGCATAATTAAGCAAAATACTATAAAAAAGGTGACATAATAAACGGGGTTAGTGATCTGCCTTGATCCTCCCATACATAGGCACATGTCTCCGTCTGGTCATTCTCAGTTACTAGCAACATCTTGTGGATTAATTTGGAAATCACTTGGTCAACCGTGAAGGGTTAATTTAGCCCTCCCCAACATTAATTCCCTCTTCCCTGGATGAGGTAAGGGTACAGACTGAGGGCAGATTCAGGAGCTAAGGTGAGGTACATGGCCCCGGCATCTTCACCATCAGAAGTAATCTGGGGAACAGGTATGGCGCCTCTAGCATTAGGGACAGCGAAGAAGCCTCTGGTCCAAGGATACCCAACAACAGAGTTGTGACATTAACATTATAGGGAAAATGAACATACTAAGGTCACAGTGCAGGGATAATAAACTCATTGATGCCACAGAGTAAGATTTAAACAATTACCCTGCATAGGCAACATGTACACCCTCAGAGCACAGAATAGGAAGAAAACTAATAATGTCATTTGCAGGTATATGACATTATATGCAGGTATAATACAGTTAATTATTACAAAGGCATTCCTCCTCAATTATAACACTTATCTGTTAGCTGAGAGGAAATGAGCTATAAAATACCTTATCTCTGTTTGGAGGACAAAGAAAGTCCATGTATTGCACAAAAAACCCATTAAATTCATTCGGCACTACTGTGTAATACATAATTTTCCCTATGGCGATGCTTTAGGATAATTGATTATTTAGTGTACAGTACAGGTCCTAGGCAAATGAATTCCTACAATTAACTTATTTTCAGGGGATCTTCTAACATAGAAGGATTTCCAAAGTGGAAAACCGTTTGCTCTCCTTAATAAAATAGAGAAATTAACACTGTTAACTAAAATCTAAAACAGAATTTTATGTATAACTATTTTGATCTCAAGAATTCAGAAAAATACTTTGGCAAAAAGAGAATAAATTGAAAAATTGCTTTATTTGTACAGATTCTAAAAGCAATAACAGACTTGTAAGCCAACATTTTGACCACTTACAGTGTTTTTAAAAGGCATTTTAAATGTGGAACATAAGATCTAAAATAATGTCAAATAAATGAAAGCAAAATATTTACAATGCAGAAGCACATAATGTATAGATTGAAAATATGTAGAGATCAACATGAAAGTATACAGTCATGGCCAAAAGTTTTGGCACCCTTGAAATTGTTCCAGAAAAAAAGTGCACGTTTTGTAACATGTTGGTGTACCATAACACATGTAACTTAAAAACGTCTTATAACAAAGATTTTAAAGGTTACTGTAACCACTTTCACTAAAGCTGTTACATTTTGTATTATGTCAAATTATATGTGAAGCACAAAGCCAGGATCATTTTCCTATTCTACCCAACAGCTTTGTCAGCAAATGTTCAGTAATAAGTGGAATACAAAGTCATGATGATCTGTATAAAGACACAGCTAATAAGACCATTGTTCCTTTGTGTCTATAATAACTTTCTGCAGCTATGTAATCTATGTAATTAAAAAACAGCAATTAAAGCTTCGTATTATATTATGTGCCACAGGGCTACAGTATCTCTCTAAAGGTTTTTGAGTGTCTCTGAAACATTAGCACACTCTGTTATATGATCATTACTCTCAAAGGCTGCAGATTGAATCATTTTTCATTAGCATTGAAGTGTTACTTTACCCAAAGTGTACAACTTAATTTCTGATTTACTGCTGAATAAATGCTTCCATTCCACATCAATTGCTATAGATTACTACTTTGTAACCAGAGAAGAGCAGATTCATGGGACTGCGTTAAAGGTTCCAGATTTGTGGTACCAGGATGTTTCAAGGATGTTAGACGGGAGGTCTGTGAATCTCTTACCCTCTGGCATCCATGGTGCAACTTTTGTTTAGCCAGGGCTGTCACAGCATTATCTGTGCATTACGTTGCACTAGCCCTGATGAATCAAATGCTGTGCCTCCTGTCTAGCAGCCAATTACCACAGACCTGGACCGGCGTCCCGTGAACCAATCTGGTCATCTCTATTTGTAACTTCTCATGGTTGCCAAACTCCATTTAATTTTTCCTGGACATCTTGATCAAAATGAACTCAAATTATTGAGAAACAAAAAAGATTATAAGGTATATACAGTATATACTCGAGTATAAGCCAAACCCCCCTAATTTTGACACAAAAAACTGGGAAAACTTATTGACTCGAGTATAAGCCTAGGGTGGGAAATGCAGCAGCTACTGGTAAATTTAAAAAATAAAAATAGATACCAATAAAAGTTAAATAAATCGAGACATCGGGTCAGCATGACAATAATCTGGATCCCGCGTCGCGCCGCTGAGTCTCCGATCGAAGGGAAGAGGGGCTGTCATCTCTCTGCCTACTCCCGGAATGCTGCAGTCGCAATCAATCACAGCATTTAGAGGGTACAAGTGCCAGGAGCGGTGCGGGACCACTCCTGGCACTGTGTGCCGGGTGTCATCTGTCAGAATCAGCTGACACCTGGTGGCGATCACGCGCACATCCTGTGTGCATGCACGATCGAGATGCAGTAATAATACGTCCTGTGTCAATAAGGCCCAGGACGTATGGATGTATTATTAGGCTGAAGTCACACTTAACGTATAAAAATACGGACTGTATTGTACGATCGTAATACGCAAAAATGTTCCCTGAACAGTGATCCGTATGTCATCCATTGTCAAGGTGTGGCTGCGGTTTTTGCGCATGTAAGCATCCATATGACATTCGTATGCCGAGATTTTCTCGCAGGCTTGCAAAATGGACATATAATGACAGGTTAAAACCCAAACTAAAGAATAGCTATAGACACATAGAATACATATATATATTGTGGTGTAGTAACCACTGTGTCCGCTAGGGGGCGCTATTTGGATGTCCCAGGAGAAAGGATTCATGGCAGAATACTGAATGGCCATTATGTATCTCAAAGTGGGTGGCTTTGAGATGGAGACTTTTGTGTTGATCAGCAGTGATACTGCTGAGGTGCTGCTTTAATGTGACAGGGAGAAGTCTCCAGGTCACTAGGGCCAGTTACCTACAAACCCACCCAGGGGGTGTGTTTAAAGAACACTGTTGTAAAGAGTATGAGTGGTTGAAGGACCTGTGATGAGGTCATAGTCATGTGACCCGGTGGGCGTGGCTATGGACCATATAATGTGGCCAGGGTAGGTCACATGAGGTGAATGCAGGGACCTGGTTGGTCCAGTGTTGAAGGTCCCATATGAGTGAGATGGGGCTGCCTTCTGACAGCAAGTGAACGCTGTGTTAATGGCTGCACGTGCCTGGGAATTCCCTGGAGGGAATGGACGTCTGCCGCATGGTAAAGGAACCATGAGTGAACCCTGACATGGGTGAGATAACTGAGGCTAGAAAGCCTGTGTATGTTTAACCTGTGTGATCACAGGGAATACAGAGCTGAACTCTGTCATGGACGCTATGCTGTTATAAGAACTTTATGTTGCTTCTATGGGTTTATGCTGCTGAATAAACCGCATGGACTATGTTATATCACAAACCAGAGTAAATACACTCCAGATAGAAGCGTTCCATTAAAATACGATTTATTTCAATATATGTTTAAAAAAGACATACACAATAAAATGAAACAAGATGTCTCCAAATTGAGACATCACCGCAAATCAGTTAACCATCATCCGCATAAATTTTTGGCAAACAAAAGTACATAAGAATTGACAAGAAAAAAAATATTTTCTCTCCATATATATATATATATATATATATATATATATATATATATATATATATACTTGGCTATAGAGTCATATGCCTAAGTGTGCTTACAACCATCAGTTTCAAGGTATACAATATATTGTTATGCCAAACAATTATGGCAGACTGATATAATTTGTATTTGAAAAAAAAAAAAAATAAAAAAAAAAAAATATATATATATAATATATATATATATATATATATATATATATATATATATCTCCTTATATAAAAGGGCCCCGGAAGAAGCAAACCGCGAAACGCGCATCGGGGTAGTGAGACGCCGCCACTACATATTACCAGGTATAAATTTATTTCTTTTAGGAAACACCTAATATGCACTCTGTATCACTTGATATGTATAATTTATCTTACTGAGACTAAGCATATGACCATGGGGTTAATATAGCTGGGCTCCGTTTTATATAAGGATTGATTTCCTGGTATATATATATTTTTTCAAATACAAATTATATCAGTCTACCATAATTGTTTGGCATAACAATATATTGTATACATTGAAATTGATGGTTGTAAATAAGCACACTTAGGCATATGACTCTATAGCCAAGTGTATATATATACAGAAGGAGAGAAAATATTTTTACATGCAGTAAACCATTTCATTTCATTTATTTTTTTATGTCTTTGATTAATAATTAGCTTCGGGTTTGTGTGTAAAATTTGGGACATCTAGGTGTTAAATTAAGGGGTTAATTCATTGAAAAAAAATACGTGGGCTCCCGCGGTAAAATCGCAAACAGAGAGGGAATGCCAGTGAGTGAGGACAGATATTAATAGCCTTGAGAGGGACCATTGTTTTTGCCCCCCCGGCTTCAAAAATATGCCCCCAGACACCCCAGAAAAGGCACATCTATAAGCTGCGCCTATACTAGTAAAGGGTTAAAAAGCACACACAGACATTAATTAAAAATTCTTTTAATGAAATAAAGACACCAAGTTTTTGACCATATTTATTCCTCTGCTAATCCATAAATAAACCATGGACCTGTTACAAAAATAAAACAAAAAGCAACAATATCCTTACCTCTCTGCTGGTCAGTCAGGTCCCCCGCTGCCATCCATCAGAAGGGGTTAACTGGTTTACAACGGGACCGGTGCTAATGCGACCAGCCTGCTGTAAACCACTGCCAGAATGAATTAGTTTATCTCTGCGCAGAGTCCCTGGCTGACCGGAGATGAACTAATGAGCGTGGGAAAGTTTCTGCATTTTTTCCCACACTCATCAATTCACCTCAGGTCAGCCAGGGGACTCTGCGCAGCCTCACTGATGTCCCTGGCTGACCAGAGGTGAACTTTTTACGTTTATTTTTTAAAAAAATTCTGTGGAAGCATGGTTGAAAAGCAATGTTTGACTTTCATTTGTTCATTTTCATAGATTTTTTACTTATCATTACCTTTGTCAGATCCAATTTATTTCTGTCACCATTGTTGGTTTTTCTGTCATTAAACAAGGGGTACCAACAATTTTGACCACGTCTGTAACTAATTTACAACTGGGGTGAATATTTTTGATTGCAGGTGTAAAACTTTAGTACAACTGTTATGTTTCTCTATGGCACAGCCTTGGAAATGTACCATGTTTGTCTTCCAAATACCCTCTGATGTTTGTTAAATTGATATATTCTTTTTTCTTCAATGAGTATCATGTAGTCAGAGTGTGCTGCCTTTCTCTGTGTTAATCCCCAATAGTATTATGTTTCTCATAACTTCTCAAAATCTCCAAATTGCTACTCGGCTGTCTTTTAATTCTTTAGTCTGCAGGGAGTTTCTTCATTTCCCACTGCCTTTTCTATTTTTATAGATTATCATTCCTGTCAATCGTACAGTAGCATACCCTGAGGATTTTTAATTATTTAAGAGTTGCAGAGCGAATCTACAAGTATCACAGCCATTTGATGAAATTAGTTCCTTTTCTGAAAGGAAGGCAAATATGAGAAAGAATGACTAAGGAAGAAAAGACTGCTATTTTCTTGATTTACAGGGGTTGTTCCATTTCAGAAAATCTTCGTGCCTGAATGCAGATTGTTATATAAAAAAACTCACTCTTTACTCAGTGTCCTGTTTTGAGTCTCTGCCGCTGTTCCCAGTGTCAGGTTTTTGTGCGGCGATGGCGTTGAATCGACAGTGCGGCGGCCAGTCATTGAGCTCAGTGACTTTGGGCGGGGTGTTTAATCTAAAGCAGCGTTTCCCAAACTCCAGTCCTTACGGCCCCCAACATGCCATGTTTTCAGGATTTCCTTAGTATTTCACAGGTGGTGGAAGTATCATCAAGGCATCAGGAATTCTCTCACATGTGTAACACTATGGAAACCCTGAAAACATGACCTGTTTGGGTCCGCAAGAACTGGAGTTTGGGAACCAGTGATCTAAAGGAGCTAAGCTCACTGCTTGGTTGCTGCGGTGTCGACGTGATGCTAGTGCCACAGCCAATACCGGGCTCCTCCCAAAGACGTTCAGTAAAGCATATTTTTTATATCAAACTGTGTCTGGAAAGCAAAATGTTCTAAAACAGAACAGCCCTTTTAATCGGCTAAGAGATAAGATATATACTATCGTGTGTCTTATTCCTGGTTGACATGTATTGTAAGCTCTGTTCCTTCTAAGCTATTCACTTGGGAAATTATGGAGTTGAAGTATTGCAGACTTTGCAGAGAGGAGAGAGGTATATCTGTAATTTGGGCTTGTTAACCTCATTATTAGGGCAGGTGCAGACAAGCGTATTTTCGGTCCGAGTGCAATGTGACAAATATCAGATCGCACTCGGACCAATGTTACTCTATAAGGCCCTACGCATGTCTGATTTTTTTCCTCAGGTTGGGATCACACTTGCAAGAAACTCGCACGTGTCTCGCGTCTCAATACCTGGCACTCGGGACCGGAGTGTTCGGCTGCATGCATTTCTATGCAGCTGAGCTCTCCGGTCCGAGTGCCGGCGGCAGTTCTGAGTATTGAGACACGAGACACGTGCGGGTTTCTCGCAAGTATGACCCTGGCCTCAGACAGAGACTGACCAAGGAAAAAAAATCACTGCATGCCCAAGTTTGATCTCATATTCAAATTGCACTTGGCTATGCATGCAAGTTAATGAGTGTGCAAGAAACATCGAACTTCACTCAGATGACATGTGAATGCAGTCTGATTTCTACACGCTCACAGAATGGAGAAGATAGGGAAATTATGCCACATGCACACCTTGTTATGGTTGTTAAAAGTTTTTCAGTTTATTTTTTCTTTTTGGAAAAATAAATAAAAATCTATTGAAACAAATATGATTTCACTGATTGTGTTCATAATTCTAATAACTATATTAATGATCACCGTTGCAATCATATTTTCCAGTTTATATTTTTGTATAGTGCATTCAGATTTAGTGCTCTACAGTGCTTACAATGATACAGTAGACATTTTTGCTGTTTTCTGGTCATATATCATGTTGTATGGAAAGGCAGGTAACACTGGTTACGATCCATTGCTGCATGCACAGATACAATACCTGTACAATGTACCTCCCTGTATTGTTTCCATCCAACAAAGAGAAGCAATTTCCTTTTTTGCGCTCAGAAGTCACTTATCCACTGGCAGCGAGGAGACCGAAGCAAGTTGCAGAGTGCCATTCAAATATTATATCACTATGTGATCAATGTGGCTTACTAAATGTGCTGCAAAAAGATGCTTTTCAATAGATTGAGGAAAGTACACAGGAGACATGATCATTCGTCAAGGTGGGTAGGAAGAGATGGCTTTGTATGTAGCAAAATGGCAAAACTAAAGTGGTGCAGGAACACTACTCTAAAAATGCTTTCAGTATTGGTTTAATGGAAACTAAATGGCTAATGTGACATAAAAGGTCCGATTTCTTGCATAGAGTGATGGTAAGAGTTCGCTGATACATTAACATTTATGGCTGATAATTAGGATAGAATTTGTGGGCGTTCGCCCTTCAGGACGCCTCCGATCTTAGTAAAGATGCTCTGTATTTCTATATATAAGGTGATGTACTTCGCTAGACTTCAGTTCATTCATTTTACTTGAATGTTCTAAACCCGGCATTCAATGATTATCTTTTCTAAGCATAGGACATCAGTGGCAAAGAGCCGCTCTTCTGTACCACTGACCAGGTTTTCTGTTGGCTTTCACCATCAGAAGAAGCAAGTAGACCGGCAGAGAATATGGCACCGGTAACCAGTAGCCGCAGGGTATTAGTAGGTAATTATGCATTATTTTGTTATTTGTAAACTACTCCAGGCCCTGGGCTAGACAATATTATTATCCTAGACAATTAACAACTTCACCCTGTCCTAGATTATTTAACCGTTTTACCCCTGGGCAATTTTCCGTTTTTTTTGTTTGTTTTTTCCTCTCCTTCTCCCAACAGCCATGGCTTTTTAATATTTTTATCTCCATAGTCGTATGTTGTTTTTTGCGGGATGAGTTGTACTTTTGAACGACATCATTCATTGCATCTTTTGAATTACATCATTCATTTCATCATGTGATGCACTGGAAAGCAGGAAGAAAATTCTATGAATTCTAAGTGGATTGAAATTGAAAAAGTTTCAGGACAGTATGAGCATGGAGATACCAAATATGTATAGTTTTATTTGTATTATTTTATTTTTAATGGGGCCAAATGGGGTGATTTGAACTTTTGGGTTTTCTTTTTTCATATTTTTACAAGCTTTTGTACATTTTTTACTGTATTTAATAGTACCCTTTGGGGACTTGAAGCTGCCATTGTCTGATTGTTACCGCTATGTTTAACTAAAATCATGATATCCTTTGAACGCTTGCAACGGACTGGCTTTCACAGGAGGATCGAAAGACAAGCACGGGAGTCCAGCAGACCCCCGGTTGTCATGGCAACCCATCGGCGCTCTGCAATAATGTCACGGGCCTGCCAATGGGCAGGTGAAATGATGTGCAAACCTGCTCCATCTGCAACTGTTAAATGCAAATGATGCTGATTATATCAGCCATCATGTCCAGGGAAAGATGCACTCTCGCATATAATATGATGGTCCCTCACAACCCACAAAAACCCCTTATACTCACTAATCCAGCCACAGCCTCCGTCTCCTCTGCTATCCTGTCTTGCTTGCAGAGGATGTGGGCAGCACGATGCAATGGTGTCATCAGGCTGACTGAAATCCCTTGAATGATGGTGGCTTCCTCCAAAGAGAAGCTCGCTGGATCTTCCATCTCAATACAGTATCTCCATTAGGCCTCAATAACCAATTGAATTAATGTTGTTTGATTTAGTGTCACACTCATCATGCCGAACATCTAAACTACCATTAAGTCTTATTATTCTCCCATATTTTGGCGAATTGCATTAATATAAAAGAATTTCAAATATCATTTAGACATAAGCGAAGACACAGATTGCCTAGTCTGAAAAAATCTTTATGGTATGGAGGTATCATGACAAATATAAGATTTATACCACTCCATGGTCAATGGATCCCCCACCCTAAATATAGGGTGCACTATACACATAGACTTTCCCTAGTTCTTATATCTCATACAGGAAGCATGATTTAACTTTAATTTAACATCATGTAGCATCCTATCAAATTAGAATAACAGCATCAATTCATACATAGAAGAGCAAGTTCCACGTGTACATAAGGGATTATGCAAGAGTATTGTTTACCGTAATAAAGCCCCCATTACACACTGCGATATCGCTAGCAATATCGCTGTAAAGTCACCGATTTTGTGACGTTGCAGCGATATTGCTAGCGATATCGCTGCATGTGATACTTACCTCCGACCGGCTCCCCCGCTGGTTATCGCTGATCGCGCGAGAAGCTCCTGGACCATTCCTCGCCGGTCACTTCCTGCGGCGCTTCCTGTGGCGCCGACGAGCGACGCGTGGAGCCGGGCGGGAGGACGCAGGATCGCCACGTCTGACAGGTAAGTAGCGATCCCCGTCCCCAGCGATGTCGCTGGTGAGACCTGCCTGTGTGGCAGCTCACTAGCGACCACCTAGTGATGCACCAGCGATCCAGACCGCGTCATATCGCTGGTCGGGATCGCTGGTGCATCGCTAGGTGTAACGGTACCCTAAGTCTATAGTCCTCTCTATTTGACTCTTGTAGATTGTTTGGTGATTAAGATATAGAATATATGCTACATCTGGAGCAGTTAGTTTGACCGTGATGCAGCAATTTATGTGGCATATACAGTGGGGAAAAAAAGTAGTCAGCCACCAATTGTGCAAGTTCTCCCTCTTAAAAAGAGGAGAGAGGCCTGTAATTGACATCATAGGTAGACCACAACTATGAGAGTCAGAATGAGAAAACAAATCCAGAAAATCACCTTGACTGATTTGACAAGATTTATTTTGCAAATTATGGTGGAAAATAAGTATTTGGTCATTAACAAAAGTTCATCTCAATACTTTGTGATATATCCTTTGTTGGCAATGACAGAGGTCAAATGTTTTCTGTAAGTCTTCACAAGGTTGCCACACACTGTTGGTGGTATGTTGGCCCATTCCTCCATGCAGATCTCCTCTAGAGCAGTGATGTTTTGGGCCTGTCGCTGGGCAACGTGTCACCTAGTGATAAGTGAGTATACTCGTTGCTCAGGTTTACCCGAGCATGCTTGGGTGTCCACCGAGTATTTTGGCGTGCTCGGAGATTTAGTTTGTGTCGATGCAGCTGCATGATTTGCGGCTGCTGGACAGCCTGAATACATGTGGGGGTTGCCTGTTTGTTAGGGAATTCCCACATGTATTCAGGCTATCTAGCAGCCGCAAATCATGCAGCTGCATCAACACAAACTAAATCGCCGAGAACGCCAAAATATTCAGAGGGCACACGAGCATGCTTGGAAAAACCCGAGCAACGAGTATACTCGCTCATGACTAATGTCACCCCCTCCGCCAGGAAGGTTTGGGATAGAAGCATACGTGATAACACAAACCAGATGAACAGGAGTAAAGAGACAGGGATAGAAGAAAACTACAATCATACAAATACACTCAGAAAACAACAGAGTGGAAATCAGAGAAGCTACAGGAGGGATGAACCAAATGGGAGAGGATAGGTTGAAAAACACACAAACCAATTCCATGCAGCAATTTCCTGATAAACACTGCAACCGCCTGCTCCAAACACTTAACCTCTCCTTAAGCTGCAAACCAGGTAGTGGTTAACGATCACTGGCAACTTCTGAAGCAACTAGGAGGCTTCTTGTACCTGCGGGGAGTAACAAACTCAGAACAGATGATGAACTCCAGGAGTCCAGCTAAGCAATTTAACCCTTGCCGCATCAGAAAAAAGAAGCACAGTCACCTCATTTCTGCCTCACTTTCCAAAGTATTCATATTATGGAGCCTGTATTGGATTAGTGCTCATGGTTTGGGTATCAAATCACCTGAAAGATTTCCTTTAATTCTTTGCGAACATCTCATGGAAGCCCTTGTTTAATGGAGTCTTCCATATTACCTAAATCCCTATTAGTTAGAATAGTTCCTTGAAAATCAGCTGATCCCAAAATATCTCCCTGGCGCCGCTCACTACTATTGTAATACACAGCAAATTTATGGCTACGAAAATCTATGCCTGAAAATCTGTTGCATTTATACACTGTAGGAACATAACCTTAAAGTACATGTGTTTCATAACAATGTGCTGCCGCTAAATAGGTCTCACCAAAATGTCATTTGCAAAATTATGACACAGTAATTGGTTTAATGGATGAGAATTGCATTTTCATTATTTTTGTGTCCAATCTGTAGGTCTTCTTGATCCTAATACTGCTTGTCCTACTTTCTTATGTGTTTTTATCATAACTCTGTTTAGCATATGTGTACACTGATTAAATATTTCTGCATCAAGCATAATACATTACATTTTAGCATCGCCAGATATTGTGCTGCTCTTTTCGTTTTGCAGAGCCACCTTCCCCTTTCAACGTTGAGGGCATCTCCCATAGTTTTACCTATTTATAATGCCTGATATCGCATGCCCGGCTCATCACACCAAATATTTCTTTTAGCACCATCTCCAAGCTGATGTTAAAGGTTTATTCCCATTTTAGTCTTTCCTGGCTAAGACAAGAATAACTCTGTTAAGGTGCCAATCACTGGATTTGAAGATATGAAAACAGCTGAGAGAAGTTGATCTACACTGTTTTCATTACTCCCATGGAAATGAATGTAATAGAAAAACAGTGTGGTACAGCAAGATGAGGATAACCTGTCAGCTGAAAAAACGCTATTAACCTGAAGATATGGTGTTAATCTGCAGGTTAATAGCATTCTGAATCTGCTTAGACCCACACTGCCAGGAGGAAATGAGCTTTATTCCTCTCTGCAGAATTCCAGTTTCAGTTATGGGAGTGGCACCGGCGCAGGTTGAGTCACTGTTTTGTGTATAGAGAGCGGCAGCTATAAGCACGGCTCCGGCCCTGACAGACAGCTGGATGTAATGCTAAGCTGCTGTCAGTTAGAGCCAGGGACAAGGCTACAGTCACTGCTCTCTATACATAGTGGTGACTGAACACATGTCAGCGCCGCCCCCTTTACTGCCCGGGTGAATAAAGTTAATTTCCTCTTGTCAGCTTGGATGTACAGTTGTGGCCAAAGGTATTGACACCCCTGCAATTCTGTCAGATAATACTCAATTTCTTCCTGAAAATGATTGCAAACACAAATTCTTTGGTATTATTATCTTCATTTACCGTATTTTTCGGACTATAAGACGCACTGGACCATAAGACGCACCCCAATTTTCAGTAGGAAAATAGGGAAAAAAAAATAATGTGTCAAATGGGGGTCCGTCTTACAGTCCGAATTCAGCTTACCTGGGAAGGGATCCGGCACAGGTGGAGAAGTAGTCACAGGGGTCATTCAGTGGTCCAGGCTCGTGCGGTGGCGGCTCTGTGCTGGGGCAGCTGCTCTGGGGTAGGGGCAGCTGTGCTGGGGCAGGGGCAGCTGTGCTGAGGCAGGGGCAGCTGTGCTGGGACAGGGGCAGCTGTGCTGGGGTAGGGGCAGCAGTGCTGGGGCAGGGGCAGCAGTGCTGGGGCAGCTGTGCTGGGGCAGGGGCAGCTGTGCTGGGGCAGGGGCAGCAGTGCTGGGGCAGGGGCAGCAGTGCTGAGGCTGGGGCAGCAGTGCTGAGGCTGGGGCAGCAGTGCTGAGGCAGGGGCAGCTGTGCTGGGGCAGGTGGGCTCTGCGGTGGTGGCAGCGGGCGGCGCTCTGCGGTGCAGTGGTGGCAGTGGGCTGTGCTCCGGTGCAGGGGCGGCGGCTCCGCCAGCATTTCTTCGCAGCCCGGAGGCCCCCGCACTTCCCTTGCTGGCCGCCATGTTGCGGTGGCCTCCGGGAGCATGGACGCCGGAAAGATGGCTGCCGGTCCGGGGACGGCGCATGCGCGGGATCAGATCTCGTCCCGAGATCTCGGGGGACAAGATTCAAATCTCGGCAACGAGATCTCGTCCCCCGAGATCTCGGGACGAGATCTGAAGCTGCGCGTGCACCGTCCCCGGACCGGCGGCCATCTTCCCGGCGTCCATGCTCCCGGAGGCCACCGCAACATGGCGGCGGCCAGCAAGGGAAGTGCGGAGGCCTCCGGGCTGTGAAGAAATGCTGGCGGACCTGCCGCCCCTGCAGCGGAGCACAGCCCGCTGCCACCACCGCACCGCAGAGTGCCGCCCGCTGCCACCACCACACCGCAGAGCTCCGCCCGCTGCCACCAGCCAGAAGGTTAGTACCGTGTATTGCAACCATAAGACGCACCCCCCACTTTCCCCCAACATTTTTGGGGAAAAAAGTGTGTCTTATGGTCGGAAAAATAATTTGTCGTAAATGAAAAAACACAAAAGAGAATGAAGCAAAAAGCAAAACATTGATCATTTCACACAAAACTCCAAAAATGGGCCAGACAAAAGTATTGGCACCCTCAGCCTAATACTTTGCTGCACAACCTTTAGCCAAAATAACTGATACCAACTGCTTCCGGTAACCATCAATGAGTTTCTTACAATGCTCTGCTGGAATTTTAGACCATTCTTCTTTGGCAAACTGCTCCAGGTCCCTGATATTTGAAGGGTGCCTTCTCCAAACTGCCATTTTTTAGAACTCTCCACAGGTGTTCTATGGGATTCAGGTCTGGACTCATTGCTGGCCACCTTAGAAGTCTCCAGTGCTTTCTCTCAAACCATTTTCTAGTGCTTTTTGAAGTGTGTTTTGGGTCATTGTCCTGCTGGAAGACCCATGACCTCTGAGGGAGACCCAGCTTTCTCACACTGGGCCCTACATTATGCTGCAAAATTTGTTGGTAGTCTTCAGACTTCATAATGCCATGCACACGGTCAAGCAGTCCAGTGCCAGAGGCAGCAAAGCAACCCCAAAACATCAGGGAACCTCCGCCATGTTTGACAGTAGGGACCGTGTTCTTTTCTTTGAATGCCTCTTTTTTTCTCCTGTAAACTCTATGTTGATGCCTTTGCCCAAAAAGCTCTACTTTTGTCTCATCTGACCAGAGAACATTCTTCCAAAACGTTTTAGGCTTTTTCAGGTAAGTTTTGGCAAACTCCAGTCTGTCTTTTTTATGTCTCGGGGTAAGAAGTGGGGTCTTCCTGGGTCTCCTACTATACAGTCCCTTTTCATTCAGACGCCGACGGATCGTATGGGTGTACACAGTGTTGTTCCCTTGGACTGCAGGGCAGCTTGAACTTGTTTGGATGTTAGTCAAGGTTCTTTATCCAACATCCGCACAATCTTGCGTTGAAATCTCTTGTCAATTTTTCTTTTCCGTCCACATCTAGGGAGGTTAGCCACAGTGCCATGGGCTTTAAACTTCTTGATGACACTGCGCACGGTAAACACAGGAACATTCCGGTCTTTGGATATGGACTTGTAGCCTTGAGATTGCTCATGCTTCCTCACAATTTGGTTTCTCAAGTCCGCAGACAGTTCGTTAGTCTTCTTTCTTTTCTCCATGCTCAATGTGGTACACACAAGGACACAGGACAGAGGTTGAGTCAACTTTAATCCATGTCAACTGGCTGCAAGTGTGATTTAGTTATTGCCAACACCTGTTAGGTGCCACAGGTAAGTTACAGGTGCTGTTAATTACACAAATTAGAGAAGCATCACATGATTTTTCGAACAGTGCCAATACTTTTGTCCACCCTCTTTTTATGTTTGGTGTGGAATTATATCCAATTTGGCTTAGGGACAATTCTTTTTGTGTTTTTTCTTAAGACAAATTAAATGAAGTTAATAATACCAAAGAATTTGTGCTTGCAATCATTTTCAGGAAGAAACTGAGTATTATCTGACAGAATTGCAGGGGTATCAATACTTTTGGCCACAACTGTAAGTGTTGCCGCCAGGCAGGTTTACAGCTCCATTAACCTAACTACCAACATAAAGAGCATAAATTATCAAAATCTCAGGAGACACATGAACTATAAATACTGACAAAAAAACAACTGGGTGCCAATAGTTTCTAAAAATGTAAACTTTATTGAAAACACCAATATAATAGCAATAGCAGTTTAACAGAGTAGTGCAATTGTGAACCATATAATGTATAAGTATAGTTAAATCACGTCATTAGTGTTGAATCAAGAAACACTCTTTTAAATTGTTTAAGCTACAGAATTGAAGACACCAAAAACAAGGCCTGGATGGCCCAATGTATATGCTGCATAGTGCAGGTTTATGGTCTGTCTGTGCATAGGAAGATTTACCTACAAGAAGATGAATAAAAGATAACTTACATATCCTAAAGATTGGTGTGGAATGTGGTCCTGGCGCTTCATCAGAGGGCGTATTGGCGCCGCCCCTGTGACTGAAACCAAAACGCTGCTGGGGGAGAATAAAGTCAATTTACTTTTGACAGATTTGGTCTAAGTGTTGGCGCCAGGCAGGTTTACAGCGCTATGAACCTGCAGATTAACCCTATATCTGCAGCTTAATAATGTTTTTTTCCCTCCTACTCTATTTGACCTATACACTCACAGACATTAGGAAGTTTGTTCATTGTGCTGCCCTGAACTATAATATTTTGGAGAGGTTTAAATTTTTTTGATCCACTTGGGACACCTACTGGGCTCCTTTGACTATTTTAATATTTAAGAAGTCAATACAATGTGTGAGGATGTGGACTGTCTTACCCCTACCCTGAAGACAACTGCTGTATGTTTATGTTTAGTGTGAACAGTGTCATGCATTTTATGCATTTAATGTGTATGTGTATAATCCCTGTGTAATGTTTAGAATAGCGGGCAAATGCCAAAAACCCATGATAGTGAATAAAGATAAGTGTTTATAGCTAAAGGAAGCAAAGATTATTAGTAATATATGGTAGGAGGTAGGAGATAGATAAGGAATAGTTAATGTTAGGTACAGGCCCACAGATGTGAGGGGAATAGTGTTAATAAAAGGAGAGGTACTTCCTGGTTATTTGTGGTTAGGAATAGTGGAAGGGTTATGCAAGTTCTTTGTGGAGTTCTAGTGTTTTGGTCTGCTAGGGCCAACATTGGCCTATCATTCGGGCCAGTGGATTGTCATACAACTCCCCCATGCGGGTCCATTCATCTGGCCCGCAACCTCGAGATTGGTGCCAGGGCCATCGGACATATCACACCTGCAGGCTTGCAGTTGAAGACGGACATGGACCCACAGTAGCAGAGAATGATGGAATCCGGGTGCACTGCCATTGGTGGAGAGTAGAGATGAGCGACATTGCCTTTTTTAGGGTCGAGTCATGA
Organism: Dendrobates tinctorius; assembly: GCF_039654945.1. Taxonomy (NCBI): domain Eukaryota; kingdom Metazoa; phylum Chordata; class Amphibia; order Anura; family Dendrobatidae; genus Dendrobates; species Dendrobates tinctorius. The sequence continues at coordinate 13,590,705 of NW_027361738.1, forward strand.
AACCCGACTTTCTCAAAAGTCGAGTCGAACGAAATCGGCCGACTATAGGTAAAAGTTGTGAAACACGAAACCCAATGCAAGTCAATGGGGAGAAAAGTCGGCAGTGAGTGGAGGACTGTAAACACACCTGGCATGAATTTTAACCCTAGAGATGGCGAAATCTCTCTCTCTCTTCTCTCTCTCCCTCTCCCTCTCTCTCTCCCTCCCACTCCCTCTCCCACTCCCACTCCAGCTACGCTCCTCTCCGCTTCTCTCATTGGCTGAAAAAAGTCACGTGCAAGCATTTGGTGAAATCCGACTTTGGCGCTTGGGTCGCCGACTGCATGGCCAACTTCACACTGTGGTCGGGTTTCGTTTCATGAAACCCGACTTTGGCGAAAGTCGGCGACTTTTGAATCTGACTGACCTGTTTCGCTCAACTCTAGTGGACAGGGATCCCTAGAGATAGTGGAGACAGAAGGAAAAGGATACTCTTTTGGGAAGGAGTGTTAGGGCTGAAGTTATGTCCGCTTCCTGGGGGAAAGACTGTAAACTGTTGTGCCCTATCCCACATGCTCCACTGTAAGTACTGTGAACTATTCAGTAAAAGTTGACTATTGAAAAGCACTTGGTGTTCCCTGGATTGTGTGCAGCGTTTCCTGAAGAGGGAAGCCTGGAGTCATCGGAGGCCTATGGCCTACAAGTGAGTGTGATGCACCCCACACCTAACAGCACACAGAGAATGGGATGCGGTTTTCCTGTAGGGTGCCAGAAAGTGCAGAAGCAGTAGAGCTCGTCCATGACTTCTCCGCTCGGGTACCTTACAAGTGGGTCACTCATTCAATCTGAATTCTTACCCTTTCCTCTTCTGCTCAGTCTCTTTATGCTATTTTATTGTTTACTTCCTACTTCTTTGATGTAAAACTCTGGTTTAATGCTTTATAACTGATATTACAAAGGTTAGACCATTTGATGCTTTGTTTTTCGCTAAAAGTGAAAAAAAAACTGTTTCAATAAAGATTACAATTTTAAAAAACAAACAAAATGACTTGTTTTAAAATTATTCATGTAAACAGTCCAAATAAGTCAGTACAAATCTAACATTTGAGTTCACCATTTGATCTGTGATTTCTTTTTTCCTTCTGTCTACAATTTGGGTATTTTTTCATGGAAAATTATGATACAATAGTTGGCTTGATTTTCTTATGTTTACCCAGCAACTCCAAAATCAAGGTCACAATTTTGTTTTAGAAGAATCTGTATTCTTGTAGCCAGAGGACAATGACAGGCTGCTTTAACCCCTTCACCCCCAAGAGTGGTTTGCACGTTCATGACCGGGCCAATTTTTACAATTCTGACCACTGTACCTTTATGAGGTCATAACTCTGGAACGCTTCCATGGATCCCGGTGATTCTGACATTGTTTTCTCGTGACATATTGTACTTCATGTTAGTGGTAAAATTTTATTCAAATAACTTGCGTTTATTTGTGAGAAAAACGGAAATTTGGCGAAAATTTTGAAAATTTCGCAATTTTCCAACTTTGAATTTTTATGCCCTTAATCACAGAGATACGGCACACAAAAAACTTGATAACTAACATTTCCCACATGTTTACTTTACATCAGCACAATTTTGGAACCAAAATTTTTTTTTGTTAGGAAGTTATAAGGGTTAAAAGTTGACCAGCGATTTCTCATTTTTACAACACCATTTTATTTTTACGGACCACATCACATTTGAAGCCACTTTGAGGGGTCTATATGATAGAAAATACCCAAAAGTGACACCATTCTAAAAACTGCACCCCTTAAGGTGCTCAAAACCACATTCAAGAAGTTTATTAACCCTTTAGGTGCGTCACAGGAATTTTTTTGAATATTTAAAAAAAAAATGAACATCTAACTTTTTTTCATAAAAAAAATACTTCAGGTTCAATTTTTTTTATTTTACCAAGGGTAACAGGAGAAATTGAACTGCAAAAGTTATTGTGCAATTTGTCCTGAGTACGCAGATACCTGATATGTGGGGGGGAACGACTGTTTCGGCGCATGGCAGAGCTCAGAATGGAAGGAGCGCCGTTTGACTTTTTCAATGCAAAATTGGCTGGAATTCAGATTGGACGCCATGTCACGTTTGGAGAGTCCCTGATGTACCTAAACAGTGGAAACCCCCTACAAGTGACCCCATTTTGGAAACTAGACCCCCCAAGGAACTTATCTAGATATGTGGTGAGAACTTTGAACCCACAAGGGCTTTATAGAAGTTTATAACGTACAGCGGTACAATTAAAAAATCATATTTTTTCCACAAAAATGATCTTTTCACCCCAATTTTTATTTTCCCAAGGGTAACAGGACCCTAAAAGTTATTGTGCAATTCGCCCTGAGTATGCTGATACCCCACATGTGGGGGTAAACCACTATTTGGGCGCATGGCAGAGCTCGGAAGGGAAGCAGCGCCATTTGACGTTTTTGGCTGGAATTGAGATCGGACACGATGTCGCGTTTGGAAAACCCCTGATGCACCAAAACAGTGGAAACCCCCCACAAATGACACCATTTTGGAAACTAGATCCCATAAGGAACTTATCTAGATGTGTGGTGAGAACTTTGAACCCCCATGGGCTTCACAGAAGTTTATAACATAAAGCCATACAATTAAAAAATCATATTTTTTCCACAAAAATGATCTTTTCACCCTCAATTCTTATTTTTCCAAGGGTAACAGGACCCTAAAAGTTATTGTGCAATTTGTCCTGAGTACGCTGATACCCCAGATGTGGGGGTAAACCACTATTTGGGCGCATGGCAGAGCTCGGAAGGGAAGCAGCGCCATTTGACGTTTTTGGCTGGAATTGAGATCGGACACCATGTCGCGTTTGGAAAACTCCTGATGTACCAAAACAGTGGAACCCCCCCACAAATGACACCATTTTGGAAACTAGACCCCATAAGGAACTTATCTAGATGTGTGGTGAGAACTTTGAACCCCCATGGGCTTCACAGAAGTTTATAACATAAAGCCATACAATTAAAAAATCATATTTTTTCCACAAAAATGATCTTTTCACCCTCAATTCTTATTTTTCCAAGGGTAACAGGACCCTAAAAGTTATTGTGCAATTTGTCCTGAGTACGCTGATACCCCACATGTGGGGGTAAACCACTATTTGGGCGCATGGCAGAGCTCGGAAGGGAAGCAGCGCCATTTGACGTTTTTGGCTGGAATTGAGATCGGACACCATGTCGCGTTTGGAAAACTCCTGATGTACCAAAACAGTGGAACCCCCCCACAAATGACACCATTTTGGAAACTAGACCCCATAAGGAACTTATCTAGATGTGTGGTGAGAACTTTGAACCCCCATGGGCTTCACAGAAGTTTATAACATAAAGCCATACAATTAAAAAATCATATTTTTTCCACAAAAATGATCTTTTCACCCTCAATTCTTATTTTTCCAAGGGTAACAGGACCCTAAAAGTTATTGTGCAATTTGTCCTGAGTACGCTGATACCCCACATGTGGGGGTAAACCACTATTTGGGCGCATGGCAGAGCTCGGACGGGAAGCAGCGCCATTTGACGTTTTTGGCTGGAATTGAGATCGGACACCATGTCGCGTTTGGAAAACTCCTGATGTACCAAAACAGTGGAACCCCCCCACAAATGACACCATTTTGGAAACTAGACCCCCTAAGGAACTTATCTAGATGTGTGGTGAGCACTTTGACCCCCCAGTGCTTCACAGAAGTTTATAACACCCGGGCGTGAAAATAAAAAATTCGTATTTTTTCCACAAACATGATCTTTTAGTCACCATTTTTTTATTTTCCCAAGGGTACCAGGAGAAATTGGACCCCAAAAGTTGTTGTCCAATTTGTCCTGAGTATGCTGATACCCCATATGTGGGAGAAAACTACTGTATTTGCACACGTCGGGGCTCGGAAGGGAAGTAGTGACGTTTTGGAATGCAGACTTTGATGGAATGGTCTGCGGGTGTCATGTTGCCTTTGGAGAGCCCCTAATGTACCTAAACAGTGGAAACCCCCCACAAATGACCCCATTTTGAAAACTAGACCCACTAAGGAACGTATCTAGATGTGAGGTGAGCACTTTGAACCCCCAAGGGCTTCACAGAAGTTTATAATGCCAGGGCATGAAAATAAAAAAATCGTATTTTTTCCACAAACATGATCAATTAGTCCTCAATTTTTTTATTTTCCCAAGGGTAACAAGAGAAATTGAACCCCAAAAGTTGTTGTCCAATTTGTCCTGAGTATGCTGACACCCCATATGTGGGATAAAACTACTGTATGGACACATGTCAGGGCTCGGAAGGTAAGTAGTGATGTTTTGGAATGCAGACTTTGATGGAATGGTCTGCGGGTGTCATGTTGCCTTTGGAGAGCCCCTAATGTACCTAAACAGTGGAAACCCCCACAAGTGACCCCATTTTGGAAACGAGACCCCCTAAGGGACTTATCTAGATGTGTGGTGAGCGCTTTGAACCCCCAAGGGCTTCACAGAAGTTTATAATGCCCGGGCATGAAAATAAAAAAATCGTATTTTTTCCAGAAACATGATCAATTAGTCCCCAATTTTTTCATTTTCCCAAGGGTAACAGGAGAAATTGGACCCCAAAAGTTGTTGTCCAATTTGTCCTGAGTACACTGACACCCCATATGTGGGATAAAACTACTGTATGGACACACGTCGGGACTCGGAAGGGAAGCAGTGACGTTTTGGAATGCAGACTTTGATGGAATGGTCTGCGGGTGTCATGTGCGTTTGGAGAGCCCCTGATGTACCTAAACTATTGAAACTCCCCACAAGTGACCCCATTTTGGACACTAGACCCCCACGGAACTTATCTAGATGTGTGGTGAGCACTTTGAACCCCCAAGTGCTTCACAGAAGTTTATAACACTCGGACGTGAAAATAAAAAAATCATTTTTTTCCACAAAAGTGATATTTTTGCCCCCAATTTTTTATTTTCCTAAGGGTAACAGGAGAAATTGGACCCCAAAAATTGTTTTGCAATTTGTCCTGAGTAGGCTGATACCCTACATGTGGGGGTAAAACACTGTTTGGGCGCATAGCAGAGCTTGGAAGGGAAGGAGCACCATTTGACTTTTTCAACTCAGAATTGGCTGGAATTGAGATCAGATGCCATGTTGCATTTGGAGAGCCCCTGATGTGCCCAAACAGTGGAAACCCCCAATTCTAACTCCAACCCAAACCCCAACACGCCCCTAACCCTAGCCCTAACCCTAACCCTAGCCCTAACCCTAGCCCTAACCCTAACCCTAGCCCTAGCCCTAACCCTAACCCTAGCCATAGCCCTAACCCTAACCCTAACCCTACCCCAACACACCCCTAGCCCTAACCCTAATGTAAAAATGGAAATAAATACATTTTTTTTATTTTATTATTTTTCCCTAACTAAGGGGGTGATAACGGGGGGTTTGATTTACTATTTATGGCGGTTTTTATGTTTGGCGGCTGTCGCACGCTAAAAGACACTTTTTATTGTAAAAATAGTTTTTGCATCACCACATATTGAGAGCTATAATTTTTCCGTATTTTGACCCACCGAGTCATGTGAGGTCTTATTTTTTGCGGGACGAGTTGACGTTTTTATTGGTACCATTTTCGGGCACGTGAAATTTTTTGATCGCTTTTTATTCCGATTTTTGGGACGCAGAATGAACAAAAACCAGCGTTTCATGAATTTCTTTTGGGGGGGGTGCGTTTACACCGTTCCGCGTGCGGTAAAATTGATAAAGCGGTTTTATTCTTCGGATCAGTATGGTTGCAGCGATACCTCATTTAGGTCGTTTTTTATGTTTTTGTCGGTTTTATGCAATGAAAACTATTTTATATAAAAAATAATTATTTTTGCATCGCTTTATTCAGCGAGCTATAACTTTTTTATTTTTTCGCTGATGATGCTGTGTGGTGGCTCGTTTTTTGCGGGACAAGATGATGTTTTCAGCGGTACCATGGATATTTATATGCGTCTTTTTGATCGCGCGTTATTACACTTTTTGTTTGGCGGTATGATAATAAATCATTATTTTTTTCTTCGTTTTTTATTTTTATTTTTTAAGGGGTTCGCTAAAGGGGTTAACTAATTGGACAGTTTTATAGGGCGGGTCGTTACGGACGCGGCGATACCTAATATGTGTGCTTTTATTGTTTTTTTTTTATTATTTCCAAAAAATGGATTTATTGGGGGAATATTTTTTTTTTTTTCTAATTTATTTGGCGATTTTTTTTTAATTATTTTTACACTTTTTTTTATTTTTTTTTTACTTTATTAAATAGTCCCAGGTGGGACATCACTGTCCTGTGACAGATCGCTGATCTGTCACATCACAGATCACTGTGACAGATCAGCGATCTGACACAGGCACTGCAGAAGGCTTCCTCATGCCTGCGCTTTGCAGGCACTGAGGAAGCCAGCTTCCGCAGGCCCCCGAAGGCCCCCGTCGCCATCTTGGATTCGGGGGCATGGAGGGAGGGAGTCCCCCGCAGCAGCGCTGCACATTGCGCTGCCGTGGGGGGGCTCAGGGAAGCACGGAGGGAGCCCCCTCCCTGCCGATGCTTCCCTTTAACCCCCGGTACACCGCGATCGTGTTTGATCGCGGTGTGCAAGGGGTTAACATGTCGGGGCGGTCCGTGACCGCCCCTGACACATTGTGCCGGGTGTCAGCTATGATAATTAGCTGACACTCAGCCGCGATCAGTGGCGCTCACCACGTGGGCGCCGCTGATCGCGCCGACGTACTATCCCGTCCCCGGTCATACGGGCCTGGGTACCGTGGACGGGATAGTACGTCGGATGGCAGAAAGGGGTTGAAGGTAACTTGTCACATGAAAAATCGATCAGCATTAGAACCGATGGGCAGCCAGTGCCGGGGGCTCGGTTACACTCAGAGCAGTGACTGAACCCGCGCTGCTGCCGCCTTTATTACTTATCTGCAGATCAATTGCATTTTTTCACATGACCGGTTCATGTCACTTATGTAGTGTTAGGTCTTGTTCATGCGTTGCGTTTTTGCAGTGTTTTTGATGCGGAAAAAAATTGCAGCGTTTTACAGTACCAGCAAATTGAATGTGATTTCTGAAATGTCATACACATGTTGCTTATTGTTACTTTGCGGATTTGATCAAGCAAAGCACTTTTTCAGTTCTGCAACATACAGTAATTCAGTGTTTTGTGACCCATTCAAATACATGAGGAAAGAACGCAAGTAAAACAAACGCATCAAAAAGGCATGCAAATGTAAGGAAGAAGACTGGGCTACGGGTACCTGTTATACCAAGCTGGGTCCGGATGTGTTGAGGCTGCCTCCCCTGTTGCCTGGAGGAAGAAATGAGGATCCGGACTAACCTCATGACCCGGGGAAGCGGGGTGAGATAAAAGCAAAAGCGTGCTCAGCAGCAGGCAGTTTGGCGCCAACCAGCAGCAGCGCACGGCAGGCTGAGCATCGTGCTCTGTTCCCCCGAGCACCAGCGCTGCGACGGTCTGTGCCTGCTGGCTCCCGCCACCACCAGCGTGACTGTGAGGGACCAAGGTGCCGGGTGCCCTGCGTCTGTCAGAGAGCGAGGTGCTGTGCGCTCCGTGACAGTGAGTACTGCACATGTGCAAAGTAGAGAAGGCCGGGTACTGAACGTATATTGTCGGACTTCCTTGCCAGGGAACATTGACCGATTCACGTTGGACTTGGTTAAAGATGCAGCCTTGTCTGCTTCGGCCGCACGTGCTTATGGACTAGGGGCTCAGCAGAAGGTACCGGAGACGGATCATTGTTTAAAGGACCCCATCTGAGGACATCACCTGGCCACTGCCAGTTCTACAGCCCCCTGCGGGATCATCTGCTGCAGAGGAGCATACAGGACACGATAATTTCCTTCATTGGATTGCTATTGCTTTACATTTGCTTTCCCTATTATCCCTCCTTTAACCATTAACCTCCCAGCGAGGAGTGAACACCTTGTTATATTTGTCACATCTTGTGAACCCTTGCTCTGCCTCCTGTCTGTCACTGCATCCTGCAACCTGCTTACACAAATGCACACACTTTAGGCAATGTTTACACGTTGCATTCTTGCCACGGAAAAAAAAGTTTTTTACAGTGCCAGCAAAGTGAATGAAATTTCTGAAATCTGATGCACATTCTAGTTATTTTTTCCTTGCAAATTTGAATGTTCAAAGCGTTTTATCAAACTTGCAGTGTGTCAATTATTTCAGAGTTTTTGCAGAGTTTCTCACCCATTCGAATGAATGAGAAAAAATGTGCAAAAAATGCATCAAAAATACATGGAAATACACGGGTATTTTACACAGCGTTCCTGGATTTTGCAGTAGAAAAATCTGTTGCAAATGTTAAGCATGTGCACATACCCTTACTCAGCATTTTTCCTACCAACACTTTGGCTTTTGCTGCATAAAAATCTGCTGCACTCAACGTCTGCACATGGGTTAATTCATCTCTCATATTTATTGCTATCACTGTATACATTTTACTGTAAATGGAATAAATCACAGTTCTCTTATTGACCTTGTCAGGAAATTTTGCTTCTTCAAAGAAAACCAGGCACTTCCATTTAAGGCATTTGAAAGGGTTCATACAAGGTTCCTTCTGCTGTGCATACATTAATATACAGTAATCGCTGCTAGTGATGAGCATGATTCCATCAAGACTACTGCATATGCCAACCTAATGAAGCTAACTAAGTTAATTTAATAGCTGCCCTCTTTGCCAGATGGAAAAGGGACTGAATAAGGTTAGTGGTGCAGCATGATCTAGGAAATGTCTCCCTCATTTAACATGATAGAAAGTCATTTTAAATATATTTTACCCACTTATGCTTCTGAAATTTCTTCTTAACTAGTTAAAATGATTGATTTTAGCCTAAGTAACAGCTCATTGTTCACAACCGAGTATGTTGGTTCATTACCTTGTTCTAAATTACAGGTTCGGCCAACATGCTCTATTGATACAATAGATGGTTCTATAATTGGTCATCATGAAAAATGCTTTACACAGCGCAAAGCACAATATGGTTCGTGAATCTAGTGCTTAAGTTGATTTCTTTGGACTTTATTCAGTAGTCAGGGGCATAACGATGGCAGTCTCAGAGGGTGCGATGTAACGGTTATGGAGCAGGAAGAGGATGCTCCTCTCTCTTGGTGTATGGACAGTTAAGAAGACATTTTTATTTTTTATTTTAAACTTTTGGAGACGAGCACCAGGACAGGAGACATTCTTACAGGAAGGGGCCAGGGCAGGGGTCATTATTACAGGAAGGGGCCAAGGACAGAGGTCCTTGTTACAGAATTGGGGCCCAAGACAGGAGATATTATTTCAGGAAGGGGCATAGGATAGGCGCCATTATTACAGGAAGAGGCCTAAGACAGGGGCATTGCTGTAGAATTACAGGATGGAGCACAGGACGGGATATTATTATAGGATGTGGGCTGAGGACATGGGACATTATTACAGGAATGGACCGGGATGTGGAACAGGATTACTAAAAGGGGCCAGGATGGGGGCCATTATTTCATGATGGGGCTCAGGACAGGATATATTATTATAGAATGTGGGCTGAGGGCATGTGACATTATTACAGGAAGGGACCAGGATGGGGAACATTATTACTGAAAGGGGGCAAGATGGGGACCATATTACAGGATGGTGACCAGGATGGAAGATATTACAGGATGAGGCATATTATTACAGGATGGTGGCCATGATGGAGGAATCTTACAGGACGGGTGATAGGACATTATTATAGGATGTGTCTAGAACAAGGAACATTATTACAGGAAGGGACCCAGGACACAGAACATTATTACAGGATGAAGGCCGAGACAGAGATATTATTACAAGATAGAGGTAATTTATTACAGGATAGGCAATTATTACAGGATGGGGGCCAGAATGAAAAAAAATATTGTAGGACAGGGGCCAGGGCAGATAACATTATTACAGGATGGGGGGACATCATTAAAGAAAGGGGCCCAGAATAGGCAATTTTATCAAAGCATGGGGCCCACGATGGGGAACATTATTATGGGATTGGGGCCAAGATGGGAGACATTATTACAGGAAGGGCCCCAGGACAGGATGGAGGCCAAAATGGGGGCCATTATTACAGGATGAAGGTCATTATTACAGCATAGGGGGATATTATTAGCAGATGGAGCAAGGATGGAGGATCTTCTTGCAGGATTGGAGCCAGGATGAACGACATTACAAGGTAGCGGCCAATACACAATACAGGGGACATTATTTAAGAAAAGGATGAGAATTTAGGACATTACTACAGATTGTGGGCCAGGATGGGGGTCATTATTACAGGACATGGACCTGTACATCTAACCAACAGGTCCAGGTCCAAATTTTACATCTGGACCCATACGACTATAGATACATCATTGAAGACACATTCACTTCACATTCACCTAATATATAGTCAGCCTATCAAAAAGACTAAGCATCAATATTTAAAGAGTAACCATCATTTTAATTCTTTTTTCAGTAATCAGCAGTACGTCTGAAAATACAAAATTTTGTAATATATCTTATTAGAGAAGTCGGATTTTTTTTGCCAGGACTGATCATTCATTTTCAAATTTCTCAATTCATGCGTAAAATCTCTCTTCAGGGAAGACATATTTTTACGTTAATGACAGAGATAATGGCAGTTGCACTTCCTACTTAAAAGATTCTATGTAGAAGAAGGTCTGTGAAGACTCAAATGTCAAGGTTAGATTTCAGAAAGGCAGATTTTAAGGGATTCAGAAAGAGAATTGGAGGGATCCAATGGCTGGATAGCCTTAAGGAGAAAAATGTCCAGGAAGGATGGGAAATCTTGAAAAATGAAATTCTCAAAGCACAATTGTTATCAATTCCGAAAAGAGGGAAGAATAGGAAGCATTTAAGGAAACCAGGATGGATGAACAAAGAACTTAAGCACATGCTAAAAAGGAAGAATGAAATTTTTATAAAATGGAAAGAGTGAGGTATATCTAAAGAAGAATATAATACTGTCTGCAGAACTTGCAAGGCACAAATCAGATTATCTAAAGCTGACAATGAATTGAGGCTTGCAAGAGACGTCAAAAGCAATAATAAAGGATTTTGGGGATATGTCAAAAGTAAAAGAAAAGTCAAAGATGCTATAGGATTTTTTACAGGATGAAAATGATGAAATGGTAAGACAGGATGTTGAGAAGGCCGAACTTTTAAATTCCTATTTTGCATCTGTTTTCTCTCAGAAAGGAAATGTAACATCAGCTGTTCTTCACTGTCCTATTAAGGGAATAGAAGAATCCAGGATATCTATAAACAGAAATATAGTGAGGAAATGTGGCACCCCTGAGGCTCAGTCGCCACAGAGGTACTGCACCTTCTCCTAAGGTGTGGTGCCCCACCATCCAGGTAAGTTGGGGGCTCCTGACCACGCTCCAATACTCGCACCCCACACAATAGAGTAGTTCAGCAAAACCACATTGCAGCTCCTTGCTTAGAGAGAAGCAGAGCACCTTTGGTGGTTCCCTGCTTGGAACACTAGACGTGCTGGGTGGTGGGTGGAGTTGAGAATACATAAAAGAGCGGGATGGTTTAGGATTTCAGGTCAGTCAGTCAGTCAGTCAGTGAGTGTGGCTGAGAGAGGAAGCCACTCGGAGAGGAGTGGGGATCCCTGGAAGAGGGATGGAAGAAGGAGTGCTGCAGCTGCCTCAGTGACCTGAGCCAGCTGGCACGGAAAGGAAAGAAGGAGAAAGACATTGAAATGAAGCCTGAGCTTTCATAGGAGAGAAAGACAAGTACGGAACGTAGGAGTAAAAGGGAACACAGAGGACGTGGGTTAGAGGAAGAACCCTGCCTAGAAGTTCTAAGCGCAAGGCCGGGCCCGGTCCCCGAGGTTGTATGAACACTAATGGTTCTGCAGCAGACACCGGTGGAGTAGTGGGCTGTAAATGCACTACTCCCATCTAAGACTTGAGGGCACAACAGCAACATGGATAGAGAGCAGGGACTCAGGAGTAGAGAGTCTCCGAAGCAGGCTACAGCTGTCTGCCGTACAAGTAGAGTTCTTGGGAACATCTGTCAGGAGGAACTCCAGTGTAACTCAGTACTAGGAGATCTTCATACTTAAAGGCGCTATAGAGGAGACGTTCAGAAAAGGCACATAAGTTGGGGGAGCGTGGAAGGGAGCATTCCATCTTGCCTGGGGGTTGACTGAGTCCCTGACCCGGAGGACACGGCACAGAAGCGGGCACTACAGACTGTGAGTAAAGCCTTGGAACTACATGCCCTGGTGTCCTCCATTCCTTCCTGCGTCCGTCCGCCTGGCACTGCTACATCCACTGCGCCAAACACTACACCATCTAAGTCTCTCCACATCTACACTGCCCTGGGACAACAGCCCTGCCTGTGGAGGGCTATAACATCATTGCTGCACCACACCATCTGTCCCGAAGGATCTGTCTGCAGCGTCGGCTTAACACCTCCCTTGCCGAACACCACAGGTGGCGTCACGAACTATTCATTTAACTACATTCCACCATTCACATCTTCCTATTACTTGGGCGCCCAGGGCCATGGTCCTGGTCACCGCTGCTGTGACACATCCCACTGATACCGGCCCGATACTGAGAACCCCAAAGCCTTGGGAGGGCGACCTAGAAACACTTAGCTAACCTAAATGAATTCAAGTCTCCAGGTCCAGATGAATTACACCCCAGAGTACTGAAGGAGATAGCAGAAGAAATTTTGGAACCCTTCTCCATAATCTTTGAAAATTCTTGGAGGACAGGAGAAGTCCCAGAAGACTGGAGAAGAGCAAATGTTGTTCCTATCTTCAAAAAGGGGAAGAAGGTGGACCCAGGAAACCATAGGCCAGTGAGTCTGACTTCTATACCAGGAAAGATCTTTGAACAAATTATTAAACAACATGTATGTAAGTACCTGGATAAGAATGAAGTGATTAAACAGAGTCAGCATGGGTTTGTAACTAATAAGTCATGTCAGACTAACTTAATTTCCTTCTATGACAGAATCACTGATTGGGTGGATCAGGGAAATGCTGTAGATATAGTATATCTTGACTTCAGCAAAGCATTTGACAAAGTATCTTACACAATCCTTATTGAAAAAATGGCTAAGTGTGGAATGGACAAGGCAACTGTTAGGTGGATTCATAACTGGCTTAGTGATCGGACCCAAAGAGTGGTTGTAAATAGCTGCACATCCAGTTGGAAGAATGTCTCAAGTGGGGTACCACAGGGCTCTGTCCTGGGCCCTGTATTGTTCAACATCTTTATCAACGATTTAGATGAAGGAATTGAGGGTAAACTGATTAAATTTGCTGATGACACAAAGCTAGGAGGGATAGCTAATACTAGAGGAGAGAGAGAGAGGATTCAAAAAGATATAAGTAAACTGGAGCAGTGGGCAGCAACTAACAGAATGGTTTTTAACAGGGAAAGATGCAAAGTACTACATCTGGGCAATAAAAATGAAAAAAGCATATACAGAATGGGAGGAATAGGGCTAAGCAACAGCACATGTGAAAAAGACTTGGGTATACTAATAGATCACAGACTGAATATGAGTCAACAGTGTGATGCAGCAGCAAAAAAGGCAAATGCAATTCTAGGATGTATTAACAGAAGCATACAGTCTAGATCACGTGAAGTCATTATTGCCCTCTACTCCTCTTTGGTCAGACCTCATCTGGAGTACTGTGTCCAGTTTTGGGCACCACATTTTAAAAAAGACATCAACAAACTGGAGCAAGTTCAGAAAAGAGCGACCAGAATGGTGACCGGTCTGCAAACCCTGTCTTATGAGGAAAGGTTGCAGGATTTGGGAATGTCTAGCTTGCAGAAGAGGAGACTGAGAGGAGACTTAATAGCTGTCTATCTCAAGGGCTGTCACATTGTAGAAAGATCATCTTTATTCTCATTTGCACAAGGAAAGACTTGAAGCAATGGGATGAAACTGAATCGGAGGAGACACAGATTAGATATTAGAAAAAACTTTTTGACAGTTAGAGTGATCAATGAGTGGAACAGGCTGCCACGAGAGGTGGTGAGTTCTCCTTCAATAGAAGTCTTCAAACAGAGGCTGGACAGACATCTGTCTGGGATGATTTAGCGAATCCTGCTTTTGAGCAGGGGGTTGGACCAGATGGCCCAGGAGGTCACTTCCAACTCTACGATTCTATGATTCTATACCTCCCCTCTACATAGAATCTTGTCATCAACTGCCATTTCCCAAATCTGTCTGTGTATACAGTATATAGATATTGAATGTGATAGTTCCCCCAGATATTTTGTTAAGAGTAAAACCAATCCTTGTTTTCTTATTTTTGTATGATTTTCTAATTTAATTACTCATTTAAAAAATGAAAGAGTGACCATCATTTTAATTTGATAAATTAATAGTACACCTGAAAATAAGAATCTTTGCAATATTTCTTTCTCCTCCTGCTCTAATGATTCATTTTCAAAATTCGAAATACAAGGTAGAATCTATATTTACTGAAAACAGATTACTAAGATAGGAGATGGCAGTTGCTACTGATAAGTCTATATCAAGGAAACAGAGGAGAAGCGGGGAGGCGCTAAAGGCAAAGCTTCTCCCACCTCACCACTCCCTTCTACATAAAATCTTATAAATACCAATTGTCATCTCCTATCACAGTATTGTAAACATCTGGCTTCACTAAATGCAGATTTTACCCTTGGAACTGAGAATTATGAAAATGAATATGATCAGATCAGTACGCTGATAAAATACAGTACAGCACAAAGTTTCTTATTTTCAGGTGTACTATTGAGTTATAAAATAAAATGGAAAGCGATGGTTATTCTTTAAATTGATTAATTTGAATGAATCTGATTGGATAAAAGTCCATCAAAAAATGATATGAGTAAGGAAAGGATATGGGATGACTTACTCATTGTTGGGACCTACCAACATTCCACAACCAACTTGTCTATTTTATCATCCAATCCCCACTGTTTTTCCTCCAACTCGAACCAACACCACATGTACCTATCTACTATATAATCGTCTAATTCTGTCTGTCTGTCTGTTTGTAACGGAAATCCCGTGACGCTGATTGGTCGCGGCAGGCGACAGGCGCAGTCTGGCCGAGAATTGGCACGGAATTCGAACGATGCACGCCACCGTTACCGTCGGGAGATCTGCGGCGCTTGCCGCTGATCTCCCGATTGTGTGCCGTGGGTAATCTCCTGCCGCATGCATTTGCCGCAATCAGTGATATTGGAGCGGAATTTAAAGGGGATCTGTCACCCCATTTTTGGCCTATCAGCTGCAGCCACCGCCATCAGGGGCTTATCTACAGCATTCTGTAATGCTGTAGTTAAGCCCCCAATGAAACCTGAAAGATAAGAAAAAAAGAGTTAGATTATACTCACCCCGGCGTTGGGTCTGGTCCGATGGGTGTCGCCGTTCCGTTCGGCGCCTCCCATCTTCATACGATGACGTCCTCCTCCTTGCTTCTCCCTCGGCTCCTGTGCACGCATACTTTATTGGCCCTGTTGAGGGAAGAGCAGAGTACTGCAGTGCGCAGGTGCCGGACCTCTCTGACCTTTCCCGGCACCTGCGCACTGCTGTACTTTACTCTGCCCTCAACAGGGCAGATAAAGTGTGCATGAGCAGGAGCCGAGGGAGAAGCAAGGAGGAGGACATCATAGTATGAAGATGGGAGTCGCCAGACCGGACCGCGACACCCACTGCACCCACCCCTGTCCCCCGGTGAGTATAATCTAACGTGTTTTTCTTACCTTTCAGGTTTCATCGGGGGCTTATCTACAGCATTACAGAATGCTGTAGATAAGCCCCTGATGGCGGTGGCCCCAGCTTATGGGGCAAAAATGGGGTGACAGATTCCCTTTAAATAAACTACATACATATTCTAGAATACCCGATGCGGGCCACCATCTAGTGAGTATATATCAGTCTATAGTTTCTCTAACTTCCTTGACCAGAATATAAATAGTAAGGTGAGTGATACTGCACATTTTTTTTTAATGTGTTCAACATCTGAAAGCCATCTGTTTAGCTAGGCATTGAAGGAATGACCCTGCTCTAAAGTGGTCAATTCATTAGCTACAGTCAACTTCAGCAGAGGAAGAGCTTGCATCATATACAAGGACTTGTCAAGTGACTTGGATTTGTCTGTGCCACTACTAGGGACTTATGGGATGTGGCCCATAGCCACATCTTGCTTTGTTCCTCAGAGTGAGTATTTACAGGAGGTTGTGCTAGATGTTTGCAGAATTGTTTGCTTTCGTGACTCAGGAGCGTTTCTCATCATAGTTGACCCCCATATGGTTCAGCCAGAGACTATACCGCAGGCACTTGGAATTGCCATTGAATTAACTGGAGTTAACCGAAGGAATATTCCAAAATCAAGTTTAGAGCTGGATTTTGGCTACAAAGCCAAGCAACGATGATTAATATGATAAGCTCTATCTACGTGTTTTTCACTAGCAACCTGTTGAGGTCGTTTGTTCATGCATACTATGAGGGGGAAACAGTTTGTAAGTAACAGTGTGTTAGCCCTGATCCCCACCACCACTCACCCAGGCCATCTTAATGAAAAATAACTTAATCATGTACTACATTAAAGGAAATTTGTTAGCAGGATTTCATACCCCATGTTACTTATATACGTATGTGAAAGAGAAGTCCAGCAATACCTTTACGTGGTCAGTAGGAGAAGGTGGTGCTGTTTTGGAAACAAAGCTGGCGTGACAGAGGTTTCAGATTTACAAATAGCTCTTTAGCCTCATTTGCATTTCAATTCAAACTTTGATTTCTCAGTAACTGAGGCATGGACTGGCCATGTAAAGGTATTGCCGGACTTGTCTTTGAAAGAACTACATGCACATATACATATTTTGGGGGGTAAAATCCTGCCGACAGATCCCCTTTTAACATTCACCTGGCCTGCACCTGGTGAGGGAGCAGTTTACTATTTTTTATTGTCCTGCACTGCAAAAGGCTTTACTGATGCATGTCCAGGTATCTGGATAGAGTTGGATTTGGGCAGGATTTCACTTATTTTTTTCATATTTAACTCATGTATATGTAGGAGGAAGGGCCCCCACCGAGTGTCCGGGTCGGAACCAAGGGGACCGTCATCTAGGTTCCTAGTGGGTTTGTTTCCGGGGAGCAGAGTTAGGAGATGGACCGCTGAGACTGACATGATGGTTGGGGGAGGAGCCTACATAAAAGGGGCGGAGGACGCCATTCAGAGTGAGCCAGCAGTACGGGAGAGAAGGAGCAGGAGACCGTGGGAGTGCCAGGGAGCCAGAACCACGAGCAGTAACCAGAGGAGAGGACAACGACAGAAGAGAGACTCACGGTGGATGGAAGGGAGACGTTGCTGAACCGACCAAGAGGAAAGCAACACTTCACTCCAGCCCGCGGCTGTCATCGCCTCACTTCAGCTCGTGGCTGCGGCCTGCCCTGCAGCCACCCGCGGCCATTGCCGCCTCACTCCAGCTCATGGCTGCGGCCTGCCCGCTGCTACCCACAGCCATTACCACTCCCGACTGCAGTTGTGGCTTGTCCATTGCCGCCCGCAGCCCTCACCGCCTCGCTCCAGTTCGTGGCAAGGGCCGGGCCGTTGCCCGCCGCGGGCTCCCTAGTGCAGCAGCTGGCTGCGTCGGTGGCCTTCCAACCGCCACTCAGCACCGCCGCTGCCAGCCCCGCTTTGGGGGCTGCGGCCTCGACTCTCCCACTCCTGGGCGGACTCCGCTGCCTCTGCTGGGGGACACTCCGCCAAAGAACTCTTCTAGGGCCTGTTGTTCCCCTGCTTCACCTGGGCACCGGAACGCCCGAAGACTGCGCCAGATACTCAGCAGCTGGGCCCAGCGGCTGTGACGCAGAATCACCATCGTCTAGGATGCCGAGGGACGTCAGGACGGATAAGTGACATAATATAACTGAGGACCCGTAGTCGGCCATACCGCGGCCCTATAGTGACCGGCCGTTGCCGGAGTAGTCATGTTCTCATTACCAGTGCTCGCTTGTATTGGGTCCCTGCGAGGACGATTTCTGTTATTTTGTTTGGTTGTTTAGTATAGCCCTACTGGCATCAATCCATAAAAGTTATTACCTAAAGTTCAATCCGTCTCGCGTCTTGTCACTGCATCCCACATACCTGCCTTTACCACATTTGGCGTAGTCGGCAGGATGCAGTCTCCGAGCGCGGATGACGGCGCCCCAGACCAGAGCAGGGCCGTAGATTCCGCAAATAATGGGGGCCCCCGGTCCAGCATTTCTTTGGGGGCTATGCTAAGCAACCTGCCTAGGTTTTCCGGCTCCAACACCATGCTGTGGAGCTGGACAGAGCGAATGCGAGGGCTCTTCTGAATGCATCCGATGACCCCTGACCTGGAGCCAAGGTAGCTCTCATGGCATTAGACGGGGAGGTCCAGGATTCAGTAATATTGAGGCCCCCGGGACACCGCAACACCTTTGCTAGGGTCTTGCGGATTCTGGAAGAGACCCATGGGGATCCAACAAATGTGGGAGAGTTGAGGACCCGGTTGTTCAGTCGATTGCAGGGAGAGGGGGAGACCATCACCCAGTAAATGAATGTCCTCCAGGAGTTATACACGGCCATCGAGCGGAAGGATGGCGTAGGGGTAGGACCCATTGACATTACCCTACGCGACCTGTTAGTGACTGGACTCCGAGACCCGTTAATAAAGCAGGCATTACGGGAGCAAGTCCAAGTGAACCCATGTATGGCCTTTTCTGAGGTGGGGAGACAGGCGCGTGCTCGAGAGCAGGAGCAGGGAATGGCGGTCCCCGTGGGAAAGTTCCAGAGTGTGGAGGACTCCGTAAATGCTGTCGGGGAGCCCCAATGGATAGAATAGATGAAACAAGAGCTGAAGAACATCAGGGGCGAGTTGGCCAAAGTGAAAAGAAGGACCGAGTTCACGACTGGTCGGCCTAATTTCAATCCTGGACCCTGGGGGCCTCGCAGTGCCCAATGCGGCCGGCCCTCGCAGCTCCGGTGCTATGAGTGCGGAGAGCTGGGCCACTTCGCCCGAGAGTGTCCGCGGCGTGGGAGATTCCCACCTCGGCAGCCATTAAACTAGAGGGCTCCGGGCTGGTGGGACACCGCTCAGAGCCAGAAGCCACGACATGGGGTGGTGGAAGTCCCGAAGATCTGGTCGCGAAGTGTCCAGTGGTATGGGCAGAGGTCGAGGGCCGTGCCATACAGTGCCTAGTGGACACGGGGTCGCAAGTAACGACCATGCCTGCAACTTATTTTCGGCAGCATTTTCCCAAGGCAGCGAGACCCCAGTGGGGGTTCATAATCAGACTGGTAGCCATCAATAGCCACTACTCCCTGTTGCTGGAGTAGTTTGGATGCAGATGACACTGTGTGGCAAATCCCTCGGCCACCAGGGAGTGATCCTGACTCAAGGGGAAACGAATGACAAACATCCAGTCATCTTGGGTATGAACATACTGCGGGAGTTTGGCAATTTACTCCTCAATGACCCCACGCAAGAGACCCTGAAGCTGTGGGGCTCCCACACGGCAAAGGGCAGGTCTTCCAGCAGTTGGTGCGGGAGGCGCGAGTTCTCCAGGATTGCCAGGAGGGCGAGGCACTGGGCAAAGTCATCGCGCCAGCGGCTCCACCGCTCGTGCTGCCTCCAGGCAGACAGTGGTGGCCCTGCCTATCCGGGCCCCGGTGCCTTTGGAGGGCATGGAGATGCAGGTGGAGCCATGCTACTCAGAACGCCTGCATCCTGGCATACTGGTGGCCCGCTCCCTGACCACGGTGTGGAGAGGGACTGTCCTTGTGCGCTGTGTCAACCTAGAAGACCAAAACATCGTCTTAAAGCCCCGGGCCGAAATGGCCAAGCTGGTAAGGCCTTTGGAAGAGGTGCTGCCAGCCCCTACGGTCCAATTAAAGGTGCAACCCGAGGACCCTTGGGCAGTGACTATCCGAACTCTGCAGACTGCTGAGTTCTCGACCCAGGAAAAGGGCCGAAACATCCTGGAAAGAATGCGGGCCAAACTCTCCGGCCTGACCCCAGCCCAGCTTCTCCTGGTGGAGACACTACTTGGACAATACCACGAGGTATTCGCTAACTATGAGGATGAATTTCGATGCACCACAGCCATTACGCATGGAATTCCCATGGCAGGAACGGCCCCCATCCGGGAGCGGTATCGGCAAATCCCTCCACAGCTATACCAGGAGGTGAAATCTTTACTGGGCCAAATGCTGCGGAAGAGGGTCATACGAGAAAGTCAGAGCCCCTGGGCGGCCCCCATTGTGTTGGTCCACAAGAAAGATGGCACCCTGCGGTTCTGTGTGGACTATCGGAAGCTAAACGCTTGTACCATCAAAGACTCGTTCCCGCTGCCCCGCATAGAAGAGTCCCTGTCCTCCTTGGGGAAGGCGACGTACTTCTCGACTTTAGATCTGGCCAATGGGTACTGGCAGGTGCCCATGTAAGAGGAAGACAGTGACAAGACGGCGTTCATTCTCCCCATGGGACTGTTTGAGTTCAATCGGATATCGTTTGGGCTGGCCAACGCCCCGGGGACCTTTCAGCGGCTGATGGAGCAGTGTCTGGGAGAACTCAACTTTGAGGCCACGCTGATCTATCTGGACGATATCATCATCTATGCTGCCACATTTGAGGACCACCTGCGGCAGTTGGGGCAGGTGCTCGGCCGGCTGCAGAAGTACGGGTTGAAGGTAAAACCCCAGAAATGCCACCTGTTTTGCACTTAGATCGAATATCTGGGACATACCGTCTCGGCCGAGGGCGTTAGACTGTCCCTGGCAAAGGTTGCCGCCATCCAGGGGTGGCCTACCCCCGAGACTAAAAGACGTGCGGGCCTTCCAGGGGTTGGCCGGATACTACCGTCGTTTCGTAAAGAAGTTTGCATGCCGAGCCCAAGCCCTGCAGGACCTGCTAAAGGGGGCTCCTGAAGGGGCGAATGTACGGAAAATCCAGTGGCAACAACCGCAAGAGGAAGCTTTCCAAGACCTTAAGGCTGCACTCTCGGGTGCCCCGGTGTTAGCTTATGCGGATTTCTTGCAACCGTTCATACTGCACACTGATTGGAGCCTCCACGTGCTAGGGGCTGTGTTGTCACAAGTCCAAGATGGCCGGGAGAGAGTGATAGCTTATGGTAGTCGATCACTTAATGACTCCGAGCGTAACCCTGACAATTACAGCTCCTTTAAGCACAAGCTCCTCGCGGTAGTGTGGGCCATGACGGAGCGGTTCGCAGAGTACCTGGCGGACTCTGAAGTGGTGGTGCGGACCAACAACAACCCACTGGCCCATTTGAAAAATGCCAAACTAGGGGCCCTGGAGCAGTGATGGGTGGCCTGGAAGGCCAAGTTCAACTATAAGATCATCTATAAAAGAGGTGCAGAAAATGTACACGCTGACGCCCTCTCCAGGATCCGGCATACAACCCCAGGGAAAAGTCGAGATGATGAATTGGAAGGGGAAGAGATGCTGTTCGCACTCACCGCTGCCGTGCTCACGGCTGCCACACAGGAAGAATCCCATCTAGGACCCCCCAAGAGGTATGCAGGAACAATCCAGTGACCGATGGATCCAACAGCAGCAAGAAGATGAAAAAATTGGGCTCCTACACCGATGGGTCACCACCGGCAGACTACCCACCGACTATCAGAGACAGACCTTGACTCAGGATATGTTGCTGATGTTACACCAATGGGAGAAACTAGTCATCATAAAAGGACTATTGTATCGTAAGACAGTATCACGGGCGACGTCGGCAACATCTTGGCAGGTAGTCGTGCCCGGAGCCCAACTTAGTGAACTGGCTCGGGAAGCCCATGAAAAGGGGGCTCGCTTCGGAACTCAAAAGACCTTGCAATGGTTGCAGCAGATAGTTTACCATCCGCGCTTGCACGCTGCTGTGGACGAAACCTGCCGGGCCTGCCGCCTATGTGAGCTAGCTAAACGGGCCCCGATGCAGACAATAGTGCATCAGCACCCCTCAAGCTTTTGACGGTGGACTATTTGACCATTGGTCCCGCATACCAGGGGTATGAACATTGTCTCGTCATGGTGGACCATTTCACCAAATTTGCCGTGGTAACCCCCACCCGAGATCAAACTGCAGAGTCGGCCGCTCATGCAATCTGTAAAAACTTTATCCAAGTGTATGGCTGCCCTCAATGGATACATTCAGGCCAGGGAGCGTGCTTCCTGGGGAAAGTCATGGAGGAGTTACATCATCTCTATGGTATCAATAAATCCCAGACCACGCCATACCACCCGCAGGGAAACGGGGCCTGCGAATGATTTAATTGGACGCTAATTCAAATGTTGCGTACCCTGGAGGGTGACCGGAAGGCTCGCTGGCCTGAGTATGTCCCTGAACTAGTGTGGGTCTATAACAACCGGGTGCACCAGGTTACTGACTATACCCCCTACTCACTGCTATTTGGGCGAGAAGGCAAAGGAATCACAGAGGTAGGATTGAACCCGGAAGAACCCCAACCCTGGACTGAGGTGTCATCGTGGGTCCGCAACCACCGACACCGGGTACAAACCCTCCACCGAATCATCCAGACAAAACTCCAGGACCTAGAACACCCAGGAGGAACTCTGCCTCCGCCCACCGACTTCCAGACTGGAGATCGAGTACTCGTACTAGACCAGCGCCCTCAGAACAAGTTAGAACCTCGGTGGGAAGAAAATCCTTACCGACTATTGTGACGAATAAGCTCCGACGGGCCTGTGTACAGAATACAATCCGAAAAAGACGGGACACTTCCCACTCGCACTGTGCAGCCTACTCCTCAGGTCCCTGAACTACTGCCAATGGTCTGGAACCTGGATGACGAAGAAGATTTCCCAGCAGTACCCGCGGGTCCTCCAAGAAATTACATCCCAGCAGGCCCAGTCAGCCTGCCAGAATCGACCAGCCCACTGACTCCCACAACCCCAGAAAGCTCCACCACAGTCGATCTAAGACGCTCCGAGCGGTCAGCAGCTGGCAAACCCCCCGAACGTTACGAACAGGACCAGTTCGTATGGCAACGAGAACTTTCATCTCCAAAGGCTAACCTGAGCCTACTAAGGCCGGCTAGCATACAGGATAGGGTAGTGTAGAAGGAAGGGCCCCCGCCGAGTGTCCGGGCCGGAACCAAGGAGACCGTCATCTAGGTTCCTAGGGGGTTTGTTTCCAGGGAGCAGAGTTAGGAGATGGACCGCTAAGACTGACAGGATGGTTGGGGAGGAGCCTATATAAAAGGGGCGGAGGACGCCAGTCAGAGTGAGTCATCAGTACGGGAGAGAAGGAGCAGGAGACCGTGGGAGCGCCAGGGAGCCAGAACCACGAGCAGTAACCAGAGGAGAGGACAGCGACAGGAGAGAGACTCACGGTGGATGGCAGGGAGACGTCGCCGAGCCTACCGATAGGAAACCACCGCTTCACTCCAGCCCGCGGCCATCGTCACCTCACTTCAGCTCGCAGCTGTGGCCTGCCCGCAGCCACCCGCGGCCGTTGCCACCTCACTCCAGCTCACGGCTGCGGCCTGCCCGCTGCTGCCCGCAGCCATTACTGCTCCACTCCCGACCGCGGTTGTGGCTTGTCCATTGCTGCCCCAAGCCGCCACCACCCAGTCCGTGGCAAGGGCCAGGCCGTTGCCCGCCGCGGGCTCCCTAGTGCAGTCGCTGGCTGCGCCGGTGGCCTACCAACCGCCACTCCGCACCGCCGCTGCCCGCCCCGCTTTGAGGGCTGTGGCCTCGACTCTCCCACAACCCGGGCGGTACTCCGCTGCCTCTGCTGGGGGACACTCCGCCAAAGAACTCTTCTAGGGCCTGTTGTGCTTCGCCTGGGCGCTGGAATGCCCAAAGACTGCGCCAGATCCTCAGCAGCTGGGCCCAGCGGTTGCGATGCCGAATCACCATCGTCCAGGATGCCAGGACGGATAAGTGACATAAATAATATAAATGAGGACCCGTAGTCGGCCATACCGCGGCCCTATAGTTACCGGCCCTATTGTGACAGTAGTCGTGTTCTCATTACCAGTGTTCGCTTGTATTGGGTCCCTGCGAGGACGATTTCTGTTATTTTGTTTGGTTGCATAGTATAGCCCTACCGGCATCAATCCATAAAAGTTACTACCTAAAGTTCAATCCATCTCGTGTCTCGTCACTGCATCCCGCGTACCTGCCTTTACCACATATACACCACCTATCTGCTTATGAGCTTAAAAGGGTACCTCCCGTAAAGGACAAGACAAATGTTTTGTGTTATGTGGGGTAGGGGTAGATCATGGTACCACTGTGTCAAATTAGTACTATAGGTTCTATGGAACTCAGTGGCATGGGTCAGAGAAGACAAACACAGTATATGTTCAAAGGTTCAGTATTGTATTGTAGCAACAGGTACTATGCAGATGTAGTTCAGGGTATTATAATAAACAAGCTTCAGTACTGCACGGTACGTAGATATAAGTTCTGGCAACAGGTAGAGTCTGTACGAACCATTTGGCGAGAGTCTGAGGTCCAGGCGCACACAGGTCCTGAGACTGGACCGGGCTCCAAGCGGAGAGCAGGCCGCAGAGATGACAGAAGCAGAGCAGATCCGGACAGGAGAGGCGGTCAGGCAGGACGGCAGGTAAGTAACAAACGGGGAATCCCGAGGTTTAGAAGAAGCAGGCACAATGCAAGTTCTCCAAGCTTGGCAGCAGGTGAAGATCCAGATACACATGCACAGGTATAATGTGCAGAGTCCCTTAAGTACATAGCAGGCAGGAAACAGGAAAAGTCAAACAGGAACAAGATGGCCCCTTGTGAAGCTACTCACTCCATCTTTGATAAGGGCAAAATTAAGGGCAAAGTCAGGCAGAACAGAAACATGGCTCAGAACCTCACACCATTCCCTCCTTCAAGGATGTCCTCCGGACGACATTAGATCTGGTTTACTGGGGTATCGGCTATGGAACTGTTGGATCAGACGAGGAGCTCGAATGTTCTCCTGAGGTTCCCAGGAATTCTTCTCCGATGGGTAACCCTGCCATTTCACCAAATATTGAAGTTTCCTCCTATGGATCCGAGAGTCGATGATCCCTTCCACAATAAATTCTTCTTGCCCGTCAATGAGAACCGGACCAGGTGGAACGGGTGTACGTCCGGGAAAAGGATTCGGTACTACTGGTTTAAGCAGGGAGACATGAAAAACAGGATGTATATTCAAAGATGTAGGCAATTTAAGACGGCAGGCTACGGGACTTACTATGTTGTTGATTTTGTATGGGCCAACATATTTCTGTCCCAGCTTAGATGTCGGAATCCTTAATTTTAAATTTTTTGCCGAAAGCCAGACCATGTCTCCTACCTTATATGTTGGTGCTGGTTTACGGTAACTGTCTGAAGCCTTCTTGTATCTCTCCTGAGCTGTAGCCAGCATTTGTTTCAAAGACTCTAAATTCTGTTGTAAATACGTAATTCGGTCAGCTGCTGCAGGTACGGACGTGTCTATCGTGAGTCGAGGGAGAATGCTGGGATGATACCCCTTATTAGCAAAGAAAGGAGACTGCTTGGTGGAGGCACTCTGCGAGTTGTTATACGTGAATTCGGCCATCGGGAGTAAGTTTACCCAATCATCTTGTAAGTGGCATACATAGCAACGCAAGTACTGCTCCAAGGTTTGATTAGTCCGTTCTGTTTGTCCGTTAGACTGCGGATGGAAAGCAGATGATAGATTTACCTTGATGTCCAGGGCGGCACAGAAGCTTCGCCAAAATCTTGAGGTAAATTGAACCCCTCGATCTGATATCACTTCGTCAGGAACTCCATGTAGCCGAAAAACATTTTGTACGATGAGGTCCGCTGTCTGTTTGGCTGTCGGGAGACCGATACAGGGAATGAAATGGGCAGCCTTGGTCAAACGGTCGATCACTACTAGGATAGTGTTTTTCCCCTTAGAAGTAGGCAACTCTACAATAAAATCCATTGAAATAGACCCCCAGGGGCGAGATGGAATAGGGAGGGGTTGTAGCAGTCCCGTAGGTGAGGAACGGGGAACCTTTGATCTTGCACATACCTCACATGACGAGACGTAATGCTGAATGTCTCTCCGGTAGGTCGGCCACCAAAAGAAGCGAGACAAGAATTCCTGGGTCTTCTGGACTCCTCTATGACTGGCGATCTTTGAGTCATGTATTAATTTTAGTACACTTAGTCTGACCGCTTCCGGAATATACAGGCGTTGTCCCTGAAACCAAAGTCTGTTTTTCAATGTTAGGTTTACCTGATTGGGGGGTCGGATCAGTAGTGGGTCTCCAGTGTAGGCTTCCTTAATACTTGTTAATAGAACTTGATTGTGTAACACCCCTATGAAGTTTGTTTCTGAGAGTATGGTCCTCGGAGGTAATACTGGAGTTACATTACCTGAGTGAATCTTAGATAGTGCATTGGCCTTCCCATTACGAGAGCCTGGCCTGTAGGAAACAATGAAGTCGAACTGATTAAGGCCTCTTTCACACATCAGGTTTTCGCCGTCAGGCGTGATCCGGCGCTTTTGACAGAAACCGGATCCGGCGAAATGCAATGCCGGATCCGGTTTCCCCCCCATTGACTTGCATTTGCGCCGGATCGCGCCGGATGGCCATGCGTTTCATCCGGTTTTCGCCGGATCCGGCAATGTGTCGCGATCCGGCGTCTGGAAAAAACGGCTACTGTAACGTTTTTTGTCTCCGGCGAAAAAGCCGGACCCGCCGGATCTGGCGCGTCCGGCTTTTTCACACAATGAAAGCCTATGAGCGCCGCAATGCGCCTGATCCGGCGAAAGCCGGATCCGGTGGCCGGATCCGGTTTTTTTGGTCTGAGCATGCTCAGTAGCTCTGCCCACAAGACATATATAAAAGCAAGACAGTGGGACCCACAGCCACACCCAACATGCCACCCAAGAAAGCAACCAAGCGCAGCAGGAGAAGGCAGGAGACCACTGCAGCACCATCAGCACCACCACCACCCCAAATGGAGCAGCAAATGGAACAGCAAATGGAACATGCTGAGGAGGGGAGTCCAGCAGCAGATGAGAGACGGTAATTATCAAATCCCCCATTCCTCCAAACTAGGGCCATGGAATATCAAGATATTCATTGGCCCTTTGTTTCTCTTTATTCAACAGCCGCCCAAGAGATGCAGCAGCAGCAGCAGCAGAAATGGCATCACTGGCAGCAGCAACAGCAGCAGCAATACCCACAGCCATGGAGTCTGGCCATCAACAGGACAGCACATCTTCTTCTGGGAGCCCTCCCTCGCATCGTCAGCGTTTGACGGTAAGTTTTTATTTCCAAAATCCATCATCTCTGTAATATATGTCTATTCATTGCCTTTTATTTCAAAACAGGAATCACAAGATGAAGAGGAGCTCCCAGAAGAAGAAGGAAGGGGTGGACAGACACCTGGAGTGGGCTCACAATTGGTAAGTTTTTTGCATCAAACGCAGAAACACAACATCACACTACACACAACACATAGAAAACAATGTTCTGCAGACCACACACAGCAAACAAATGCCTACATCCAAAGACATAACATTTTTTGTTTTCTTCTCTAGTCTTCCCAATCTGGTGCTCGGCCAAGAGGTCCTCGCAGTGCCTCCCAGGGTCGTCGGCGACAGCAACGCGGCGGTCACCAGCGTGTAAGTATAAATATTTTTGCTTTGGTTTTTTGCACTTTTTATTTCATTTCTTTTGTGAAGGCTAATTATGTTATTTTTGTCTTTTTCTTTAACAGCCTTCACAGCGTGCTCCCGACTCTGACGGTGAGGATGGAGGACTCGATGTGGACCACCTCATCGATCTCGTCAGAGAAAGGGAGCCGCTCTGGAATATGGCTGACCGCCGCCACGCTGACCTTATCGTTACCCGACGACTCTGGGAGGAAATCTGTTCGCTCCTTGTGGGCCGCTGGGAGGACCTCGATGTTCGGGCCCAGATTAAAGAGCGTAAGTATATACAGTACCGGTTGCTTGATGTAAACCAGTGTTTCCCGAACTCCAGTCCTCGTGGTCCCCACGGATCATGTGTTCAGGATTTCTATTTACTATGGAAATCCTGAAAACATGACCCCTGGGGACCATGAGGACTGGAGTTTGTGAAACACTGATGTTGTATACTAACCACTCCTTTCTCATTTCAGGGAACAGAATTGTGAATCGGTGGCGGTCTGTGAGGGATCGTTTCAAGAAGGAGTTCAATAAAGAGATGCGGGCCCCGAGTGGATCTGGAGGACGCAGGAGCAAGTACAAGTACGCACAAGCCCTGTCGTTCCTCCGGGAAACAATGCTCACCAGAAGGTAAATATTACACACCACATGTGAAAAAAAATGTTAGATGTAACTTTTTTTTTTCAGCCAGGGCCATACCATGTCAGTATTTTAATTGTTTTTTTTCTCTTTATTCCACAGCACGGTGAGCAGCACTCGGGAGCCTGCACGATTGGACCCTTCTGAGGCGATCCCTGAGGAGACCGGCACCGAGGGACACTTCGACCGCCCCGGTACATCTGCACCTTCCCAGCCTTCCCACACATTCGACCCATCTGTCCCATCCACCAGCACAGGAGCATCGTGGCCGCCTACATTACATGAAGCTGCTGGTGAGGAGATCGCTTTCCCTTTACCCCACCCTTCTGCCCCTGCCACCTCTAGTACACCTGCGGGTACTGGGCGGCAGCGGCAGAGGGGTCAGGAAAAGAGTTATGCGCAAGAGTTCTTGCATCTGAATGCATCTTTCCAGAACTGTCTAAAAGTCTTGTCAGAGCAAATCTCCGCAGGCTTTCAGCAGATCAACTCCAGCATTCTGGAGGTGAAGACACTTCTGCAAACCATGCATTCAGAAGCAAGATCTTCGCCAAACCACACCTTTTTCAGGTCTGTTGTGGAGCGCATGGCAACACTATCTCCAACCCAGCAGATGCATGTAATGCATTCGTGCCACGGTGCTCTACAGCAGGTTACCTCCCAACCTCCACCTCCCACCACTGTAGTTCCTCCACCTGCACCCCCTCCAGCCACTTTCCATCCTCCCCCTCCTATTACATCTGCACCCCCTCCAGCCACTTTCCATCCTCCCCCTCCTATTACATACCAGCAACCTCACCAGTACCAGCAACCTCCCCAGTACCAGACATCTCCCCACTTCCAGCAACCTGCCCCGTACCAAACTCCTTCCCCGTACCAAACTCCTTCCCTGTACCAAACTCCTTCCCCACATAACTTTCCATCAACATCATCTGCTCCTACAGTCCCTACCCAACCCTCCACTCCACCGCCCACCACCTCTTCTGCCTCCCACATGTCCACCCATTCTGTAGTTTTTTCCACACCTTCACCTCTAACTGTTCCTTCCCCACCACGATCCCAGTCCTCTCTCCACACACCCAGTGTCGGAGTGTCCCGCAGCCCCTCCAGCAGTATTTCCACCCCACACTACACAGATTTGTAATGTGTGTTTTTTAATAAAAATGCCCATTGGGTTTAAAACCTTTATTAAAAAAGTTTTTTGCACTTTAAAAACATTTTACAAAAAAAAAAAAAAATTTTAAATAAAAGTTAAATTATCGTTTCACAATGGTTGTCTGTCATTTCTTTCTGCGGCGAACTATGTTTAAAAAAAAGGTTAAATACAGGGTATTTCAAAGGTAAAAAGGTATTCAAAACCAGGTATATAACTGTGGGTAAATTTTAGCTTTTTGCCACAGTTGTGTTCCTGGTTGTGTTTGAAGCAAAGTATTTCACCTAAAAAGTTGTGTTTATTGTTGGTGATTTCCTAACAATGTACACAACTTTTGTTAAAAGGTGAAATACTTTGCATAAAACACAACCAGGTACACACCTTTGGCCTAAAGCTAAAAATAGTAAGACCATGACAAGGTAGCCAACTTTGGTTGGCAAAGGTATATACTGTTGGTCCAGAAGGTACACAAGTTTGGTTAGGGAACAAATCTTTCACACTCTGTCATCCTGCCAGTGTACTCTGCCTTGAGGTGACATAAAGTATAGTGCAAAATTGTCCCTCATTACTGAAACCGTCACAGAACTTCTAGTGGTAATATTTCCAATGACAACATCCATCTTCGCCAGTAACTTGCTCTTCTCTCCAACCTGCACTTTCTTCTCTACAACCTGTCAAAGAAGGGCTGTAGGAACATGCTATATATAGTTTTCCAGTAGCAAATCCCGTTCGGAAGGCCACAAGGGTCAATTTTAAAAACCGGATCCGGCGTAATCCGTTGAAAAACGGATAGAAAAACGGATGAACCGGATGAGACGAATCCGGTTTTGTCTGTCAAGAACAAGACGGATCCGGCAGAAAACCGGATCCGGCACATCAGGTTTTACAAAACATTTGCCGGATCCGGCATTCCGGCACGACGCCGGATCGCGCCTGACGCCGAAAACCTGATGTGTGAAAGTAGCCTAAGGAATAAAGTCCATCGGGCCTGTCTGGGCTTTAGACACCTTGCCGATCTCATGAATTCGAGGTTCCGATGGTCCGTAAGTACGACAATCTGGTGAGATGCTCCTTGCAGTAGATGCCTCCATTCCTTGAATGCTGTTATAATGGCCAATAGCTCTTTATTTCCGACATCATAATTCTTCTCTGCAGGCGATAATTTCTGCAAAAGAAAGGCACAAGGATGTAAAAGATCTTTCTCACCTGTTCTTTGCGAGAGAATGGCCCCTATCGCACAGTCGGAAGCGTCTACTTCCATTATGAAAGCTCGATCCGGATCTGGGTGTACGAGGATCGGGGCTGATGTAAATTTAGCTTTCAATTTGGAAAATGCCGTCTGCGCTTGCGGTGACCAGACAAATGCTATCTTCTTCCGGGTCAATTGGGTGATGGGTATGACGATCTCCGAAAATTTTTTAATGAATCCACTGTAAAAATTGGCGAATCCAATAAATCGTTGTACTTCCTTCACGGACTTGGGAATTGGCCACTCCTGGATGGATTGAGTTTTAATGGCATCCATGCTGAGACCCTGAGGAGAGATAACATACCCCAAGAATTGGATTTCTGTTTTGTGGAACTCACATTTCTCTAGCTTGATATACAAGTGATTCTGCCGTAGGCGATCCAAGACTACTCTCACGTGCTGCTGATGCTCCTTGATGTTGCTGGAAAAGATTAAAATGTCATCCAAATAAACAACAACAAAAATATCGAGTATGTCCCTGAAAATGTCATTCACCAAGTGTTGAAACGTAGCCGGCGCATTACGGAGACCAAAAGACATGACGAGGTACTCAAAATGTCCATAGCGGGACCGGAAGGCTGTCTTCCACTCGTCACTGGGACGGATCCGTACTAGATTGTATGCTCCACGGAGATCTAATTTCGTGAAGATTTTAGAGTGTCGCACCCTTTCCAGTAATTCGGGAATTAATGGAAGTGGATAGGAGTTCCTGATCGTAATTTTGTTGAGCTCTCGGTAATCAATACATGGGCGGAGTGAGCCATCCTTCTTTTTCACGAAGAAGATCGGGGCACCCGCCGGGGAGGAGGATGGTCGTATAAATCCCTTGGCTAGGTTTTCATCGATGTACTCCTTGAGGGCTTTTAATTCTGGCCCAGCCAAAGGGTGAATGTTACCAAACGGAATCGCGGCAACAGGTAGCAGTTCCACGGGGCAATCGTACGGCCGATGTGGAGGCAATTTGTCTGCATTTTTATTGTCACATACATCAATGAAATCCTGATACTCTATTGGTAGATTTAAGTCAACGGAGCATGCTGACCCAACTAAAGCTGGTTCCTTCGATGATATCTGTCTTCTAGGAAACTGTATTTCCTTCGTCTCCCAATTGATAGTAGGGTTTTCGTAGCCATGGTAATCCTAGGATTATGGGAAAATGAGGGGAGGAAATTAACAAGAAGGAGAGTCTTTCTGAGTGATCCGCCCCCATACGGACTTTCGGTGATGTTGTTTCAAGATCTACGGGCCCGGACACCAGTGGGGAACCATCCACAGTTTCCATCAATACCGGAGAGATCCTCTTTTGTGAACATATACTGTGTTCTTTAGCGAATGTAATGTCCATAAAATTGCTGCTGGCCCCTGAGTCCACCATAGCGAAACTAGCAATCCATTGGGACTGGGTCCATATCTTGATTGGGATATAACAGTGTGAGTCCTTCCTTGAGCCGTCCAAGGTCGAAGTAGTGGGACTCACTGAAGAGATGGCTGCATTCACCGGTGAGGATATTTCTGAAGTACAGTCGGAGAAGTCGTGATTCCAGTCGACTATTTCTTTCCTAGGAGGATTTGAGTGGGAAACTACTGAAGATACGTCCGAAAAGTCGCATTCGATCACCACAGCCGTGGTCTTGCGATTCTTACCGGGACAATTCGAAATATAGTGACCTGATTTTCCGCAGTAGAAGCATAAATTTTCTCTAAAGCGGTGCTTCTTGCGTGGGTCAGGAGGACTTCTCCGGACTGCATCGACCTACATAGGTTCTGACTCTACTGGGAGGAAGGACTTGCTCTGGGCTTCACTGGAGGGAGACGGCAGGGTTGCAAAATTACTGCGGTTAGCGTCTGCCCATCTCTCTTGCCGGCGTTCTGCAAGATGGATATCAATCCGAATGCAATGATTTATGAAGTCTCCCAGGGCAGTGGGTGACTCGCCTCTAGCCAATTCGTCTTTAATTGTGGCAGATAAACCCCTCCTAAACACTGCGTATTTTGCTGAGTCGCACCACGTAGTGTCCAATACCCACCTCCGAAACTCCATTGCGTATTCTACAACATGGCGCTTTCCCTGATGGAGGGCTAGCAATGCGGTTTCTGCTGTGGTACTTCGGTTAGGGTCATCGAACATCTGACACATTGCGGAAATAAAATCATTTAAAGAATTCAAACAGACATCATTAGTTTCAATCAGGGGATTTGCCCAAGCAAGAGCCTTGTTGGTTAACAGCATTATCATAGTCAACACCTTGTCTCGTCCTGTTGGAAACTGAGCCGCATGCACAGCAAAATACAGCTGACACTGATTTAGGAACCCTCGGAATTTTTCTCTTTCGCCACCGAACCTGAATAGCGGGAGTTTAGGGAAAGCTGGAACCGAAGGTGGGGTTGCGGCTGAGGCTGAAACTGTAGTCTCCAGCTTTGAGAGAAGAGTAGCTAATGCCTGAATGGATGTATCGGCTATAGCAGCATTGTGGTTAGCTTGAGTCTCTAGTGCTGACAATTTTGTTTTGGTAGCCTGAAGCTCCCCTTGAAGTCCTGAGATAAATGTGCATATCTTTTTAAGGCGTACATCCACAGAATCTGACCCAGCGAGCTCCATATTTGATGGCTTGTGTATCCTGTCAAATTAGTACTATAGGTTCTATGGAACTCAGTGGCATGGGTCAGAGAAGACAAACACAGTATATGTTCAAAGGTACAGTATTGTATTGTAGCAACAGGTCTCAGTACTATGCAGATGTAGTTCACGGTATTATAGTAAACAAGCTTCAGTATTGCATGGTACGTAGATATAAGTTCTGGCAACAGGTAAAGTCTGTACGAACCAACTGGCGAGAGTCTGAGGTCCAGGCGCACACAGTCCTAAGGTCCTGAGACTGGACCGGGCTCCAAGCGGAGAGCAGGCCGCAGAGATGACAGAAGCAGAGCAGATCCGGACAGGAGAGGCGGTCAGGCAGGACGGCAGGTAAGTAACAAACGGGGAATCCCGAGGTTTAGAAGAAGCAGGCACAATGCAAGTTCTCCAAGATTGGCAGCAGGTGAAGATCCAGATACACAAGCACAGGTATAATGTGCAGAGTCCCTTAAGTACACAGCAGGCAGGAAACAGGAAAAGTCAAACAGGAACAAGATGGCCCCTTGTGAAGCTACTCACTCCATCTTTGATAAGGGCAAAATTAAGGGCAAAGTCAGGCAGAACAGAAACATGGCTCAGAACCTCACACACTGTATAATAGAGGAGAGATCAGGGCTCATCTAGTGCTTATAATTGGAATCCTGCCTCCTCTTCCTTGCGAGAATTGAGGAGTTTATCTCAGGACTAAAGGATGCTATTTTTCTTGACAACAAATTACCGAGTGGTGCCCCCAGATTTGTTCTGCTTATTGTTCTGTGTTATAACCAAGGACAATTGTGTCAATGTTCAGTAGAATATTTTCCACAGCGACAGTGGCGGAAATGGACAGAAATGGGCCCCTGTGCAAAAACAATACATGGGATCTTCTTTGAAGCTTCTTTTGCTTGGGAGGTAGGAATAGACCCCCTTTCCTCTTAGTCCCTGTGTGGCTGCACAGTTTACACCAATGGCATGTCCACCCCTTCTTTGATTGTTCATCAATTAACCCTTCCTGGGTGCTTTCTGTCAGAAATCCTATCACAATAATGAACAATAATAATGTGCAAAATGTTTTTTAATTTGTGGCTCCCTCTGGTATCATGACTCTCTAGCAAGCTACATGCAGTTCTTAATTAAGAGTTAGTTAATGTTACAGATAGCAAATACAGTAACTTCAGTGTTCCAATATTGATTCTATTTTAAACAGAAACTTTATTGCTTAAGAGGAATTGTGTCTAATTGAAGAGGGCATATGTAGATACATTTATTTTACAATTCTGCTGTACTTTATCATAAATAATGATTAACTACATAAGAACTAAAGAGAAAATAGGAACACCACTTGAAGGAGTTGTTCATCTATGCTGGGTTTACACTTTCGTGGGAGCCTCTGTTTGAAATCTCTATTGCAAATTCCACTGTTTTTCGTTTATAATCATGGACAAACAAAAGCCAAATGGACATAAGTATAGTCAATCCAGAAATGTAAGGGTGGTGGTATGCAAGTGTCCAATACTTGTTCCCATACAAAACTGCTCTTTGCTGTTTCCTGCTATTTAGGGTGTTGCTTATGATGTTTAGTTTACTGTATTTCTTATACCTTTTAGCCAGAGAAGTTCTTGCTCCCACTAAAGCATATAATAGGAACCAAGGAACCAGTGTCTCAATGGTGCCACATCATCCTGTGTTTTCAGGACTGCTTGTATACACAACCCTGCTGGCATCGCTGCATGGCCTCCCATTACCCACTCACCAACTTTCTGACTGCTCCAGGTCATGCTGGGATTCTGTCTGCTGCCAGCTCCACGCTCTGCCTCCTGTCTGTTCTGTGCATGTTTGATAATATATGTGTATAGGGGCGGCGCCAGAACTCTCTTGGTCTTATGGAGTCAGGGTGCACCTGTCTAATCTGTCCCTGACCAATTACCAAGAGCCCTCTAGTATTTAGGGCAGCTCCACCCACTGGAACCTTGCCTGTGCAATGTGTTTACTCAGTTAGTGTCTTGCTACTGAGCTGCCAGGTCTTGCTCTGGGTTTCCTCCTTCCCTGGAGATCTTTCTCCTAGCATTGCTTGGTACTCTCTGCCCTCTAGGAGGCAGACTATCTTGGTCTTTGTGTCTTTGTCCTAGCTTTGGCTTGTACCTGTCTTGCTGCCCTCCATGAGGCAGTATTTCCTAGTCCATGTGCTGTAGCTCCTAGCCTTGCTTTGTATCTGTGTATACTCTGTTCCCTGTGTCCTTGGTCCTGTGCTTTTTCTCATACTGTTACCCAGTCTGAACTCTGTCCTACGTCCATCTGTCTGTCTGTCTCCTTGTCTTTGACTTTTTACCCTGCTGTGTCTATCCTGTGTCCTCCCTGTCAGCTTATGTTCCGCACTCTTGCGGCTCTGTTCTTGCTCTGCTCTCTTGCGACTCTGCCTGCTCTGTAGGCTCTGCCTGTTCTCTGTACTTTTGTGGTTCTGCTTGGTTCTGCTGCTGCAGAACCTCTTGCTACTCTCCTGCTTTCAGCCTTGCGGTTCCCCTCCTGTGTGAACAGGTCCAAACCTGTTCCGTCATACTCCACTCCTCCCTGCCTGTATCCGTACTTTCTCTTCCTGTGTGAACAGGTCCAAACCTGTTCCGTCATACTCTACTCTTTCCTGTCTGTACCCATACTTGCTCCTCCTGTGTGAACCGGTCCAAACCTGTTCCGTCACACTCCACTCCTTTCTGCCTGTATCTGTACTTGCTCCTCTTGTGTGAACAGGTCTCTACCTGTTCCTTCCTGCCTGTACCAGTGCCTGCACCCACTGTGTGAACAGGTCTCTACCTGCTCATGCATACACCACGCCAGCCTGCCCTGTGCCTTTGGCGTGCCAGCCTGCCCTGTGTCTCTGCCATGCCAGCCTGCCCTGTGTCTCTGCCGTGCCAGCCTGCCCTGTGTCTCTGCTGTGCCAGACTGCCCTGTGTCTCTGCCGTGCCTACCAGTCCTGTGTCTCAAGCCGTGCCTGTATGCTCTGAGTCTCAAGCTGTGCCCGCCTGCTAGTGCCACCATCTCCCCAAGTGGGATCAGCAGCCACAGCCAGAAACCACCCTGGAGTGGCACCTGGCAGCTGCCTGCCGCACAAGCCTGACCTCACCATCAGAGGCTCCAGTGAAAACCAAGGCAGCTGTCCTAGTTACGCCCCTTCCAGTGTAGTCTGGTTTGCGGCACAGTAGGGACACAACCCCCTGGCTCAAGCCCACCAGCCAGACACAACATACCTGTTGGACACATTACAGGTATAAGGAGCTAATTATAAAAGTCAATATTTTGGCAGAATGCAGCCTTAGTGCTGCTGAAGGTGGCTCTTTAACTGAAAAACACCCTGGAGGGGTGACAGGTTACATTGAAAAGTAAGGAGATTGCCAGCTAGGGAAATTAAGTGGATTGATCATGTTCTCCATGGTGGTAGCTATAGAAAGATAGAATTTTTGAATAATTATATACCTTTTAGTTAAATATACAAAAATTAACCCCATTCACGACCTTTGACGTATAGATACGTTAATGGTTGTGCCCCTCCATTTGATTCGGGCTCCGGCGCTGAGCCCACATCTTTTTCTGAATTGTGATCCAACTGCAGCTGTTAACTTGTTAAATGCCGGGGGTCAATCACTGACAGCGTCATTTAACTTGAGCGAGCTGAAAGCGCATCATAAGACCCTCCCATCTGCGCCCCTGTCACATGATCACAGGGTGCCAATGGGTTGGCATGACAACTGGGGATCTTCTGTAGACATTGCAGATCTCCTATGAATGCAGGCCCGTGGGCGGCGTTCATGGGAGATGTTGATTTCTGCTACACATAGCAGGGCAGAAAATAAATACACATTTGGTATCGCTGCATTCAGAAACACCCGTTCTATCAAAATATAAGGTAAATTAATCCCATCGGTAAACGGTGTAACGAGAGAAAAAAATAAAAATGCAAGAATTACATTTTTTTTAGTCACCACAACATTGCAATAGAATGCAATAACGGCGATCAAAAAATTGTATCTACCCCAGAATGGTATCAATGAAATCGTCAGCACAGCGTTAAAAAAAAAGTCCTCATCTAGCCCCAAATCCCGAAAAATGGAGACACTAAGGAAAATGGCTCTTTTTTTTTTTTTTTAAACAAACTTTGGATGTTTTTCACCTTTTAAATAAAAAAAGAACCTATACATGTTTGGTATCTGGGTGCTCATACTTACGTGGAGAACCATAATGGCAGGAGTTCAGTTTTAGCATGTGGTGAACATGGTAAAAAAAAATGTGGAATTGCACTTTTTGTGCAACTTTACCACACTTGGAAATTTTTACTGTTTTCCAGTACACTATATCGAAAAATCAATAGTAACATTCAAAACTATAACTTGTCTTGCAAAAAACAAGCCCTCACACGGCCATATTGATGGAGAAATAAAAAAAAGTTATGGCTCTGGGATGAAGGTGAGCAAAAAATGAAAACAAGAATGGAAAATCGCAAGGTCCTTGTCATGCTCCATGCTGGATCAGGACTGATAAAAAGCACAGGTAACCTTTTTCTTTCCTAAGCTGTGCTTAAGGTTGGTTTTTGCCCCGGTGGCCATTAGGATTATTGCACTGTGGTGGTTTGTTCTAAGTTTGCCCCCAGTGGTGGTGAGCGTCAATGCACTCTAGTTTCTTTAGTTTAGTGCACATGATTATAATGCAGGTGTGATTGCTGGCTCTGCTATTAAAGAGTCACAGGTGTTGCAATCAGTGTTGGTGATAGTGTTCATTTCAACCATCCTTGATGGAGGAAGGAGCTGGAGAGCGTTCCTTGCAGCACTGTCTTAGCCCTGGTGTGAAAGGAGTCACAGGGGATTTCCTTGTAGCTCTGACAGAGCTTGGTGGCAGCGATTCAGGAGGAGAGCTGCATGCTGGTGGTGGACTCTGTTGCCAGGAGCAAGAGCAACAGAGTAAAGCTAAGTGGTGTTTCCCCGTTTGTGTTTTTCCTTAGTGTGTATTAGTACAGCGGTGGGGCCAGTGCCTGCGCCACCCAGCTCCCTAGCAAGGGTTAGGTGTAGGGTGTGCTAGGGCGACAAGTTCCTGATCGGCGCCCGGTGCGGGACCGGCATAGGGAACGTTAGGAGCGTTAGGGACACTGACTCAGGGGAGTGCAGGAGGTCTCCACGTCCCCTTTCCCTATCGCAGGGCCCACCGTTGTAACGGCTTCCCTTCTCTTTGTCTTGTTGTTTTAGTTACCAGCCTGTGAGCCGTGTCACACAGGACAGTATCACGTGCCGCGTCCTGTTGTTCTAGTTACCAGCCTGCTGGTCGTGTCACACAGGACGGGTCCACCTGACAGTCCTGAAGGGGTTAAGGGATACATTATGGACCGAGAGAGCATACCACTGCACCAGACTTCAGTCATTGTTAATAGTGAGTGAGTTATTTATTCCATTAATATAAAGCTAGCTAATAATCACCTGTCCAGGCTCAAGCGACGGCCTTGTTTCCTTGTCCTTTGGCCAGTTCCCTTTGTGCTAGTTCATGCTGAGCTGCTGTAACAGCCCAGAAATCACCTCATGGACCTTTAAAGGGAATCTGTCACCCTTTTTTTGGACTATGAGCTGCCGGCATCAACATCAGGGGCTTATCTACAGCATTCTGTAATGCTGTAGATAAGCTCCAGATGTAACCTGAAAGATAAGAAAAAAAGAGTTAGATTATACTCACCCCAGCATCTGGTCCGGTCCGATGGGTGTCGCGGTCCGGTCTGGCTCCTCCCATCTTCACACGATGCCGTCCTCTTCTTCCCTTCCTGTCGCGGCGCAGGCGCACTGCTCTGCCCTGTTGAGGGCAGAGCACAGTCTTGCAGTGCGCAGGCGTCAGGAGAGGTCCGGCGCCTGCGCACTGCAGTATTCTGGTCTGCCCTCAACAGGGCAGAGCAGAGCGCCTGCGCCGGAGCCACGACAGGAAGGGAAGAGGAGGACGGCATCGTATGAAGATGGGAGGTGCTGGACCGGACTGCGACACTCATCGGACTGTACCACCCCCTCCAGTGAGTATAATCTAACTCTTTTTTTCTTATCTTTCAGGTTACATCAGTGGCTTATCTACAGCATTAAAAAATGCTGTAGATAGACCCCATATGTCGATGCCGGAAGCTCATAGTCCAAATAAAGGGTGACAGATTCCCTTTAAGGTTGATTTTTTTTCTAATAATATAATTACAATGAG
This sequence comes from Dendrobates tinctorius, assembly GCF_039654945.1. Lineage (NCBI taxonomy): Eukaryota > Metazoa > Chordata > Amphibia > Anura > Dendrobatidae > Dendrobates > Dendrobates tinctorius. The sequence goes on from NW_027361738.1 coordinate 13,630,319, forward strand.
CCACTATTGACCTTCAAGGACATTATCCCATAACCACCATGTATAATAGATGGCAATTTTAACCTCCTTTTCTTTTTGAATACCAAAGATATGCGGTTTTACCAGCTAAACCGCTCTGTACTGCCAAGAGTTTTAGACTGAAATACTATAATGAATGGCAGAACAACTCGAATTAAAAGTGCATGATGCCATCTCTGATGAAGGCTCAGAAAAGTCTGAACAATTGGGGCATTTTTCTTCTTGCTTTTTCTCATACTAGCCAGATATGATTTAGCTGCCTACTTACACATTGGTTACTGCCTCCTTTTATATTAAGTAGTCATTAGTAACTGAAAACATCAAGAATAATTCTAGGGGAAGGAAATTATATATCTCAGTAATTTAAAGTATTAAAATGTATAGCAAGTACAGTATATCTATTCACAGTTTTAATTATACTGATTAAAATCTGAAAACAATACCGTTTTTCATTGAGCAATTATGGAACCATGGAGATAGGTGACATGCGATAAAAGACAATAGAAATATAAAGCCAGTCCAGAACTTAATAATGTAATAACTGAACGAAAGGGAAAACATGCACTTCATGCTTTGAATAACTTTTGTGATTATTTTTTAGCCAGATGATTGTCTTAAGGGTTTAATGAGCCCTGATGAACAAAATGAATAATTTAATAGAATTAGAAGGTTATCTGTGAGGACTGCACTGAATAAGTAAGATAAGGTAATACTGCCATGGAAGCAGGAAAGTTATAATGACAGAAAAGCAGAGGCAGGGAAAAATTACAGAGACCAGATCGCTGGTGTCTCTAATGATAGGGCTGGATGAAATGGAGATTATGACAATTTATTAGCGCCTACAATGTCATGCAAATTGTTCATGATGACACTTACCTAAACTGGGCTAAAACACCATTACTATTCATTCTCTGTAATTTACTAATGCAGCCAAGATCCACAAAATGGAAATAGACAAGTAAGTTTGGATTTTGCAGGGAAGCAAAAAAAAAAGTAAAAGTTTCTGGATTTTCACCAAATATTCCATTTAAAAGATGAAGAATGTATAAGGATATTAGAAAATGCACATCAAGTGGAATTCACAATGGCCTTTCACAACGTTTTTCAAAAAAAGGATAGTGTGATGGTTCAGGAAATTACTTTAAAGGGAATGATTAATCTGTCACCTCATTTTCCGATATGAGATGCGGCCACCGCCATCAGGGCCTTATCTACAGCATTCTGTAATGCTGTAGATAAGCCCCCAATGTAACCTGAAAGATAAAAAAACAAGTTAGATTATACTCACCCGGGGTTCGGTCCAGTCCGATGGGTGTCGCGGTCCGGTCCGGCGTCTCCCATCTTTTAGCGATGACGTCCTCCTCCTTACTTCTTCCACGGCTCCAGCGCAGATGTACTATATATGCCCTGTTGAGGGCAGAGCAGAGTACTGCAGTGCTCAGGCGCCGAGAAAGGTCAGAGAGGTCTGGCGCCTGCGCACTGCAGTACTTTACTCTCTGTACACGGTCAGACACAGACAATTTTTAAAATGAACATTCATTCGTGGGAAAACCCCTTTAATGTTACAGCTTCCTCTGCCTGTAGACACGTTGCGCATCTGCCGCCGGGATCAGCCGAATCATTCACTGTGCCTGCGTGTAATTCGCGCAGGTGCAGTGCGACGGTGTTCCGCCGGTGGTACCACGCAAGAGGCTGCGTGTGTGAGTGAGAGTGTGAGTGTGAGTGTGTGAGGGTCTGAGTGTGTGTGAGTTTGTATGAGAGTGTAAATGTGAGTGTGAATGTGAGTGTGTGTGTGAGTTTGAGTGTGACTGTGAGAGTGTGTGACTGAGTGTGAGTGTATGAGTGTGAGTATGTAAGTGTGTGTGTGTGAGTGTAAATCTGAGTGTGTGTGTGTTGTGAATGTGAATGTGTGTGAGTGTGTCTGAGTGTGAGTATGAGTGAGTGTGAGAGTGTGAGTGTGAGTCTGAGTGTGTGAGTGTGAGTATGTGAGTGTGAGAGTCTGAGTGTGTGAGTGTGAATGTGAATGCGTGTGAGTCTGAGTGTGTGAGTCTGAGTATGAGTGAGTGTGAGTATGACTGAGTGTGAGTGTGTGAGTATGAGTGAGTGTGAGTGTGTAAGTCTGAGTGTGAATGTGATTATGTGAGTGTGAGAGTCTGAGTGTGTGAGTGTGAATGTGTGTGAGTGTGAGTTTGAGTGTGTGAGTCTGAGTGTGTGTGTGGCACCCCTGAGGGTTCAGTTGCCACAGAGGTACTGCACCTCCTCCTGAGGTGTGGTGCCCCACCATCCAGGTAAGGTGGGAACTCCTGACCACGCTCCAAGACTCGCATCCCACACAACACAGTAGTTCAGCAAAGCCACATTGCGGCTCCCTGCTTGGAGTGTAGCAGAGCACCTTTGGTGGCTCCCTGCTTGGAACACTAAACGTGCTGGGAGGTGGGTGGAGTTTAGAATACATAAAAGAGTGGGAAGGTTTAGAATTTCAGGGAGTTCGAGGTCAGTCAGAGAGTCACTCAGAGAGGAGTGAGGAAAGGAGATCCCTGGAAGAGGGATGGAGGAAGGAGGTGCTGCAGCAGACCTCAGTGACCTGGGTCTGCTGGCACGGGAAAGGAAAGAAGGAGAAAGACATTGAACTGAAACCTGATCTTCCATAAGAAGGAAAGAATAGTACGGAACGTAAGAGTAAAAGGGAACAGAGGACGTGGGTTAGAGGAAGAACCCTGCCTAGAAGTTCTAAGCGCAAGGCTGGGGCTCGGTCCCCGAGGTTGTATTAACACTAATGGTTCTGCAGCAGACACCAGTGGAGTAGTGGGCTGTAAATGCACTACTCCCATCTAAGACTTAGGGGCACAACAGCAACATTGATAGTGAGCCGGGACTCAGGAGTAAAGAGTCCCCGAAGCAGGCTACAGCTGTCTGCCATACAAGTAGACAGATGGGAACATCTGTCAGGAGGAACTCCAGTGTAACTCAGTACTAGGAGATCTTCACACTTAAAGATGCTATAGAGGAGACGTTCAGAAAGGCACATGTTGGCGGAGTGTTGGAAGGGAGCGTCCTATCTTGCCTGGAGGTCAACTGAGCCCCTGACCTGGAGGACACAGCACGGAGGCAGGCACCTTTGTGTACTACAGACTGTCAGTAAAGCTTTGGAACTACAAGCCCTGGTGTCCTCCATTCATTCCTGCACCAACACCCCTGGTACCGCTACATCTGGGTACCAGCTTCTACACTGCCTGTGCCTCTCAGCTACCCCTACATCTACACTGCCCTGGGACTACAGCTCCACCTCTGGGGAGCTTCACCATCTTGGCTGCAACACACCACCAGTCCCAGAGGATCTCCATGCAGCGTTGGCCTAACATCTCACTTGCCGAATACCACAGGTGGCATCACGAACTATTCATAAACTCTATTCACCCCTTTTTGCCATGGAGCCCAAGGGCCACGGACCGGGTCACAGCTTCCGTGACAACTCCCTTTGAGATCAACGGGCCTGGTACCGAGTACCCCGCCAGCCCTGGTCGGGCGCTCCATGTGTGTGTGTGTAAGTGTGAATGTGTGTGTGAATGTTTGAGTGTGTTGCGTACGGTGTATAGAGTGTGTGTATGTGGTGTGACTGTGTTCCGCTGGTGGTATCGTGCAATAGGTTGGTACCAGCAGCAGTTTCCATATTGAGACACCCATCACTTAGGTGTCCCAATATGGCGGTCCGTGAACTTCCTCCACTTGGAATCCTGGGATACGGTGACATCTGGACAGAACAGGAAATGAAAACATTACAAGGCAATTATATAAATAGATTAGTGATGAGTAATTTGATTAAAAGTGAATTAAATTCTCTTTGATTTTCACAAATTATGTAAGATTTGCCCCCCAAAATGTTGCGGTTTGATTAATTTGAATTAAGCAGAGTGACCTTTTCCTACAAAACTTTGAATCGGCTGAGCTTCTCCCCCTCTGAAACTCAACATTTTACCTTTTCAAATATTTCAAGCTTAGCAAAATCTTGGCGATTACTCAATAAAGGCAATAATTTTGGTGGTTTCCAATAGTATCTGTTAGAGTGTTAGAGTGTTAGCGACTCCTGGAGTTGACCCTCTGGGTCGCGGCACCAACCCTCCCAGGGCGAGCTAGCCTAGTGAGGACCACCCCCTATACAGGGAGTGTCAGGAGCAAGCCCCAGGGGATACGATACCACGACTGCTGGCACCAGGTGGCAGGCTCACAGGAGATACGAGACTGTGTGACTGGAGGGTGCAGGATACTAGGGAACACAGGAGAATACACGGGAGTGCGCTGAATACAGGATAGTGCAAGACGGGTACACGTGGGCACATAAGGCGTGTAGCGAGTAACACATCCGGAGGTAGACAAAGCAGGACGCCTGCAAGGAGCACGACAGGGTACAGAATGAGGCATCAGTCGTGCCAGGAGGTGTAACAGAACACAGGAATAGAGTGAATGCCAGGAGGCACGACTGAGCAAGAAACAAGGGACAGGATACGAGAGGATGTGCCAGGAGGCACAACTGAGCATGAAGCAACAAGGGTTCAGAGCAAGTGCTAGGAGCACCACAGAATAGCAGACAGAGCAGAGGACCTGAGAACAGCGCACAGCCAGGCTGGGACACAGCTGACCCAGCCAGGAAGCACAACAATAATCAGGCACCTCCCCTAAGGGGAGGTCGTCTGATATAGCACATGACTACTACTGGTTCCGGGTCAGGACCTAGCCAGAAAGCACATGACCACTACAGGTTCCGGGTCAGGTCCTCCATTACCATAAAGAGGACTGAACCCTATACAGCACTGACAGGAGCGCGCAAGCGCAAACGTGACATGGAGGAGGAGACCCGGGGACGAGAGCTGCGCGTGCGCACCCGACGGGGACCCCTGAGGGACCGCCGTACCGGAGGGTGTGACGTCAGGGCCGAAGCCCTGCCTTCTGGTGAGCACGGCATAACAGTATCATATAAACTATAAAGTCTTTATAACTAGGGACACCGGTACTCATGCAAAACGTTACTCTCTCAGAGCCACTTAAGCTTAGCCGTTTCTGAAGCATAGCTCTGGGTTACGAGCACAGTCTCTATTAGTGATTGCAGTTTCTGTAGTGCACAACTTACAGTATGGTACATTGTGATGGTTTTAACACATTGCTAGACGACAGCTTAGAGGAATTTAATTAGTGTTGTGGTTGGACAATAATGCTCGGCTGTAACAATGATGGACACCACAGCATTTTTTGGACTCGGACCTGCTCCTTTTGCTGACTAGCACCATCTTGCATTTTCCCTGTTCCTCCTCAAGGAACTTGGAGATGTAAAAGAAGAACACAAAGGCACCACATTGGGTTAGTACATCTAGGTAACTACCATTGGTGTCAGGTGCTCGCCTGGTAAGTTTGTGCTGATTATAGGAACAACTCAATCCAAAAGCCTATAGTTAGTGGTAAACAAATGCCATTAATGTTGAACCAATGTTGCCAAATATCAGATCCCTCTGAAGCTTGAGTGCCAACCTGGTCAGGAAGAACCAGTGGAATAGAGAGAGGTATCCAAACAGTATGAGACCAGTAGAAATATGGGCAGATGAAGGCGCAAAACAATTTCCACCGTTGTATTGATAGTAGAATTTATTAAAACTTCCATTAAAATAACACGTTTCGAGGATCTTTGACCCCTTTATCAAGTGAACAGAAACATTATGAGGGAAACTCAAAGTCCAAATGAATCAGCTGGCACCAAAATAGGGTACGTGAAAATCTAATTTCTTTACAAGGATCCTCAGCTTTAGGGCAGAGTCACACTGGTGTATTTCTCCTGCAGTAATCGCATAGCACTGAACGGACTGGCCGGCACCTCTCCTGACCTGAGCATGACAGCATGATGGATTACTATGCCGCTGTCAAGCTCAGGTCAGGAGAGCAGACCGCCAGTGCGAGTTTTACAATCTGATTCTCGGACGAAAAATACGGCAGTGTGACTCTGCCCTTACTGACACTTCACCCTCACTTCTTCCTCCATTTGTGTGGTCTTTGTGTTCACAATTCACACAAGTAATATATATAGGATAAATGAAGGATATAGTTTGAATGCAAACTCTGCAAATATATACAATACACAATACAAATAACTTCTCATAGTTCTCTAGTCATAGTCTAAGCCAGCTAACTTACAGTACAAAGATAAGCCTTGGCCACATCCTACAGGAACGCGCCTTAATGAGTGGTTGGGTATTTATTCTCCTACAGGTCTGGTACGATTTCACAACTGATATGATGTACAGCGCTACAGAACATGTTGGTGCCTTGATAGCAATTGAAAATAAATTATAACACAAATATATGTTTTCCATAAACCATGTACTTAACATGTAATAGGATTTTCCACCTCTTAGATGTTTTCCATAGTTTTCATCCACCACAAACATAAAACATGTACAGATAACAGCTGGGGAGACATACTTCTGTGCCACATGGGTCAGCAATAGCAGCAATCATGCAAGCTAAAGTGACAGTGGTTAGGAAAGCGGCAGGTCTCTTGTGTCATTCCGATCAATTTATTTTCATTTTCCACAAACAGAAAAGTTTGCTGTTATGACTGCAATGCTTTTAAGGCTTATTGTTGAAGATGAGAGAAAGATAGTGATAACAGTGATATTACTGGAAGCCTAAGTGTGCCGCGGTGATACAACAATCTGCGGCTCAGATACAACTGGTAATTCATTTACAGAGCAGTGTCCTTTTCTCATCGAAAGAAGAATAATGAAACAAAGATCCTCATGGTATTATAAGGGTGTGTGCACACACTGCGGATTCTGCTGTGGTTCCGCAGCGGATTTGGCCGCTGCCGATCCGCAGCAGTTTTTGCTGCGGTGTACAGTACCATTATTCCCTATGGGAATAAAAAACCTCAGTGCAGACGGTGCGGATGTTTCCGTGCGGTTTTGAAACCGCAGAAAGAATTGACATGTCAAGTCTTTCTGCGGATTCCGCTGCGGTTTGCCATCTCCTCCATTGTGGAGATGAAAAACCGCAGGGCAGAACCGCAGGCCAATCCACAGGTAAAACCGCAGGTCTTTTGACCTGCAGATTTACCTGCGGATTTTACAAAATCCGCGAGGCGAAATCCGCACCCCATTCCGCAGCGTGTGCACGTAGCCTAAGGCTGGAATCACACTAACCTGCGCAAAATACGGTCAGTATTTTACATGCGTAATACGGATGACAGACCCCTAAATAGTGCTCCGTATGTCATCCGTAATCAAGGTGTGGTCGCGTATTTTGCGCATGTCAGCATCCGTATGCAATCCGTATGGCATCCGTATGGCGAGATTTTCTCGCAGGCTTGCAAAATGGACATATAATGGAGCCCTATGACAGGGTTTCTAAAGACACCTGGTGCGTATTTCTCGCAAGTCACATGTGTGGTCCGTGTGTAATCTGTATTTTTTACGCACCCATAGACTTGCATTGGCGTATTACGGCCGTAGTACGCTGACAATCGCAGCATGCTGCGAGTGGCACGGAGCGTAGGATACTGAGGAGAAATATACGCCTGGTGCGAGTGACCCCATAGAAAATCATTGGTCCGTGTCTAATGCGTGCTTTTTGCGCCTCTCACTCTCCCGTATTCCTCGCCAGTGTGACTCCGGCCTAACTATGAATACTATACACTTTGTATCACTGTTTTCCTGGAAACTTGAATAGTCTCTTTCATTTCAACAAACTTTCCATAAATCAATAGTTTAAGAAGATACAACAATCTTTGTTATATATCTTTTCAAAGGAATATTTGTCTTTCTCCAATTTTGTGCCATTTCTTCCCCTCTCCTCTGCCTCCTGAAATCCTCATAAATGCAAAAAAAAAAATGCTTAGGCTAAGTTCACACTAGGCTTTTTTGCTATGCTTTTTTATGCTAATTTTCAGCTACGTTTTACAGTACCAGCCTATGAGATTGCCTATGAGATTTCAGAAATCTCATGCACTCACATTGTTTTTTTTGTCATCAGTATTTTGTGCTTTGCATGGTTTTTTGAACATAGAGCATGTCACTTCTTTCAGCATTTATTCAGCGTTTTTCACACATTGACTTGAATAGGTGATGAAAAAGCACTGAAAAAAAAAGCAGAAAAAAAATGCAGGTATCAGGTTTTGCTGCGTTTTTTTTGTGCCAAAATCTGATTCTATGGAATATGACTTATTTTCAACACTAAACTCTATCAGCATGCACAAGAGCCAAATCTCACATGCCAAAAACGTGCAAAAAAGCGCAAGAAAAACCTAGGAAAACAAGCTTTTTTCTGCAGCTTCGTTCCTGCCAAGGGATCAGGTTTTCCTGCAGAAAAAAAAATGCTGAGAAAATACTTAGGGTATGTTTCCACTTTTCGTATATGCAGCGCTTTGGACGCAGCTCCACCCAAAGCGCTACCAGCATTTGTACGTGTGGTGATTCCACGTGTGTTCATTGAACATGCGGATCACCACATCCTATACATAGACTGTGTAATTTATCTTGCAGAGACTGAGCGTCTCCGCAAGATAAATAGACATGCTGTGGTCTATAAAGACGCGCCGCATGTGCATATACGCAGGTCTGCCACCTGCCTTTTTGAATGCATAGTGGAGATGGAATTTCATAAAATCCCCTCCACTATGCTGTAACATCTGGACGCTGTGGATTGGACATTACGGCTGTATGCAGCATCCAATCCGCAGCGTTTCCTGACCGTGGAAACATATCCTTAGTGTGAACTTACCCTTAAAGGTCAGATCAAGAGACAAGAGGCGCTACCAGCACAGTAAAGCGTCAGTTTAGTTACAAGGCTTATTAACGTTTATGGAGAGACGAGGTGTGAAGAGCAAACATAGAGTGACTGCAGACTTTGTGGATTGCTGTGCGGAATTTTCTGCACGGAATCTGCTTTTTTTGGCAGAATTCGCATGTCAAAATCCGCGCTTTTTTTCGTATTTCCTGCGGATTTATTGCGGATTTTGTGTGGATTTGGCATGCGTTTTTACACCTGTGGATTCCTATAATGGAATGGGTGTAAAAACACTGCGGAATCCACACAAAGAATTGACGTGCTGCGGAAAATGTTATTCCCCCATAGAATAACATTGTTATGTAAATCACTTGCGGGTCTGCAGCGGATCCGCAGGGGCAAATCCGCAACGTGTGCACATACCCTTCTCAGAAAACTGGACAACCCATTTAGGGCAGGTGCAGGTGGCTGTAGATTTTCTCATCTGAGAGAATTGGGTCCAATATGCAAATCACACTCTGATCAAGCTGTGATCAGAGTATGATCCGATTATCTCACATAAGAAAATCAAAACACACTATGAGGAGAAGGTGGAGAGCAAAATTCCTGCATCGTCTCCATTGTGTCAGTGCGCTAAAATTGGACTGCACTCAGATATGATCCCAGTGCAGTCAGATGGCTTCCACGCACCCATTGACTTGAATTGCTGAGTACAATCAGAATATTTGATCAAACTCTGGCAAGCAGCGATCTTTTTTCACTCAAACAGAGTCCGTCCTAGGGAAAAAAAAAATCAGACATGTGCATGGCTCCAAAGACTAACATTGATCCGGGTGCAATCTGATGTTTTATCGGATCGCACTTAGACTGATAATACAGTCATCTGCACCTGTCCTTAAAGGGGTTGCCCTGTCTAAACCGATAATTCTGCAGTCACTCTGTGTGTCTTCAGACTTATGAATCCCCCCTTGCTCACACACTGTGCACTGCAGGGATTTGCCGGATTCAGACCCGGGACGGGAGGGTATGTATGTGTTATAAATACTCCCAGCCAGTGGGCATGGCCTATCTTCCATGCACTTGTATTGAATGAGGCCTTGCCCTCTTGTCGACCACACCCACTTGCCGGCCACCTCACTAGTCCGGTCTTGGCCTCAAGACAAGTGGCCGGGAGTATGCATAACACATACATACCCTCCAATCTGTAATGTGTGTGGTGCCCTGCGTCTTTATTGCCACAAAAGGGTTAAATATGTACTGTTTTGTATGTGTTTTGTGAGTAATGGGAGTTATTCTTTCTCTGCTAGAGACCACAACACACACAATTTGCCTCACTCACTTACTTGTCTGAAGCTTAGAGCATTGCAGACATACCCTAACTTGGAGGGGGAGGAGTCGAGACTTGTTTTCAGTGTGAAGAAGAAGGAGAAGAAGAATGCTCTTGGGACCCATGATGACATGTGGTCCCTCTAGGAGCAAAGCAAAGAAGCATCAGGGAATCAGCCCCTAGGCCATCCATGCTTTCAGAGCAGGGTGGTAAGCTGAGAGATTGTGTGAGTTTATACAACCTACAGTGGAGTGTTTTCCCCGGGAACACAGCAGCAAACTAGGATCAGTGAAGGATTTTGCAAGGAGGAATTTCACACAGGATCCAAGCTACAAGTTGCCCGAAGAGGAAAACACAGTGAGTAGAGGCTATACTAGAAGTTCCAATCTCTGGGATGCCTTGGTCCCTGAAGGGATTAGAATAGCAGGGAGCTTACACTGAGTCACAGCAGAGAGAAAGGATAGCTCCCATTCGCCAGAGCAGACTGTAACTTGGTGAGAGTTGTAATATCTCCTCTGAACTGCACCTGAACTACAGTAAATGGTAAAGTGACTTTCCTTGTCTCCTGCCTTATTACTCCGTGCCTTCTACTTGCATCACAATCTCTGGGGGTCTGCCCTAGTTTGAGAGGGTTTAACATCTGCACTGCAATCACCATCTACTCCCCCAGGGATCATCTGCAGTGTCGGCTATACTACAGTCGAATACTCCAACTGGCGTCATGAATCACTACATAAACTTTATCCTCATCCAATTCTACCCCTTTTACATGACCGACTGGGGCCACGGACCTGGTCACTGCCACTGTGACATCTCCCATTGAAGTTAACGGGCTCAGTACCGAGTATCCCACAGCCCCTCGGGCGCGTCATGTGTATCACCGCAGCGCTAAGTGCGTGCGCTTGGCGGATTCATAAGTCTACAGTAGCACATAGTGACTGCAGACTTATTGTTTTGGACTGGACAACCCCCTTAAAATCTTAACTGCCAGCAGCAAATTTAGGCAGCACAGATTTTTTGGGACAGGTCACACTGTCACGTTAAAAGCTACTGTCTAGATGATGATATAGTGAAAGTATCCATAATTACTGGTTCATTGTTAGGAAGGCAAAATTGCTGCATTCTATACTGTTCTCGCACACACATATATTTGCATATTTGGACATTCACACTTTGATTTTTTGGCATATAGTAGTACACCATTTGTTTGTGTTCATTCATGCTATTGCAGCAGCGAGTGTCAGCAGTTTTCAGAAAATCAGATTTCTTTAGAAACAGGAGTCTTCTGACCCAGGTCACAAAACGCTATTGAGTCAGCAGTCTGATCCACAAAGGTTACAATCCAAATTTCCCAACACTGAAAAGGTTCAGATTGTGTGTTTCACTGCTCAGCAAAGATTTTTTGAGCACAACAATTGCTTTTCACTATGTAATTTGTTCCTTTGGAATATTGATTTAATTTTAAGTGTTTGCTGTTATCCAGAACTGGACTAGATGAATCTCTTCTCATGTCTCCTTTAGTTTTAGGCAACAGTTTATGGGGAGGGATGATGAAAATGAAAAAAATGCGGTAGAACTATTGTCTGGTTTCATTTTACAGTGCTCACTTTGCAGTAATAATAATCACCTGATAACTACATTCTCCAGATCATTATGATCACAGTGATACGATTTTTATATTATACCGCTTTTATACAATAAATACTTTACTTACAGGGTCTGTGTCCCCATATTCTGAAACATATAGTTTTCTTTATTTTTCAGTTGATGAAATTGTAAGGCTGTGTGCCCACATTGCGTTTTATAAGCATTTCCACCGCGTTTTTGCCACAGCGGAAACACTTAAAACAACGCATTCCCATACAATCCTATGGGATTCCGCAATTGCTGTGCCCATGCTGCAGATTTTACCGCTGCGGAATCGCATTGCAGTAAAATCCGCAGCATGTCCATTAAATCTGCGGAATCGCAGTGATTCCGCCACCATAGGATTGCACTGAAACGCTCACTTCAGGCATGTGGCTATGCCCACCATGCGTAAAATGAGCGCTTCATGTATGGATGGTACCCAGGGTCTGGAGGAGAGGAGACTGTTGTGAGTTCATTTTTCCCTTCACCATTGAGGTCTGATGAACTCCCTCCTCTGGTGAAGGAAGGTAGTGAGGCTGATTATCAAACACCTGGGCAGCTAGATGATGACTGGGTGGCTGGAATTGAGGACTGGATATAAGGCTGCTGACGCCCTTCTTCCTGGCTGGTGATTTTCCTGCTGGATTCTTGGAGACCAGTCTGATTCCTGCTTCTCAAAGCTAAGTTTTTCTGCTCTGCTTTGTACTCTTCAGTTTTGTTTTTGTTTTGCCTTGTTTTTTGGGAGTTCTGCCATCCCCGGCTGGGGGTCAGCTGAATTCCATTTTGCTCTGTCTTCAGAATATACCTGAGTGCTGATATAGTCTTTTGAAGCCTAGCGACTTCAGGGCCTGTTTTTCCTATCAGTTGGTTGGCTCATTTTGATAGGGTTTTTGCAGATGGCAGACAGCAGCTTTCCTGTCCTGTCCTATGTAGTTAGCTTGGGCCCCATCATTTGCTCAACCTATCTTTCTATCTGTGTTAGTGTTTTCATCTTGCTTCACCGTCATTATATGTTAGGGGCTGCCTATTGCTTTGGGGTCTGCTCTGGGGCAGTTTAGTTTTTCCCCTTTCTGTCTTTAGGCTATCTAGTTCTCCGGCTGTGATCGAGGGGTCTGGGGCACCGTAGGAACCCCCCACAGCTACTGCTAGTTGTTGTGGATAGGTCCAGGGGTCTGCAATCCGATAGCTGCCAACCTCTCTGGTTTTTCTGGACTTAGCTGGTATTTTGTTTTTTCCTCCTTCGGTGACTCATCATAACAGAATCACCAGCCATACCGCAGATCCTAGGGTACTCAATAGCAGGAGAGAATTGTAAAGAAAAAAAAAGGAAAAAAAAAAAAGTGTCAGAATTTTTTTTTTTTTGTGTGCATATTTTTCCTCTATATCTCTGAGGCCGTAGGGGGAATTTTTCTCTCAATGGAGATGAAGCAATTGTCTGATTGTGTGGAGCAGCTCGCTGCTGAAGTGCGGGGAATTTCCGCCAATCTTGCTCATTCAAATGCGGCTGAACCAAAGATTCCCACTCCTGATGTGTTTTGTGGGGATCGGTCTAAATTCTTGAATTTCAAGAATAATTGTAAATTATTTTTTCCTTGAAGCCTAACTCGTCGGGGAACTCCGCGCAGCAGGTTAAAATTGTCATCTCTTTGTTGCGCGGCGATCCCCAGGATTGGGCGTTTTCTTTGAAACCTGATGATCCTATTCTGAATAATGTGAACGCATTTTTTCAAGCCTTGGGGTTGTTGTATGATGAACCTAATGCTATTGATCAGGCTGAAAAGACCCTGTTGGCATTAAGCCAGAGTCGGGATTCGGCAGAGTTGTACTGTCAAAAATTCCGAAAGTGGGCGGTCCTTACTACCTGGAATGATGGTGCCTTGGCAGCCCTCTTTCGGAAGGGTTTGTCAGAAATTGTAAAAGATTCTATGGTGGGATTTCCTGTTCCCTCTGATCTTGACGATTCTATGTCATTAGCCATTCAGGTGGATCGGCGTTTACGTGAACGCAAAACTACACGAGAGATGTTGCCACCTGTTGAACAAATGTCTGAACCTATGCAATGTGATAGAGTTTTGTCTAGGGCGCAACGTCAGGAGTTCAGAAGGCGTAATAAGCTGTGTTTCTTTTGTGGAGATGCCTTGCATATTATTTCTGTCTGCCCTAAACAAGAGAAACGTTGTGCACACACGTTTTCTGTGGGTGGTGTTCAACCTAAGTTTCTTCTGGCATTTACTCTGATCTGCTCCCTGTCCACATTTTCCGCCAAGGCTTTTGTGGATTCGGGAGCAGCCCTGAACCTAATGGACTTGGATTTTGCTAAACGTTGTGGATTTCCTATGACACCCCTGTGGACGCCTATCCCTTTGAGGGGTATTGATGCTAATCCTTTGGCGAAGAATAAACCTCAGTTTTGGACCCAGGTGGTAATGCGGGTCGCCCCAGACCATCAAGAAAATTGCAGATTTTTGGTGTTGCATAATTTGCATGATACCATTGTTCTGGGGTTTCCCTGGTTGCAAATCCATAATCCAGTTCTGGATTGGAAATCTTTGTCTGTGGTGAGTTGGGGTTGTCGGTGTGCCCTTAGTGATGCTCCTGTTTTCTCCACCTCTCCCCAGTCGCATGATGTTCCTGACTATTTGGCTGACTTTTATGATGTATTTAGTGAGAATGAGTCTGCGTCTTTGCCTCCTCATAGGAGTTATGACTGTGCAATTGAGCTGAACCCGGGCGGGGTGTAAATTCCCCAAGGGTCGGCTTTTCAATTTATCTGTACCCGAGCACGAGGCTATGCAATCCTATATTAAGGAGGCATTGGAGAAGGGTCATATTAGACCATCCTCTTCACCCTTAGGTGCTGGTTTTTTTTTTCGTGGCTAAAAAGGATGGTTCATTAAGGCCTTGTATTGACTATCGTGCCCTCAACAAAATTACTGTTAAATATCAGTATCCGTTACCCCTGATTTCTGATCTATTCTCCAGAGTTAAAGGTGCTTGCTGGTTTACCAAGCTTGACTTCAGGGGGGCGTATAATCTTATTCGCATTAAGCATGGGGATGATTGGAAGACAGCGTTTAATACTCCGGAGGGACATTTTGAGTACCTGGTGATGCCTTTTGGGCTCACTAATGCCCCTTCTGTCTTCCAGTGCTTCATGAACGATATATTCCGAGACTTTGTGGATACATTTTTGATTATCTATCTGGATGATATTTTGATCTTCTCCAAGAATTGGGACTCTCATGTGGAACCTGTTCGGTCTGTGTTCCGGATTTTGAGGGAGAATTCCCTGTATGTCAAGGGATCGAAATGCCTTTTTGGGGTACAGAGGATTTCATTTTTGGGATTTATTTTGTCTCCGTCAACTATTGAAATGGACCCGGCCAAGGTACAGGCCATTTATGATTGGGTTCAGCCCACTTCTTTGAAGGCCCTCCAGAAGTTTTCGGGTTTTGCTAATTTTTATCGGAAATTTATAGCTAATTTTTCTGGTATTGCCAAGCCATTGACGGATTTGACTAGGAAGGGTGCTGATGTGCTGAATTGTCTCCGGAGGCTGTCTCTTCCTTTCAGGAGCTGAAGCGAAGATTCACTTCTGCTCCGGTTTTGCGGCTACCTGATGTCTCACTCCCGTTTCAGGTGGAGGTGGACGCTTCTGAGATTGGTGCAGGAGTGGTGTTGGCCCAAAAAGATCCTGTGACATCTAAAATGAATCCTTGTGCTTTCTTTTCCCGAAAGTTCTCCCCATCCGAACGTAACTATGATGTGGGGAATCGGGAACTGTTGGCCATGAAATGGGCATTTGAGGAGTGGAGACATTGGATGGAGGGAGCCAAACACCAAGTCGTGGTCCTTACTGACCACAAGAATTTGATTTACCTGGAGTCGGCCAAGCGCTTGAATCCTAGACAGGCTAGGTGGGCCTTGTTTTTCACACGTTTTGATTTTGTAGTCTCTTTTCTTCCGGGCACTAAGAATGTCAAGGCAGGCTCCCTCTCTAGGAGTTTCCTTGCTGATTCTCCTGTGGTGACTAAGCCTGCTACCATCTTAGGCGAGGGGGTAGTTCTTTCTGCCATCTCGCCCGATTTGAGACGTGCTCTGGAAGAGTTTCAGGAGGACAAACCTGAGCGTTGTCCCAGTGGAAAGTTGTACACTCATGGCCAAAAGTTTTGAGAATGACACAAATATTAATTTTTACAAAGTCTACTGCTTCATTTTTTCTAATGGCAATTTGCATATACTCCAGAATGTTATAAAGAGTGATCAGCTTAACAGCAATTACTTGCAAAGTCAATATTTGCCTAGAAAATGAACTTTATCCCCCAAAACACATTTCAACATCATTGCAGCCCTGCCTTAAAAGGACCAGCTAACATCGTTTCAGTGATTGCTCCATTAACACAGGTGTGGGTGTTGATGAGGACAGGGCTGGAGATCAATCTGTTATGATTAAGTAAGAATGACACCACTGGACACTTTAAAAGGAGGCTGGTGCTTGGCATCATTGTTTCTCTTCTGTTAACCATGGTTATCTCTAAAGAAACACGTGCAGTCATCATTGCACTGCACAAAAATGGCCTAACAGGGAAGAGTATCGCAGCTAGAAAGACTGCACCTCAGTCAACAATCTATCGCATCATCAAGAACTTCAAGGAGAGAGGTTCCCTTGTTGCCAAAAAGGCTCCAGGGCGCCCAAGAAAGACCAGCAAGCGCCAGGACCATCTCTTAAAAGTGTTTCAGCTGCGGGATCGGGCTACCAGCAGTGCAGAGCTTGCTCAGGAGTGGCAGCAGGCAGGTGTGAGTGCATCTGCACGCACTGTGAGGCGGAGACTCTTGGAGCAAGGCCTGGTCTCAAGGAGGGCAGCAAAGAAGCCACTTCTCTCCAGGAAAAACATCATGGACAGACTGATATTCTGCAAGAGGTACAGGGAGTGGACGCTGAGGACTGGGGTAAAGTCATTTTCTCTGATGAATGCCCTTTTCGATTGTTTGGGACATCTGGAAAACGGCTTATTCGGAGAAGACCAGGTGAGCGCTACCTCCAGTCTTGTCTCATGCCAACTGTCAAGCATCCTGAAACCATTCAAGTGTGGGGTTGCTTCTCAACCAAGGGAATGGGCTCTCTCTCAGTCTTGCCTAAAAACACAGCCATGAATAAAGAATGGTACCAGAATGTCCTCCAAGAGCAACTTCTCCCAACCGTCCAAGAGCAGTTTGGCGATCAACAATGCCTTTTTCAACATAATGGAGCACCTTGCCATAAAGCAAAGGTGATAACTAAATGGCTCAGGGAACAAAACATAGAGATTTTGGGACCATGGCCTGGAAACTCCCCAGATCTTAATCCCATTGAGAACTTGTGGTCAATCATCAAGAGACGGGTGGAAAAGCAAAAACCTTCAAATTCAGACAAAATAAAAGCATTGATTTTGCAAGAATGGACTGCTATCAGTCAGGATTTGATCCAGAAGTTGATTGAGAGCATGCCAGGGAGAATTGCTGAGGTCCTGAAGAAGAAGAGTCAACACTGCAAATATTGACTTGCTGCACTAACTCATTCTAACTGTCAATATAACCTTTTGCTACACATAATATGATTGCCATTATATTTCTGTATGTGATAAAAACATCTGACAAACACACATAAAAACCAGAGCCCAGCAGATCATGTGAAAATATAATATTTGTGTCATTCTCAAAACTTTTGGCCATGACTGTATGTTCCTGACCAATGGAGGAAGAGAGTGATGTCTGAAGTTCATTGCTCTGCATTGGCTGGTCATCCAGGTATTTTTGGTACTAGAGATCTGGTGAGTCAGTCTTTTTGGTGGCCCGCCTTGTCTCATGATGTCAGGAATTTTGTGCAGTCCTGTGGGACTTGCTCCCAGTCTAAACCTTGTTCTCGCTCTAGTGGCTTGTTGATGCCTTTGCCCAGGAGGCCATGGACCCATATTTCAATGGATTTTATCTCTGATATGCCTGTCTCTCAGAGAATGACTGTTATTTGGGTGATTTGTGATAGATTCTCTAAGATGGTCCATCTTGTACCACTCCCTAAGTTGCCATCTTCCTCTGAGTTGGTCCCCTTGTTTTTGCAACAGGTGGTTCGCTTTCACAGGATTCCTGAGAACATTGTATCTGACAGAGGAGTTCAGTTTGTGTCTAGATTTTGGAGGACTTTCTGTTCCAAGCTGGGAATTCAGTTGTCCTCCTCTGTGTTTCACCCTCAGACCAATGGGCAGACGGAGAGAACAAACCAGACCTTGGAGTCGTATTTGAGATGTTTTATTTCCGCTGATCAGGATGATTGGGTTTCATTTTTGCCATTGGCCGAATTTACTTTAAATAATAGAGCTAGTTCTGCCACTTTGATGTCACCTTTTTTTTGTAACTTTGGTTTTTACCCTCGATTTTCTTCAGGGCAGGTGGAGCCTTCTGCCTGCCCAGGTGTTGACACTGTGGAGGAGAGAATGCACCAGATCTGGGACCAAGTAGTGGATAAGTTGTCTCTCTCCCAGGAAAAGGCCCAGCGGTTTTCCAACCGGCGTAGGACCGTTGGTCCCCAGTTTAAGGTGGGCGATATGGTTTGGTTGTCATCAAAAAATATCGCTATGAAGGTGGCTTCTCCTAAGTTTAAGCCTAGATTTATTGGACCTTACAAGATTTTGGAGACTATTAATCCGGTCTCTTTTCGGTTGGCTCTTCCTGTCACATTTAAAATTCATAATGTGTTTCATAAGTCCTTGTTGAAGAGGTTTGTTGAACCAGTAGTTCCTGTGGTGGCACTTCCTGACCCTATATTGGTTGAAGGTAACATGGAATATGAGGTAGAGAAGATACTGGATTCCCGTCTGGCTAGACGGAGACTCCAGTATTTGGTTAAGTGGAAGGGTTATGGTCAGGAGGATAATTCCTGGGTCTCTGCCTCTGATATTCATGCCGAAAGATTGGTGCATGCCTTTCATCGGGCTCACCCGGATCGCCCTGGTGGCATGGATGAGGGTTCGGTGACCCCTCCTCAAGGGGAGGTACTGTTGTGAGTTCATTTTTCCCTTCACCATTGAGGTCTGATGAACTCCCTCCTCTGGTGAAGGAAGGTAGTGAGGCTGATTATCAAACACCTGGGCAGCTAGATGATGACTGGGTGGCTGGAATTGAGGACTGGATATAAGGCTGCCGACGCCCTTCTTCCTGGCTGGTGATTTTCCTGCTGGATTCTTGGAGACCAGTCTGATTCCTGCTTCTCAAAGCTAAGTTTTTCTGCTCTGCTTTGTACCCTTCAGTTTTGTTTTTGTTTTGCCTTGTTTTTTGGGAGTTCTGCCATCCCCGGCCGGGGGTGAGCTGAATTCCATTTTTGTCTCTGATCTGTTGATCTTTTGCTCTGTCTTCAGAATATACCTGAGTGCTGATATAGTCTTTTGAAGCCTAGAAGCCTAGCGACTTCAGGGCCTGTTTTTCCTATCAGTCGGTTGGCTCATTTTGATAGGGTTTTTGCGGATGGCAGACAGCAGCTTTCCTGTCCTGTCCTATGTAGTTAGCTTGGGCCCCATCATTTGCTCAACCTATCTTTCTATCTGTGTTAGTGTTTTCATCTTGCTTCACCGTCATTTTATGTTGGGGGCTACCTATTGCTTTGGGGTCTGCTCTGGGGCAGTTTAGTATTTCCCCTTTCTGTCTTTAGGCTATCTAGTTCTCCGGCTGTGATCGAGGGGTCTGGGGCACCGTAGGAACCCCCTCACGGCTACTGCTAGTTGTTGTGGATAGGTCCAGGGGTCTGCAATCCGATAGCTGCCAACCTCTCTGGTTTTTCTGGACTTAGCTGGTATTTTGTTTTTTCCTCCTTCGGTGACTCATCATAACAGGAGACTCTCTTCCATGCCCTGGGTACCATATTCCTAAAAAATAGAACTAAAATAAAAAATAGGGATATACTTACCCTCTGACGGCCCCCGGAGTTGTCCCGCCTCTCAGCCACGCTGCCAGCATCTTCCGTTCCCAGGGATGCATTGCGTGAATGACCTCTGATGACGTCGCGGTCTTTTAGAGGTCATTGTGGCAAGGCATCCCTGGGAACGGATGATGCTGGCAGCGTGGCTGAGAGGCAGGACAACTCCGGGGGCCGTCAGAGGGTAAGTATATCCCTATTTTTTTATTATTTTTTTATTATTTTTTTACATCCTATCTTTTACTATTGATGCTGCATAGGCAGCATCAATAGTAAAAAGTTGGTCACACTTGTCAAGCACTATGCTTGACAAGTGTGACCAACCTGTCAATCACTTTTCCAAGCAATGCTTCAAAACGCTTGGAAAGCGCAAGCATTCTGCAAGCTAAAAACACTTGCAAAACGCTTGTGTTTTGCGGGAAAACGCATGCGAATTCTGCATGCGTTTTACCAGTGGCAGGGAGTTGTGTAAATGCTGCGGAAAATTCGGCAGCATTTCTGCAACGTGGACACTTAACCTAAAAGCTAATTTTTTTTGCACACTGAGCTACAGTTTTCGTTTATGCCATTTTGGGGTCCAAACAATACTTTGATTTCTTATTACGGTACTTTGTATCTTGCATCATTAAGAATAACCATTCTTGAGACAGAAAGAATAAACTGTCATTACTTTTACTACATAGAGTGCGGTAAAATAATAAATACATAAATAAATAAAACCAATTCATGATCTGCAGTTTTTTGCTCATTCTATCTACAAAAAATTGGAAATGAAATGATGAAAAAAATTATTTAGCTCAAAGTAGTACCAATAAAATACTCAACTTGTACTTCAAAAATCAAGCCATCATCATACATTTCTGTTGGTGGAAAAGTAAAAAAAAAAAAAGTTATAGCTCTGAAAACACAGCAATGCAAAGAAATATTTTTTTTTATGAAAAAAGCATTTTTTTTGTACATAAAAGTACTAAAACATAAAAACTTGATAAATTTGACATTACTTGAGCTCCCAAATCCAAATCCACCACCCTTCTCAGTCCCATACTTGGCCTAAACCAGCTAGCATCCACATGTATGGCATAATTTTTTCGGGGAGAGATCCCCAAACAGTATATGGGGTTCATTTTTCCAGAGGCACAAGCAGAGCACAATGTATATGAGTATAGGCATTGAGCTGGCTGGCATATTTGCAATATTCACTGTGTAACACCAACTGTGTTGTGTGCTTATTTCTGGAAAATACATGTGGGGTGAAAATAGTAGATCCTATTATATGAAGTCCCAGAGGGGTGTAATTTTTCCAAAAGGGGTTCACTTGAGGGGAGCTTATGATGTTCTTGCACTTTTGTGGCTCTGCAAATGCCATGCTCCAACTACTGCAAGAAAATCTGGGCCCTGAAAGCCAAATGGTGCTCTTCTGAGCCCTGCTGTCTGCCCAAACATTAGTTTAAGAAATTGTGCACTAAATTGTATAGTCCATTTTCACCTATTCTCTGTTATGAAACTCAAAACCAAAAACTCAACGAGTGTACATGGCTTAACCCCTTCACTACCAAGGGTGGTTTGCACGTTAGCTCCAGGGCCAATTTTTACAATTCTGACCACTGTCCTTTTATGAGGCCATAACTCTGGAACGCTTCCATGGATCCCGGTGATTCTGACATTGTTTTCTCGTGACATATTGTACTTCATGTTAGTGGTAAAATTTCATTCATATAACTTGCGTTTATTTGTGAAAAAAATGGAAATTTGGCAAAAATTTTGAAAATTTCGCAATTTTCCGCATTTGCATTTTTATGCCCTTAAATCACAGAGATATGGCACACAAAAAACTTAATAACTAAAATTTCCCACATATTTACTTTACATCAGCACAATTTTGGAACCAAATTTTTTTTTTGTTAGGAAGTTATAAGGGTTAAAAGTTGACCAGCGATTTCTCATTTTTGCAACACCATTTTATTTTTACGGACCACATCACATTTGAAGCCACTTTGAGGGGTCTATATAATAGAAAATACCCAAAAGTGACACCATTCTAAAAACTGCACCCCTTAAGGTGCTCAAAACCACATTCAAGGAGTTTATTAACCCTTCAAGTGCTTCACAGGAATTTTTTGAATATTTAAAAAAAAAATGAACATTTCACTTGTTTTCACAAAAAAAATACTTCAGGTTCAATTTTTTTTATTTTACCAAGGGTAACAGGAGAAATTGGACTGCAAAAATTATTGTGCAATTTGTCCTGAGTACGCTGATACCTGATATGTGGGGGGGAACCACTGTTGCGGCGCATGGCAGAGCTCAGAAGGGAAGGAGCGCCGTTTGACTTTTACAATGCAAAATTGGCTGGAATTCAGATCGGACGCCATGTCACGTTTGGAGAGCCCCTGATGTACCTAAACAGTGGAAACTCCCCACAAGTGATCCCATTTTAGAAACTAGACCCCCCCAAGGAACTTATCTAGATATGTGGTGAGAACTTCGAACCCACAAGGGCTTCACAGAAGTTTATAACGTACAGCGGTACAATTAAAAAATCATATTTTTTCCACAAAATGATCTTTTCACCCCCAATTTCTATTTTCCCAAGGGTAACAGGACCCTAAAAGTTATTGTGCAATTTGTCCTGAGTACGCTGATACCCCATATGTGGGGGTAGACCACAAAGGAAAAATGTTTTTGTCAGCTCACCAAACCGTAGCAAATGCAAAGTCTGGAGGAATGCAATCAATCCTGGGCGGTGCAGGGAACTAGGATTCTGGAAAATCTTGTAGGCACAATACTTAGGAGATGTTCCAGCAACTTCGACCAAAGGATGGTTAAAATTAAAAGACTTTATTTCAAAAAAATGATTAAAAACAGAATAGATGCATAAAAAACATATGGTTCACCAATGTGGCAGACGCTTACGCGTTTCGGACTAGAGGGTCCTTACTCATAGCTTAACATCTTACAAATAAGCATATACCTATATACACTTGCTGGCTGAAGTAAAGTAATGACATATTCATTTTTTGTAACTGTGGATTTTTAAGTTAAAAACACGATATCCCGCAGGCATGAATTTAAAATCTGATTTTTTATATATATATGATTAAGATGATGTGGTGATTTCCTCCAAGTTCAGATACTATGCCTTTTTTTTTATTCTTTTTTTTTTTTTTGTATGGTGGAGAAAATCCTCCCTTCCTGCTATTGTGGACCTCCGCCCATTTTATTTCCCTCCCACTTTACTTCAGCCAGCAAGTGTATATAGGTATATGCTTATTTGTAAGATGTTAAGCTATGAGTAAGGACCCTCTAGTCCAAAACGCGTAAGCGTCTGCCACATTGGTGAACCATATGTTTTTTATGCATCTATTCTGTTTTTAATCATTTTTTTGAAATAAAGTCTTTTGATTTTAACCATCCTTTGGTCGAAGTTGCTGGAACATCTCCTAAGTATTGTAGGGGTAGACCACTATTTGGGCGCATGGCAGAGCTCGGAAGGGAAGCAGCGCCATTTGACGATTTTGGCTGGAATTGAGATCGGACACCATGTCGCGTTTGGAAAGCCCTTGATGTACCAAAACAGTGGAATCCCCCCACAAATGACACCATTTTGGAAACTAGACCCCCCAAGGAACTTATCTAGATGTGTGGTGAGCACTTTGAACCCCCAAGGCCTTCACAGAAGTTTATAACGCCCAGGCGTGAAAATAAAAAAATCATTTTTTTTTTCCACAAAAATGATATTTTTGCCCCCAATTTTTTATTTTCCTAAGGGCAACAGGAGAAATTGGACCCCAAAAGTTGTTTTGCAAATTGTCCTGAGTAGGCTGATACCCCAAATGTGGGGGTAAAACACTGTTTGGGCGCATGGCAGAGCTTGGAAGGGAAGGACCACCATTTGACTTTTTCAGCGCAGAATTGGCAGGAATTGAGATCAGATGCCATGTTGCGTTTGGAGAGCACCTGATGTGCGCAAATAGTGGAAACCCCCAATTCTAACTCCAACCCTAATCCCAACACACCCCTAACCCTAACCCTAGCCCTAGCCCTAACCCTAACCCTAGCCCTAGCCCTAACCCTAATGGGAAAATGGAAATAAATACATTTTTTTAATTTTATTATTTTTCCCTAACTAAGGGGGTGATAACGGGGGTTTGATTTACTATTTATGGCGGTATTTATATCTGGCAGCTGTCACACGCTAAAAGAAGCTTTTTTATTGTAAAAATAGTTTTTGCATCACCACATATTGAGAGCTATAATTTGTTCATATTTTGACCCACCGAGTCATGTGAGGTCTTATTTTTTGCGGGACGAGTTGACGTTTTTATTGGTACCATTTTCGGGCATGTGACTTTTTTGATCGCTTTTTATTTTGTTTTTTGGGACGCATAATTTACAAAAACCAGCGTTTCATGAATTTCTTTTGGGTGGTGCGTTTACGCCGTTCCGCGTGCGATAAAATTGATAAAGCGGTTTTCTTCTTCAGGTCAGTACGGTTACAGCGATACCTCATTTATGTCGTTTTTTTATGTTTTGTCGCTTTTATGCAATGAAAACAATTTTATATAAAAAATAATTATTTTTGCATCGCTTTATTCTGCGAGCTATAACTTTTTTATTTTTTCGCTGATGATGCTGTTTGGTGGCTCCTTTTTTGCGGGACAAGATGACATTTTCAGCGGTACCATGGATATTTCTATGCGTCTTTTTGATCGCACGTTATTGCACTTTATGTTCGGCGGTGTGATAATAAATCATTATTTTTTGCTTCGTTTTTTATTTTTATTTTTTAAGGGGTTCGCTTAAGGGGCTAACTAATGGGACAGTTTTATAGGGCGGGTCGTTACGGGCGCGGCGATACCAAATATGTGTACTTTTATTGTTTTTTTTTATTTATTTCCAAAAAATGAATTTATTGGGGAATATTTTTTTTTTCTTGAATTTATTTAGCGATTTTTTTAAAATTACTTTTACACTTTTTTTTTTTTTTTTACATTATTACAATGTCCCAGAGGGGACATAACTGTCCTGTGACAGATCGCTGATCTGTCACATCACAGATCGCTGTGACAGATCAGCAATCTGTCACAGGCAGTGTGCAGGATTCCTCCTTGCCTGCGCTTTGCAGGCACTGAGGAAGCCAGCTTCCTGCAGGCCCCCGGAGATCCCCGCTGCCATATTGGATCCGGGGACCTGCAGGAAAGGAGACCCCCACAGCAGCGCTGCACATTCCGCTGCTGTGGGGGGCTCAGGGAAGCACGGAGGGAGCCCCCTCCCTGCCGATGCTTCCCTTTAACCCCCGGTACACCGCGATCGTGTTTGATCGCGGTGTACAAGGGGTTAACGTGTCAGGGATGGTCCGTGACCGCCCCTGACACATTGTGCCGGGTGTCAGCTATGATAATTAGTTGACACCCGGCCGCGATAAGCGGCGCTCACCACGTGGGTGCCGCTTATCGCTATGACGTAATATTCCGCCCATGGTAATTAGGGCCCAGGGCACATGGACGGAATATTACGTCCAATGAAGGAAAGGGGTTAAAAGTGAAATAGTGTTTCTTGCCTTGTGGGCTATTTATGCCTTGTTAACAAACAGTAGGTTCTGACCACATATGCATACTCAGGAGAAATTGTACAGGAAATTGTTTGGTCTATTTTTGTTGGAATATGTTTGGTGCACCAACTCCATTCCTGTCTATGAGTGTTTAGTTGCTAGATTTGTATGTTGTTCATAAAGTTAGAACAAAATAAACTCCCAGAGGCTCACACAGGAAGAGCATGTGACTGTATTTCCTGTTTTCCTGTGTCTGTGTATGAGAGAAGCAGCCTGCTGTAGATGATGCACAGATAGAGACACACAAATGATTTATTCCTGATCTGTTAAGCTTATCATATATTGTTCCTGATTGTTCCTGATTGTTCCTGAATAAAGAAGCTCTGCTGTCACATGTTTGGAGAATAATCCGGTGCCAACAATTTTTGTAACTCTTGTGAACAGGAAAAATTTGGGGTTAAAGCAACATCAGAGAAAAAAAAACTTATTTTTTTTGTTTCTATGTTCTCAATTTTATTACATTTCATGAAGCACCTGCGGATTCAAGTTGCACACAGCACCACTAAATTAATTCCTTCAGGGGTATAGTTTCCAAAAGGAGGGGTCACATGCATGCATGGGGTTCCTGCTGTTTTGCTACCTCTGGGGATCCCCAAATGTACTATGGAGTCTGCAATTTATTCTGGCTTAATTTTTACTCCAAAAGTGAAATAGCACTCCTTTCCACCCTAGCCTCACCTTGTGCTATAACCACTTAAGGGATAATGATGTATTCAGGTGACCTTGCTCAACAAATTGTGTGGTCTATTTCCTCATTTCTCTATTGTGAAAATAAAAACAATTGGATTTAAAGAGGTTGTCCATTACTTTAGCATTAATGACCTAGCCTTAGGATAGGTCATCAATGTCTGGTCGGACAAGGTGCGACATCCAGCACCCCTGCCGATTAGCTGTTCATGGTGTTGGCGGGGGCGGCCAGAAATGCTCACTTGTGGAGCTGGCCATCTTCTGATCGTGGCTCATGTATGTCAGGCAATCCCCGCATATTTTTGTGGCTGTCAAAAAGCCACGCAACATGCAGGTGTGGGGATGTGATCATGTCACTCGAGCCCCCCGTGATACTAGGTGCATACCCAAGCACCCTTGGCAAACTCAAGTAACTAGCACTTGCGCTCATCACTAGTTATAAGAATTGGTTACAGAATGTAGCGGTTAACAGTAATCTTTATTTCCGTCAAAAGAAATCATTAAGATCTTATGGCTGTAAATATGAAGAACACACCTGAATGTATAATACCCTTGAGTGTTCTACTACTTAACACTACAGTTCAATTTTTAGGGATCCGTTACCAGGGCTGAGCATGTGATACGTCACTAGTCTATTGAGAGTCAGGTTTCATAATTTCATAGTTTTTAAAGATGAAGGTAAACAAAAATCCATCAGTTCCACCTACATCCTAACATATCGATCCAGAAGAAGACAAAAACCATATGAAGCATATGCTAATTGCTCCATATTAAGACTCCACATATGGAAATCAGACAAGTTCTTTGGATCAGCGTTACATTACAGAATCTTGTACCTATAACTTGTAATACCATATTTTTCAAGAAAGGCATCCAGACCCTCCTTTGAACTTTTGTGGTGAATCAACCATTACAACAGCAGAAGCTCACTGTTCGCACAGTAAAGAATTGTCGTCTGTGGTGGCAGTCCCAAACTGGCTATCAACCCTCACTTGAGCTTTTCTGCCCCAGTGGGTCTTCAAGAGGCTACTCCTTACCACAGCCAGCCCCCTTCCCACGCTATTTATCTGCTCTACACTTCCATGGGTCCTCATAAACCACTCCTTTCATGGAATTGCTTTCACATACCATCAGTTGAAAACTTGCATGACAATCAACGTTCTGCGTAACAGTAGTACGGCCATAGACCAACACATGGCCATATAGTCACAGTCCAAGTCCTTGTTAACAAAAGGCTCAATCTCTCAAACAACTAATTTTAAGTTGAAGTTACCTCAATGCAATAGTGCTATTTCTATAGTACTTCAACACTTCTTGGTAACCTCACTGTCACGACACCCAGGACCAGGGGCTAGTTTCCTGGCCCTAACACTAGGGGACGCCCTAGCTCACCCTGCTCCCCAGGATACTTCAGATGGTGAAGATACCAGGGGCTCCACCTTTGCTTTATCTCCCAAGCTTTTGCCTTATTTCCTAAGTTAGCCCTCTGTTTGATCTTTTGCCCCACCCAGGGCCTCCACCTTTGCCTTATCTCCTAAATTATCTCTCCATCTGTTCTCTTCCCCCACCCAGGGAAGAGGGGGCGCTACTGTGCACCGCAGTACACCAACCCGACAAACAGGGCAACACAGACAAGGGTTAACGGAAAACTCCAGGCATACAAGATATTCACTCACATATAACAGAGGAATCCATCTGGGTGTGCAGGAAGAGGAAAAACAAACTAGAGTAGGATAAGGAATTACCATACGGTCAAACCAAACAATAGTCGCTAATAACTCCTCCAGCTCTTCTTCTCATGCCAACTCCTTTCCTTCCGTTAGCCATGCATCAATAAAGCTAGCTCTGACAAGGATTAGTAGCAGAGCCCAGATTATATAGGGAAAAGGAGTGACTAACAGAGCAAATCAGAGAACAGGGATTTCCAACATGACCAATTAACCCCTGTTCTGACAGAAGAAATAAATGCATGTAATACAACGGAGAAGTGCTTCTTCACAGCGCCGGAGTAAGAGCAATCAGACGTTGCAGTCTTCTGGCTCCGCTCTGCAAAACAGAAGCCGCGGAGACACCATCACGTGTTTCTCAACGCAAGCAATGACCAGCCAGGTCTTTGCCCGGGAAGGAACAACCACGGGAAGGGCAGTCTCCAATGAAGGAAACCACCTATGCCAAAACATGGTATCCATCCACATACAGCTGTTTCGGGGTATTGCCCCTCATCAGTGTGGAGTAGGAAACTGGCTGGTAGGAGCAATGCCTAGTAAAAAGACTATGAAGAGGAGGATGAATGAACTCATGGAGATCAACATCCGACACTGCGGAGACACCATCACGTGTTTCTCAACGCAGTGATTCTAGAGCACTGCCCCCATCCCTTATGGGAAATATGTAAAACATGCAAAACAGAAGCCGCGGAGACACCATCACGTGTTTCTCAACGCAAGCAATGACCAGCCAGGTCTTTGCCCGGGAAGGAACAACCACGGGAAGGGCAGTCTCCAATGAAGGAAACCACCTATGCCAAAACATGGTATCCATCCACATACAGCTGTTTCGGGGTATTGCCCCTCATCAGTGTGGAGTAGGAAACTGGCTGGTAGGAGCAATGCCTAGTAAAAAGACTATGAAGAGGAGGATGAATGAACTCATGGAGATCAACATCCGACACTGCGGAGACACCATCACATGTTTCTCAACGCAGTGATTCTAGAGCACTGCCCCCATCCCTTATGGGAAATATGTAAAACATGCAAAACAGAAGCCGCGGAGACACCATCACGTGTTTCTTAACGCAAGCAATGACCAGCCAGGTCTTTGCCTGGGAAGGAACAACCACGGGAAGGGCAGTCCCCAATGAAGGAAACCACCTATGCCAAAACATGGTATCCATCCACATACAGCTGTTTCGGGGTATTGCCCCTCATCAGTGTGGAGTAGGAAACTGGCTGGTAGGAGCAATGCCTAGTAAAAAGACTATGAAGAGGAGGATGAATGAACTCATGGAGATCAACATCCGACACTGCGGAGACACCATCACGTGTTTCTCAACGCAGTGATTCTAGAGCACTGCCCCCATCCCTTATGGGAAATATGTAAAACATGCAAAACAGAAGCCGCGGAGACACCATCACGTGTTTCTTAACGCAAGCAATGACCAGCCAGGTCTTTGCCCGGGAAGGAACAACCACGGGAAGGGCAGTCCCCAATGAAGGAAGCCACTTATGCCAAAACATGGTATCCATCCACATACAGCTGTTTCGGGGTATTGCCCCTCATCAGTGTGGAGTAGGAAACTGGCTGGTAGGAGCAATGCCTAGTAAAAAGACTATGAAGAGGAGGATGAATGAACTCATGGAGATCAACATCCGACACTGCGGAGACACCATCACGTGTTTCTCAACGCAGTGATTCTAGAGCACTGCCCCCATCCCTTATGGGAAATATGTAAAACATGCAAAACAGAAGCCGCGGAGACACCATCACGTGTTTCTCAACGCAAGCAATGACCAGCCAGGTCTTTGCCCGGGAAGGAACAACCACGGGAAGGGCAGTCTCCAATGAAGGAAACCACCTATGCCAAAACATGGTATCCATCCACATACAGCTGTTTCGGGGTATTGCCCCTCATCAGTGTGGAGTAGGAAACTGGCTGGTAGGAGCAATGCCTAGTAAAAAGACTATGAAGAGGAGGATGAATGAACTCATGGAGATCAACATCCGACACTGCGGAGACACCATCACATGTTTCTCAACGCAGTGATTCTAGAGCACTGCCCCCATCCCTTATGGGAAATATGTAAAACATGCAAAACAGAAGCCGCGGAGACACCATCACGTGTTTCTTAACGCAAGCAATGACCAGCCAGGTCTTTGCCTGGGAAGGAACAACCACGGGAAGGGCAGTCCCCAATGAAGGAAACCACCTATGCCAAAACATGGTATCCATCCACATACAGCTGTTTCGGGGTATTGCCCCTCATCAGTGTGGAGTAGGAAACTGGCTGGTAGGAGCAATGCCTAGTAAAAAGACTATTTGTCGCGGTAACCCAGTGAAACTCACAACAGTCAATGCTAACAAACCGATTAGTCACAGGTTAATGTCACCTTGTAACATGGACTTTCAACGGGACAAGATCATCTTCAGCACCTGGATCTCCTCCAGTCTGATCTCCTAACATGTCACGCTTTCACCACATGTCACTGTAACATGTCAAAAGTCTCTTGAAAATTCAGTTACACTGTAAACTGAATGAAGAATTAGGGAGAAAAGCACCATGTTTCACATGGTGTTAGCAGGTTGCTTTTTATTTTTACATTTTTTTTTGCTCAACGGACCCAGTTACTTGAATGTCCTAGTGTTCTCTTATTATTGGAGGTAAATTGTGCAGGCTGAGATTTTTTTTTCTTGAGAGAATTGTATCACAGGTGTGGAGAAGACGGAGGACTTAATTTCTCCATCTCTCCAATCTCTGTGCCCAAAGGAATCGGACTGCACTCCGATGACACCGGAAGCAGTCCAATGTTTCACACGCACCCATAAATTTGTATGGGTGCACTTGGTTCGATTTCGGATGCATTCGCATAGTACTATGATTGTTTCTTCATGCCGAATCAGCATGAGAAAAAAAATCGCAGATCTGCACTGCCCCATAGTATAACATTGGGCTGATTGCTCTCCAATTAAACATTTGGATAGCATTCAGCCTTTACTATGAAGTCAGAAGTCATGCGAGCGAGCCCTAAGACATTGGGTTTTACCTAACGGAATACAAGGACTAAGAACATATATAGCAATTCCGACTGCAGCAGTGTTACTAGCAGGGAACTGATTAGGGAAATATTTCATTCGTTCCGGCTCATACCCACTTGTGATTTTGCACAGCAGGTAACTGTTGTAATGAAGTCTACATATTATCATTAGGGACCATTTATGGAAAGGAATCGGATACCTTTTCATGCATTATCATGTTCAGCACATGGGAACCTGTTTACGTTGAACTGGAAAGCTCATATCATTGGAGAGATTACAGAAATACTTTACTAGATTGCATTTACCGGAGGAGAAAAAAAATACATCCTGCAGCTTAATTAACAATTACATGAGTAATGGTTATAAGGTTAAAAGTGACCGGTGATCATACTGATCAAGCAGCTCTTTTCTAGGCAAATACTCAGACCGGAGTCACATTTAAAACCCAAATCCCTAGATTTTTTCCTTAGTTTCCATGGAAGCTATTAACCATAATGCCGGCCGCTAAGTGTAAATCACTGACTTGACAACATGCCCATGAAAGAATGCCTTAATCAGCTTCTGTTGCAGCCCTCATGGATGATGAGAGGGGAAGAGAGACTGGAATCTCAACAGATTTACAGAAATGCTCCAGGCAGCAGCTCCATCAGCATCATGCTGTGAAGTACTCGCCATCATTTGCAGTGAGAGCATCAGATGGGGACAGATTTCATCCATTTACAGTTATTTGAGCCACTTTTACATGAACACATAGAAGTGACCCCTATGCCCTCGCAGAAGCCATCTCATTGCTTTCTGTTCAGGATTATACAGGCTGGGAAGAGTTTGACTTATTTATTTGAACACGGTCAAAGATCAGCTTCGTAGATGAGTCAGGCTTCAATGATATTTGACCTGAAACTAGGTGAATTAACTTTTTGGAACTTGCTGTGCACACATGGGTCAAAGTGTCCTTTCTATTTAACTTATCTGGACCTTAGTAGTGACCAAGGTCAATGAGATTGTGCAAGAAAGTACTGTAATTCCCTTTCTCTCATTTCTTATAGTTAAAGGAACTGTCAACACAGAATGGCTGTTCAAACCAAGTACAGACGATCGGTGCTTCATTTTGGGACCCAATCATTTATATACAGATTTCCACCTGCTTGGTTTCCATTTATCTATGCCATTCTCTGGCCCTATGAAGCCAGAGCGGTCAATCAAAGAAGTTCGGGGTGGATATTGAGGGAAAGCATGCAGATAGGAAGATTTATATAAATGATTGGCTCCATCGTGAAGCACCGAGCGCTGTTATGATTGAGTCACCGTAGGAGGCAAAAACAGAAATGCTAGCTAAGTCCAGAAAACCAGAGAGGTTGGCAGCTATCGGATTGCAGACCCCTGAACCTATCAACACAACTAGCAGTAGCCGTGGGGGGTTCCTACGATGCCCTAGACCCCTCGATCACAGCCGGAGAATTAAATAGCCTAAAGACAGAAAGGGAAATTTAAACTGCCCCAGAGCAGACCCCAAAGCAAAAGGCAGCCCCCCACATATAATGACGGTGAAGCAAGAAGAAATAACACAACACAGACAGAAAGATAGACTGAGCAAAGACGGGGCCCAAGCTAACTAGATAGGAAAGGACAGGAAGGCTGCTGTCTGCAATCCGTGAAAAACCCTATGAAATTAAGAGCCAACAGACTGACAGTGAAAAAGGCCCTGAAGACGCTAGGCTTCAAAAAGACTATGTCAGTACTCAGGAATATTCTGAAGACAGAGCAACAGGCAAAAGAAGAATCAGCTCACCCCAGCAGGGAATGGCAGAATCCAGAAAAGCAAGGCAAACAAAAACAAAACACAAATGCTAAAAGGCAAAGCAGAAAACTTAGCTTTAGATGAGCAGGAATCAGACTGGTTTCCTAGAAGTCCACAGAGAAATCACCCGCAGGGCAGAAGGGCGTCGGCAGCCTTATATCCAGTCCATGACTCCACTCAGCCAGTCATCCTCATTAGACTCAGGTGCCTGATAATCAGGCTCATTACCTTCCTTTACCAGAATAGGGAGTTCACCAGACCTCAGTGACGAAGGGGAAAATGAACTCACAACAGAGCGCCTGTACTTGGTGTAAACAGTTATTCTGTCCTGACAGTCCCTTTAATTGATTGTACAGGAAAAGTATGTTGTGCTCCCAGCTACCAATAGAGATAAAATAATTGAAAAATGTAGTTATTTAATCCCTGAATCTGCAGACGTACCCATTGGTCATCTCTTTACCTGGCTGCAACAGTCGCATCTACATGAGCCTGTGTGACCTCTGCAGCCAATCACTTGCCTCTGCAGTGTATGGCATGAGACAGATTCACGTGATATGTTAGATAGCATTGAGCAAAAAGATTTGTAAGACCCTTATCTGGGGGCCACGTTAATAGTTTGTGAACGCCAGACCAGAGCCCTGCAAAGCTCTTACAATCTGCCCACGTACA
Source organism: Dendrobates tinctorius (assembly GCF_039654945.1). Lineage (NCBI taxonomy): Eukaryota > Metazoa > Chordata > Amphibia > Anura > Dendrobatidae > Dendrobates > Dendrobates tinctorius. Next base: position 13,663,522 of record NW_027361738.1, read on the forward strand.
ATTAGGAGGCTTCTCAATTTGGGTCCTGGGTCTACTATCAGACCTTTTTGATGATATGTCCTAGGTATATATTAATAGTGATGCTGATGAAGGAATTATAGTGAATGATCACATACAGTTTAGGTGCAAGATAAACCTGAGTCCATGTAAAATTATAGCACAATACTTTATTAAAAAAAATATATCATGTGTTTTTTTATGCATACCAAGGTTTTACTTCAATAAAAAATGCAAGGAATTCAGCATGCCACCCATTATGGCAACAGGGCCATGCCAAATCCCATTAACTACAATATAATATCTGGATGTGGCAAAAAAAAGGACTTAGGCTAGTTTCACACTTGCTTTTTTTTGCAGCGCGTTTTTCCCGCAAAAAAACGCATTGAAAAAACGCATACAAAAGCATACAACTGCTGCGTTTTTTTCAAGCATTTTTATGAGCATGCATGAAAAAAACGCAGCGTTTTTATGCGTTTGTATGCGTTTTTAGTGCGTTTTTACCGCGTTTGCGTTTTTTTCCAACATTTTTAGGTGGCCCCTCACACTACCCAAACCATGACTTTACTAACCCTAACCCTGACCCTAACCCTAACCCTAACCCTGACCCTAACCCTAACCCTAACCCTGACCCTAACCCTTAACCAAACCATACTTAACCCTAATCCTGACCCTAACCCTGACCCTAATCCTTAACAAAACCATACTTAACCCTAACCCTGACCCTAACCCTAACCCTGACCCTAACCCTAACCCTGACCCTAACCCTAACCCTAACCCTGACCCTAACCCTTAACAAAACCATACTTAACCCTAATCCTGACCCTAACCCTGACCCTAACCCTTAACCAAACCATACTTAACCCTAATCCTGACCCTAACCCTGACCCTAACCCTAACCCTAACCCTAACCCTGACCCTAATCCTTAACAAAACCATACTTAACCCTAACCCTGACCCTAACCCTAACCCTGACCCTAACCCTAACCCTAACCCTGACCCTAACCCTAACCCTAACCCTAACCCTGACCCTAACCCTTAACAAAACCATACTTAACCCTAATCCTGACCCTAACCCTGACCCTAACCCTTAACCAAACCATACTTAACCCTAATCCTGACCCTAACCCTGACCCTAACCCTAACCCTAACCCTAACCCTGACCCTAACCCTTAACAAAACCATACTTAACCCTAATCCTGACCCTAACCCTGACCCTAACCCTTAACAAAACCATACTTAACCCTAACCCTGATCCTAACCCTAACCCTGACCCTAACCCTAACCCTGACCCTAACCCTAACCCTAACCCTAACCCTGACCCTAACCCTTAACCAAACCATACTTAACCCTAATCCTGACCCTAACCCTGACCCTAACCCTTAACAAAACCATAATTAACCCTAACCCTGACCCTAACCCTAACCCTAACCCTAACCCTGACCCTAACCCTAACCCTAACCCTAACCCTGACCCTAACCCTTAACAAAACCATACTTAACCCTAATCCTGACCCTAACCCTGACCCTAACCCTTAACCAAACCATACTTAACCCTAACCCTGACCCAAACCCCAACCCTAACCCTGACCCTGACCCTAACCCTAACCCTAAACCCCCTTAACTAACCCTAACTCTAACCCAAACCCCTAAATTCCTTGTTTAAAAAAAAAACGCATATGCAAAAAAACGCATACATGAGCATGCCAGTGCGCACATATGCGCATCCATAGGCTATAATGGCCATTTTTAGCGCAAAACGTGCGCATATGTGCGCATGCGCTTTTTTGCAGGGCCAAAAAATGCAACATGCTGCATCTGGAAAATACAAACGCACACCCCAAAAAAACGCAGCGCATGAAAATCGCATACATGCGCTTACAAGCGCGCAGGTATGCGCACCCATGTTAAATATAGGGGAAAAAACGCATGCGCACATGTGCGTTTTTTTCCAGCGCTAAAAAACGCAAATGTGAAACCAGCCTTATATTTGAAAAAGGTCGCTGATGTATTTCCCAGTATGTTGTATTCTTCGTCCTCTGTATTTTTTTTTAATCCTCCTGCTTGTTTTGCACATCAGGAAGCTCCTCTACAAAAATATCTTCCATGTCCCACAATCAGCTGCAAACCACCTTGACAGCTCCCGTCAAAGACGTTTTGTGTTTAATGATGCTGTTGGGCACATCAGAATGAAATAAGCAGATGGAGCTCTGATTAGACGATGTTTGTCATTTAGGAACGGCAGAGCGTATGCTCTTAATATATCACTTTATAAACGGCCTGTCTGTGCCTCTTTCTTGTTGCCCTGTGTTATTCTGAATATCATAGGGAGCAGCAGCCGTAGAACATAATGTCTATGTGATTTTACTACTAGCAGCTAACTGCACGGCATTGTGTTTTACTTCTAATTTAACCCCTTAACGACCACCGATACACCTTTTAACGGCGGTAATTAAGGGTACTTAAACCAGTAAGTAAATAGCGCCCCTCAGTGTCGGATTTTCTCCGGGGTCTCGGCTGCAGGGGGTAGCCGAGACCCCAGAGAACATGAATTGGGTCGGTTTTTACCGACCCCGCTTTTGCGATCGCCGTTATTAACCCTATAAAGGCGATCAAAAAAAAGCCGCGATTTTGAATTTAAATTCTCTTTCCTCTGATGTGATCGAGAGAAATAGGGTCCCCGATCCCCCCCGGTACCTCTCTGTGCTCCAGGGTCCCCTCCCGGTGGTCCTGCGTCCCGCCATCTTGGATCCAGAGAAAATGGCGGGCGCATGCACAGTGCGCCCGCCGGGAATCTGGAGGCTCCGGCTGGCAGATTCCATTCATTCATTTTGATTACTATGATAAACTAACATAGTGATCAAAATAAAAAAAATATTAAATGACCCCCCTGTTTATCACCCCTTTAGTTAGGCAAACATAATAAAATAAAGAAAATATTTTTTTTTCATTTTTCCATTAAGGTTAGGGCTAAAGCTAGGGTTAGGGTTAGGGCTAGGGCTAGGGTTAAGGCTAGGGTTAGGGCTAGGGCTAGGGTTAGGGTTAGGGCTAGGGTTAGGGCTAGGGTTAGGGCTAGGGCTAGGGTTAGGGCTAGGGTTAGGGCTAGGGTTAGGGTTAGGGTTAGAGCTAGGGTTATGGCTAGGGTTAGGGTTAGGACTAGGGTTAGGGATAGTGTTAGGGCTAGGGTTAGAATTAGGGTTAGGGCAAATTAGGGTTAGAATTAGGATTAGGGATTAGGGTTGGGATTAGGGTTAGGGGTGTGTTGGGGTTAGGGTTGGAGCAATAATTGAGAGGTTTCCACTATTTACCAACTTTTAGGGGTCTAAAAATTGGGGGCTAAAAAATCACTTTTGTGGAAATAAAAAAGACTTTTTATTTTCATGCCCGGGTGTTATAAACTTCTGTGAAACACTTGGGGATTCAAAGTGCTCACCACACATCTAGATAAGCTCCTTGGGGGGGTCTAGATTTCATAATGGGGTCACTGTGGTTCCCCCCACATATGGGATATCAGTGTACTCAGGATAAATTGCACAACAACTTTTGTGGTCCAATTTCACCTGTTACCCTTAGGAAAATAAAAATAGAGGGCTAAAAAATCATTTTGAGGAAAAAAATGATTTTTAATTTTCACGGTTCTACGTTTATAAACTTCTGTGAAGTTCTTGGGGGTTCAAAGTGCTCACCACATATCTAGATAAGCTCCTTCGAGGGTCTAGTTTCCAAGATTGGATCACTTTTGTGGGGTTTATACTGTTTATTCACATCAGGGGCTCTGCAAACGCAACGTGACGCCCGCAGACCATTCCGTCAAAGTCTGCATTCCAAAATGGCACTCCTTCCCTTCCAAGCTCTCCCATGCACCCAAACAGTGGTTCCCCTCCACATATGGGGTATCAGCGTACTCAGGACAAATTGCACAAAAACTTTTGTTGTCCAATTTCTCCTGTTAGCCTTGTGAAAATAAAAAATAGCGCGCTTAAAAAAATCATTTTTGAGGGAAAAAAATTATTTTTAATTTTCACGGCTCTACGTTATAAACTTCTGTGAAGCACTTGAAGGTTCAAAGTGCTCACCACACATCTAGATAAGTTCTTTAAGGGGTCTAGTTTCCAAAATGGGGTCACTTGTTGGTGGTTTCCACTGCTTAGGAACATCAGGGGCTCTCTAAACATAACATGGCATCCGATCTCAATTCCAGCCAGTTCTCTGTTGAAAAAGTCAAACAGGCTCCTTCCCTTGCGAGCTCTGCCGTGCGCTGAAAAAGGGGTTTACCCCCACATATGGGGTATCAGTGTAATCAGGAGAAATTGCACAACAAATTTTGTGGTTAATTTTCTCTTTTAACACTTGTGAAAATAAATAAAATTGGTTCTAAAGTAAATTTTTTGCAAAAAAAAGTTAAATGTTAATTTTTTCCTTCCACATTGCTTTAGTTCCTGTGAAGCAAGTAAAGGGTTAATAAACTTCTTGAATGTGGTTTTGAGCACCTTGAGGGGTCTAGTTTTTAAAACGGTGTCATTTTTGGGTATTTTCTGTCATGTACACCCCTCAAAATGACTTTAAATATGATGTGGTCCCTAAAAAAATGGTTTTGCAAGTTTCGTTGTAAAAATTAGAAATCGCTGATCAACTTTTAACCCTTATAACTTCCTAACAAAAAAAAATTTTGCTTCCAAAATTGTGCTGATGTAAAGGAGACATGTGGGAAATGTTATTTATTAAGAAATTTGTGTGACACATCTCTCTGATTTAAGGGCCTAAAAATTTAAAGTTTCAAAATTGCAAAATTTTCAAAATTTTCGCCATATTTCTGTTTTTTTCATAAATAAACACAAGACTTATCGAATAAATTTTACCACTAACATGAAGTACAATATGTCACGAAAAAACAATCTCAGAATCAGCAGGATCCGTTAATGCGTTTCAGAGTTATAACCTCATAAAGTGACAGTGGTCAGAATTGTAAAAATTGGCCTGGTCATTAAGCGCAAACTGGCTCTGTCACTAAGGGGTTAAACATACATATGATCATAAACTAAACTGTGACCCGAAAAATTAATATTACACTATTGCAGTGTCTGTAGTGTCTCTCAGACACCCTATGTACTTACTTTCTAGTGCGTTAGTCCCAGTCGGGGGAAATTTACTCAAGCAATCTGAATACATTTATTTTAAGACACTTGATTTACATTTACATCTGAACTCTGTCATTGGTTTCCAAAATTATGTATTGTCTAGACATACTCACAAGGGTATAAGGGGGTTTACACAGTTCAAATTTCTCCCAGAGATGGGACAATCTACTTTAGTGCCTTAAAGGGATTATCTGGTCTAAAGGTACAAGTCTGCAGTCACTTTATGTGACTGCAGACTTGAGAATCCTCACATTGTGCACAGTGTGTGCTGTGAGGATTCTCCGGTGCCGGCCCCAGGAACGGCGGTCATGCGACTGCAAGTATGCAATACGCATAATCCCGACCACATTCTGACTAGACTGTTGCCGGCCTCACTCAATACACTTGCATTGACCGCCTATCTAGTTGGAATATGGCTGGGATTATGCATATCATGTACTTGCTGTCACATAACAATTGCTTCCTGCATCGGCACTGGAGAATGTGAGGATTCACAAGTCTACAATCACATAGTGTGACTGGAGACTAGTAGGTTTATATCAGACAACCACCAGGACAGCTCCCAATGCTAATGTCAAATGTATCGGGTTTTATTCACCTGACTAAAGGCAAAAGAATGTCCTTTTTGCCTTTCTCAGGTTGGTACACATTATATATTATTATGATTTATTGCTACAATTACTCCATAATCGACACAACATGCAATGGTTTTTGTGAAGCTATGGCCAAGCTGCAGCATTTTGCTCTAATTTTGTGGTAATTTTAAATCTAAACTGCAATTTGACATATAGTGGTCACAGATGGAGGAGCATGTGAGATGCATATACCGGCTTCCTCAATTTGTTCTCACTGCAGGCTGAAAACTAGAGCATGAGCTGTGTGTCTCACAGGAGGATGAAGAGTGATGGGTCATCTTTCATACCCCTGCAGGAACTCAATTCATCATAGTGGCACGTGGTCAGGACAGAAACTAAGCAAGCAATACAGAAAATGTCACAGAACTTTAAAAAGTTTATATATAAGTAAATTATATGCAAACAAAAAGACAGTGTTTTTGAGTGATCCCCTATCGTAAATATGTGTATATACATTACTCAAATAATTCTTCTATATTACACCTAAAAGCAACATTATAATGCACTAGCTGAAGAGCCTGGCGTTGCCCAGGCATAGTATCACCTGTATATAGTATATACCTGTATGTCATCTCCCCCTGTATATAGTGTATACCTGTATGCCATCTCTCATGTACATAGTATATACCTGTATGTAATCTCCCCCTGTATATACCTGCATTTCATCTCCTCCTGTATATAGCATATACCTGTATGTCATCTCGCCCTGTATATAGTATATACCTGTATGTCTCGCAGGTTCCCTCCCGTCTGTAGATGGTGGAGGTGCAGTCTCTCTTGAGACGTTTCAGTGGCCGTTGAGGAAGCAGCTCTTGACTCCCTTTCTTCCATTTCTGTACTCCTTTCTGTAAGTCTTGCTCATTGAGGCGTAATACAGCTTTTCTCTTTTAGAAAGCAGATTTCAGCCTTGTGGGAGTTTAATACCATTTAGTTAGAAATTGTAAAGAAGGACTAATTTAGAGTGGCAATAGTTGTAACTGTATAAATAAGTTTAAAGCGAAACAGTCATTATCAGGTTGGCAATGTTATACCGATTAAAATGATACCTGGGTTGGAGATGTTAGGCGTCGGGTTCCAGACGCTGCACAGCAGGAATCCCGAACCTTGCATTTGGCAGTCTCCCATTCCTCTCCGGCCGTGCAGCAGGCTGCTCAGCAGACTCGTCGATCCAGGCGCTCTGCTCAGACCAGCTCTGTAGGTTTAGTTGCTACTGCCACCTCTGGTCCAGCTATAGCAATGCATGCTGGTCAGCAGCGAGCTACTCCAGGGACTAAGTCCTCCTTTCGGTCCACTAGGCATGCCCGTGGGACGATCTCATTGGAGATCGGAGGTCACATGCTCAGGTCCTTCTCCAGCTCGGATTGGACCATTAGGAAGGTCAGGAAGGTCCTGGAAGAACGCTGCTATAAAAGAGTCGCATGGCCGCACGGCCATGCGCTAGTATAGACAAATTTTAGACCATGTGGAGTGAGTGTTGTATGCATGTATGAAGGTCTCTGGTGAATGACTCATTGGAAACCCCTACCCTTGGTACGCATGTGTTGTGCAGCCTAGTCTGTCAAGCGCCCAGGTCTAGGTGTAGGTAGAGGCTGAGTCAGAGACTAGAATCAGTGTTCACCGGTGGCTCTACGCGCCATGGTGCATGTGCTCGACACTCCTCCAAGGTCAGCGTCTATAGTGGTGTCCGCAGGTGCGACACCACGTACTCAGAAGGTCTAGAGGGACTCTGACCCTGTGTCCTTGGGGCAGAGTTCTGTGACCACATTCTCAGTGCCCCCTTGCTGAGCTCTGTGAGTGCTAACAGACTCCGGCATTTAAGTTTCACGGTACTGCGGCTCTGTGACGTAACAGAGTCCGCTCCTGTTCACACAAGGGTGACGTTAACCCACGTGTGACCTTTTGTATACCGCTATATACATCCGCCATTACTAAGCAGCAGTTTACCACCTCTGCACGGTGGACCCCTGGCTACCGAACGCACCTTACTATCATTATATTATATGGTGCGTTCCACCAGCCTGTAACAGGAGAAATCCTTCTTGTGTTTCATTTTTTAATCTGTGTTTGAATTTTTAAGTTAATGAGATGCTTCATGCAAGACAAAGAGAAGTTACTGATTCTTGGCTCCCCCTGCAGTCTGTCAGAGGGTGGTCAGTGTTGGCATGGTAATAAATTGTGTTATTTCCAGCTTTACAGAAGGACGATAACACCATAGAAATAATTGTATAACTCGTAGTCACACCACCAGGCATCCGCAGATAGTTTAACTCCACCGGCAATGCAACTGTAGAAAGACCAGGAGAAACGATGCTGTTTTCTTGCAAAATCTTGTATTAGTTTACAATGGACAGTAGGTAAAAAGGAGTAATCTGTACAGGGCAGTACACATGCGTCTAGAGTAATGGCTGTGTAGACTAAACTGAAGAAGAAGGGAGGAGCAACCTAATATAGAGCCCAACTATGGGAGGGACATAGGGACAATCTTCACACAGTAAAATTCTACCTAGCAACAACAGGGAATTTTGCTGATTGGAGGAAAAAACTCAACACAAGGAATATACATTACAGGTTGTTACCATTCGTGAGACACAACACTCCCCATCTGAGATCATCAGATTTCATAAGTCCTTATGCGACGAAGGAGTCAACTCTGTCCCTTGACATCATGAAACCTGCAATGAGAGGAGAGAAGACAAAACAATGCAACATAATGCAGAAATCAAGTCCATACTTGCAATAAAATGAAGACCTTGAATGAAAAATTAAAAAAATAAGTCCAATAGAAATACCATTCTTCGTATTGGGGAAGCCGCAACATGCAACTCTTCTACCAACCCAAAGGCAGAAGTTGTAATCCACAAGGGGAAGTTCAGTTGGACACTGATAGTCCTGTGTGCTAGCACGGCAGCAGCATGCGGAGGCACGCTCCACACTGTGGCAGAGTCCAGCGCACAAAGTTAAGTTCATGTGACTCCTGCTTGAAGGAGCCAGCAGATAATGAACCTGAACTGGATGTCAGCAGGCACCATGGCTGACCAGCTGGAAGGATATCCAGGGTGATGAGATCTTAGCTTCTGTACTGGCACCTTGAAGAAACAACTTGTAATGCAGGTTGGCTCGAGATCTGTCCTAGACTCTGGTTCTCTTGGCTCAAGTTTAATGAGTTCATCACAAGATGATGATTGGGAAGTGAACATGTCTTGTTCGACATCTGGCAGTGTACTGAGGCTGCGCTGCGTGGGGAGAACACTAGCACTATCGGTAAAAGGTAGGCTGTTGAGAGAGGGGCTCTCACTCTGAGCACTGAAGTCTAGCATGGCTTCAGCTTGACCAGGCTTGTGATGGAGATAGGCATCAAAGACTGGGAACTTAGCAATTGCTTGCTGTGAATCCCTTGGCGACTCAGTCTTTGTGGGAAGAGAAGGTGAGCGAGCTACCCAGCTGTTATAGTTGTCATTGGTGGTTTTGATGCTCATGACCCTGAAGATCATCTTGTCGTCCTCTGTAGGTGGTGAGTTGTTGTCCTTGGTTGAAGGATCGAGTTCTGCTGTCTCGAGGTTGTAATCTCGAGGATAAAGCAGACTTGAATCGTCAGATGGTTGTTGTTGACACTTAGTGTTTTTTGATGTCTCCTTTATCCAGTAGTGATGTGGGTCTGGCAGGGTGGAAAAGTCATGGTGATCTGACATGATAAGGGATTTGTAAGAGGAGATGTTGCTTGGATCCTTTGTCTGGTCACTACAGACGTTGCCGATGATAACCCTGCCTAGCTCGAGGCGCTGGGCGTATGGTTCATTGAGTAGTCTGTGGATTTGTTGACGCATCTTGTGCAATCGTATAATGTCTCTGCCAAGGAGAATTAGGATGTCTGCCTTGTCGTCCAGGGGTGGCATCTCTTTGGCTACCATTCTGAGATGAGGATGCTGAAGAGTGACTTCTGGCATTGGGATTTCTTCCCTGTTGAATGGTATTTGGTTACACTCAACAAGTGTGGGTAGTGGTATCTCCATGGCGTCCTTCTCAAGAGAAGTTATTATGAGGCCACCGGCCCTTCTTCCAGAAGTTTTTATAACGCCGCTGCAGGTGCCCAAGGTGTAGAAATAGACGTCTAGCCGAACAAGTTGAAGAGTTCTGACCTGGCCAGTGATTTGTTGCTCTGGTCATCCAGACTAATGTACACCTTGACTGCCTTCTCTGGATGATCCTTGGGATATACCCTTGCCAGGCAAATCTTCGCGCAGGACTTGTCTCAAAGACCTTCTCCGCAGACTTCGTGCATGAGGAATATACTGCAACGTGGCTTGTTGCTTGGTCTGAACTTTCACCGACATGGCTTGTGGTGGGAGAAGGTGTAGACGCAGAGTCAGGCTGTGATGGAAGGAGCGATTGTACGTGGTCTTCACTGTCGTGCTCTAGACACTTGATGGCGATGGCACAGTCCTTCGCAAGATGTTCAGTAGAGGCGCAGCACCTGAAGCATACTCTAAACTTCTTCAAGAGCTCCTTTCGTTCTTGACGGGGTTTCTTCCTGAAGCCGATGCACTTCTTCCGGGATGTGGCATTTTGTGAATTGGACACTGGCGATTTGTATTTTCCACCTTCTCACCTTCATTGCCTTTGTCTGGTGCTGATGTCAGTGTAGCCAGAACTTCTGTCTTTTTTACAGACACCGGACCGCTGCGGTTACTGTTGTGAGAGCATGAACTCTCATACTTTGGAAATGACGCAGAGCTGCTGGATTCTTCATAGCAGAAGCTGGGGTTGGTTTTGCACTCTGCAATCTCGTAGATGAAGTCATAGAAATAGGAAAATGGAGGAAAAGTGACTTGGTATTGTCTTTTGTAGTTTGACCCTCACATGGTCCACCTTTCTTGTATGTTGTAGGGTAACTTGGCAACTATGGGTTTTACCCCACGAGCGGTGTCCAGGTAGCTGAGGCCAGGTAGGTGCATGTCTGCCTTGGCTAACTGGAGCTCTAAGAGCAGGTCGCTGAGCTCTAGGAATTTTGAACTGTCCTTGCCGGATATTTTGTGGAAATCCTGCAGTTGCTTGAACAATGCATTCTCTATAGCTTCGGGACTGCCAACGCTATGTTCTAGTCTTTCCCATGCAGCCATGAGACCAGCTGCTGGATTACTGATGTGGACGAATCTAAGCCTTGACCTGCTCTGTGGATTGAGGTCCCAGCCACCTGATTAGCAGATCCAGCTCTTCAGCAGCAGTGATGCCAAGGTCACTAATTGCGGCTTTAAAGGCACATTTCCAACCTCTATAGTTCTCTGGTTGATCAGCGAATCTTGTGAGACCGATCTTAGTAAGTTCATGGCGAACCATGTACCTTGCAACGTCAGACATGTTGGTTTTCTATGACCTTGGGAAGACAATTGCTGGCTGAGTAGCACTGTTCATATGGTCTGTAGCCTCTTGACTTAGAAACGTAGGATAGTATTGTGTGGCATAAGCATTTAGTGCAGTAACCGGTTTACTGAGAATAGTTTCTGCCGTAGATGTGACTGGAGCTGTATGGCATTGCTGGGGTGTAGGATCTGGTTGTGTATTGAAGTATGAAGGAGGTTCGGGTTTGAATGTTTGTGGCACATTGAACTGACATTGAAAACTGAGAGCTGCAGGCGGATCAACGTCTTGATGCTTTGGAGAGGGGTCGGTACTGATGGAAATGTTGTTGGTGGTTGGAGGTTCGCTGGCTTGGCTCAGCACGTAGTCTCTTGTGCGCTTAAGTGAGTCTTCCGTGTCGAATTCGCACAAATTTAGGCTGCCACCTTGGCTATCACTTAGGGCTTGCTGGAAGACCTTTAGCATTGCCATGGCTGCTGCATGTTCACATTCCTTCTGCAGGGTTTCTATTTCCGCCCTCTCGCATGCAGATTCAGCTTCCATCTCTGCTTTATTGCATGCAGATTCCGTTTCCCTCTCTGCCTTTCTTTGGACGAAAACGGCTTGCACTTTCGTAGATTCCGCTTTGGCATGCGCTCTTATGAATTGCTCACTGAGGTTTGAGTACCTAGATGAGCTTGACTTGACTAAGTGGTTTGAGCTCCTAGCGGACCTGGATCTGTGCGATGCTGCTTCTCATATTTGTGCGATTTTTGCTTCTGTATTATCCACAATGTCACGCACGGTGCAGTCTCGTTTGGCATTGAGCTGTTGGAAGTCCTGGAGTTCCTTTATTTAATTTCAGCAGAGTAGAGATGTATTTTTTACAAGTGTCTTTATAAGACTGGTATGCGAGTACAATTGTTCAAGGGCTTCCTCTGGTGGTAACTCGTGAGTGCCGGGCACAGTTAAGACAGTCACTTGGTTCAGCACTCTTTTCCATAGGGAAGTTGTGTGGTGTAGCAATTCACTTTTGGTGGATTCTAGGTTCTCTTTGACCTTCCATGTTGGATTGGTTGATCGTTTGTATCTTTCACTGCCAACTGTGAGAAGTTCTGTTTCCATTTCTTGCTGCTGCAGGACTGGCAGTGAAAGGGTTCTTTAAGTCTCGGTTATAGTGGCAGGAGTAAAGGGTGGGGGCTGTTCTGCTCCTGGTTGTCAAGGTGACCAATACAAAGATGCTAGATTACTAGATGAGCTGAAGAGCACAGAATGTGATACAAGTCTATGAAAACTGCAGCTTCTCAATAGCTTAGATGATCCTTTCTCTGGATTACAGACTGTGATCAGTTCTTAGTAACAGGTATATCTTTGGCTGTGCAATTTTCTGAGGTGAAGAGCAGAGAATTTCTGCAGCCCATGTAAGCTGCTGTTGTTGTGGCTTTAAGTTAGCCTTATAAACAATCCTCTTCTCGGATTACAGCTGTATACTATTCCTGGTCACAGCTATTCCTCTTTACTATTCTGCCTCTTTCTGATGGCTGTAAATCCCAAGCGTTCTAACTATCAGCTTCTTTGATAATTGTATAACTCGTACTCACACCACCAGGCATCCGCAGATAGTTTAACTCCACCAGCAATGCAACTGTAGAAAGACTAGGAGAAACAATGCTGTTTTCTTCCAAAATCTTGTATTAGTTTACAATGGACAGTAGGTAAAAAGGAGTAATCTGTACAGGGCAGTACAAATGCTTTTAAAGTAATGGCTGCTGTAGACTAAACTGTAGAATAAGGGAGGAGCAACCTAATACAGAGCCCAACTATGGAAGGGACATAGGGACAGTCTTCACAAAGTAAAATTCTACCTGGCAGCAACAGGGAAATTTGCTGATTGGAGGAAAAAACTCAGCACAGGGAATATACATTACAGGTTGTTCCCATTCGTGGGACACAACAGTGTTGTGAGTTCATTCTCTGGTTCACCAGTTGTGAGTTCTCCTTCCAGACTCCCTCTTGTGGTAACAGGAGGTAGAGAGGCTGATTTGATCGGTGGAGATCTGCCACCTGAGAATGAGGGTGACGATTGGATCTCAGGAGTCTCAGATTGGATTTAAGACAGCCGACGCCCTATTCAGTTGCTGGTGATTCCTTCTGGCTTGTCAGCTCTTGGTTTTCAGCTCTGTTCCAGTCATCTAAAGCTAAGTTTTTCTGCTAATGTTCACACTTGATTTTGTTGGTCTATTCAGTTTTTTGGTGTGGTCAGCCAGCCCCAGCTGGGGGCTGTGCTGAATTTCCACTCTTATTTATCAGTATTTTGCCAATTGGCTTTTTGTCCCTTACTAGTTCGGTCACTTTTTGCTCTGTCTCAGAATATTTCAGAGTGCTGATATAGTGGGAGAAGTCTAGTGACTTCAGGGTTAATTTTGCTATCAGAAGTGTTGGACATGATTTTTGTAGGGTTTTTTGCAGGTTGCAGACAGTGTCTTTCCTTTCCTTTCCTGTCTAGTTAGTTTGGGCCCCATCATTTGCTCAGCCTATTTTCCTGCCTGTGTTTCTGCCTTCATCTTGTTTCACCGTCAATACATGTGTGGGGGGTGTCTATTCCTTTGGGGTCTGCTCTGGTGCAGTTAGTTTTCCCTTTTCTGGCTTTAGGCTTATTTAGTCCTCCGGCCGTGACGAGGCATCTAGGAACATCGTAGGCACGCTCCACGGCTACTGCTAGTTGTGTGGTAAGATCAGGGATCTGCAATCTGCATAGTTACCAACCTCTCTGGTTTTCTGTGACTTAGGTTGTTTTGCTTTTTTCTCCTCGGTGACCCATTCATAACACAACAGTCTCAGTTACCACAACGGTCTGCAAGGAAACCTGTTGCTCATAGCAACCAATCACAGCTCAGCTTTCATCTTTTACACAGCTCTGGTGAAATGAAAGATCCTTAGTGATTGGTTGCTATGGGCAACACAGGCAGTGTAACCTGTTGTGGTTAAGAAGATGTGCCTATGAAAGATATATTACATATACACTAACATTCAAAAGTTTTGGATCACTTAGAAATTTCCATTTTTTTCCAATGAAGCTAACATTGAATGATTCAGAAATACACTCTATACATTGTTAATGTGGTAAATGACTATTCTAGCTGCAAGCGTCTGGTTTGTAATGCAATATCTTCATAGGTGTATAGAGGCCCATTTCCAACAATCATCACTCCAGTGGTCTTATGGTACTTTGTGTTTGCTAACTTTGTAAGAAGGCTAATGGATGGTTAGAATACTCTTGAAAACCCTTGTGCAAGTATGTTAGCACAGCTGAAAGAGAAGCTATAAAGCTGACCTTCCTTTGAGCTAGTTAAGAATCTGGAGCATTACATTTGTTGGTTCCATTAAACTCTCAAAATGGACAGAAAAAAAGAACTTTCATGTGAAACTCCATGCGAGAAATTGCCAAGAAACTGAAGATTTCCTACAATGGTGTGTACTACTCCATTCAGAGGAGAGCACAAACATGCTCTAACCAGAGTAGAAAGAGAAGTGGGAGACTCCTCTGCACAACTGAGCAACAAGAAAAGTACATTAGAGTCTGTAGTTTGAGAAATCGACGCCTCACAGGTCCTCAACTGGCAACTTCATTAAATAGTACACGCAAAACGCCAGTGTCAACATCTACAGTGAAAAGGCGACTCCGGGATGCTGGCTTTCAGGGCACAGTGGCAAAGAAAAAGCCATATCTGAGACTGGCTTAAAAAAGGAAAAGATTAATATGGGCAAAAGAACACAGACATAGGACAGAGGAAGATTGGAAAAAAGTGTTATGGATATGGACAGACGAATCCAAGTTTGAGGTGTTTGGATCACACAGAAGAACATTTGTGAGACGCAGAACAACTGAAAAGAAGCTGAAAGGGTGCCTGACGTCATCTGTCAAGCATGGTGGAGGTAATGTGATGGTCTGGGGTTGCTTTGGTGCTGGTAAAGTGGGAGATTTGTACAAGTTAAAAGGGATTTTGAATAAGGAAGGCTATCACTCCATTTTGCAATGCCATGCCATACCCTGTGGACAGCGCTTGATTGGAGCCAATTTCATCCTACAACAGGTCAATGACCCAAAGTACACCTCCAAATTATGCAGTATCTATTTAGGGAAGAAGCAGGCAGCTGGTATTCTATCTGTAATGGAGTGGCCAGCGCAGTCACCAGATCTCAGTCCCATTGAGCTGTTGTGGGAGCAGCTTGACCGTATGGTACGCAAAAAGTGCCCATCAAGCCAAACCAACTTGTGGGAAGGGCTTCTGGAATCATTGGGTGAAATTTCTCCAGATTACCTCAGCAAATTAACTGCTAGAATGCCAAAGGTCTGCAATGCTGTAATTGCTTCAAAGGGAGCATTCTTTGACAAAAGCAAAGTTTGAAGAAGAAAATTATTATTTCAAATAAAAATCTTTGTTTCGAACCTTGTCAATGTATGGACTAGATTTTAAATTCACTTGGCAACTCATTTGATTAATAAAAGTATGAGTTTTCATGGAAGACACAAAATTGTCTGGGTGACCCCAAACTTTTGAACGGTAGTGTGTGTGTGTGTGTATATATATATATATATATATATATATATATACACATATACTGTATATATATAATTAGATATTTATTATACATATATGTATATATTAGATATTTATTATACGGGGCTTTGCATGTGGAGTGGGTGTGGCCATGTGGGGTGGGTGTAGCTATGTGGAGTGGGTGTGGCTTGATACACACACACATACATACATACTCATTTTTATATATATATATAGATTCAAAGACATGTACAGATACTGCATACAAAGACGTGTATACATCAAATACAGTTGTAGTGACCCGGTCCAGACTGGGTATGTCACTTTAAGTAACCCTGGACCATGAGTAGCTTTGGTACACTGCAACTCACTCCTAAGTTATCCTCTTACTGTTATATTGTTTAAATGAATCCATTACTCACTAATCTCATATATTCATGATTTATATATTAATCTCACAATGTGAAGTCTGACACAAAAATTGAGAGTTATCCTATTGGTCGGTGACTCTGTCACCGAGGTTCAATGGGAGGAGCTACCTCCAGTCTCTGTGGAGACAAGACAGGGTTCTGGAAGGTTCCCTGAGGATTCTGGTTTAAGATGTGACCCAGAGCAGACCTCATGTGAGGGGTCTCCCGACCCCTCCAGGCTCCAAGCCTGGAGGTTCATCCTTCTCTTAATCTAAAGACCTACAGCCAGGCCTAATGCCTTGGATCTTCCCCTGACTTCTACAGCCAAGATGGCTGAAGACTTTTAACCTTTTTTAAACCCTGGATCCCTGCTGTCCGTTTTAAGGCGTGCTTCTCCAGCATTAGGTCGCACTAAATGTGTACAGAAGAACCTATTGCTCTGCGTTTTGAGGAAATTGAGGGTTCCCTTGCCTCACCGCCAATTATCCGATATTTACTTCAAGTATATTTCTGCATGTACCATGACCAGCTGAGAAAATGAATACGAGATTTCAGGTCTGTACATATTGCCATATATTCTCTCTTGTGCCTTTATGCTTCCAAGAGACTTTGAACTCTCTTATAATTACCTACAAGTACTGCTTCTAACTAAAACAGGTTCTTAAAGCTCCAGAATCTCAATTCTGTCAGAATCCAATCCTGAACTGTATTGGCCGTGGATTCCCCACATGAACTGTAAACTACTACTTCCATGTTATATCTCCCCATTCTGCTGAAGTAAAGCAGCTGTTATCCCCGAGACCTATTGTCTGTGGTTATTCAATCAGCTGTGGACACTGCGTGGGGGTGGATAACAGTGAACGGAATGGCCCCATACCAGGGCTATTGCACAGTCATACAGTATGTAAGGAGATGAAGAAATGAAGGGACACATATAACAGTGTTTAAAGCAGAGTATCTGTGGGCGAACACCGCCAGCTGCTGATCAAGGACAAAAGAGAAAGTGAAAGCTAAAGAACTGTATTAGTAGGAACCTAACAGTGGTTTTCCACAGGAAGGAGATTGAAAATGAAAAGACATCGGGTCAGGTGACAGTTGTGTTGCAGTTACAAAGCATAAAAGACCTAGCTAGGCCGAGAACGGAAGAGTTGGTGTCAGAAACTGTACCAGGACAGGTCATGTGGCTATGAGGTAGGCTTATAGCCACCATGGCTACATAAAGGTCCAAGAGCGGGGAGATGCCAGAGAAGTCCTGAGCTGGAAGGAAGATTAACGACCAGCGCTAATAAAAGACTATAAGCAGCATGGGTAGAAGACCATAACCAGCACCAGTAGAAGACCCTAAGCAGTGCCAGCAGAAGACAGTGACCAGATCTGAAGCAGGCTTGGGAGATAATCTCGCTGTAGCAGAGGACCGTTCCTTTGGGATGTAACTTCCAGCATAGAGGTGTGGTACAGGGTTTGGGCTGGGGCTGTGCTTCAGGGAACTGAGATGGCCAGTGTGATGAGCACACTGTATACCTAGTGACTCGGATATCCAGGACTTCCAGCCTAATGGGAAACACCGGTGACCCCCCACCTGGGCCAGGGAAATGATCAGAGGTGTTTACAGAGACTATGTCGATGATGAGCCTAGTATTGAGAGTGGTGCTGGTTAATATGAGACATAAAGGTATTAATAGTCGTGTAACTGCTAGATAATAAGAACATTAAGAACAATGCATATAATAGAACATTGAATAGATATTATATTTAGTCGCATTACTGTGTTCTGATATTGTCATAACATACTGTATTGACCTTGCTACCATTACCCATAATATAGATGTTGCTTGTACTGATACATAGATATTGTTGGTTAAAGGGAATCTGTCACCACTTTTTTGCCTACCAGTTAAAAACATCAGTTAATTCGGTGTCAGCTATGCATTCCACAACTACTTCTGAAACCCCCTGACTCCCCAAGTATCACTCATAAAAACCTTTTTTATTTGTCCCGCGCTGTATGGTAATGTGTTCGTTCCGGTCCGATGGGTGTTGCCTCTGTTCCCTCACTCAACTCCTCCTCGTCTTTCTGTACGCATTCTTTGCCGCGAATATTGGAGATCGCGTACAGATTTTGAGCGTGCGCATCGAAATGGTATCTCGCGTGTGCGCAGTATGCTTTGCCCAACTGCGGGCAAAGCCGAAAAGGGTTTCCTCGGCGGACTAAGATTAACCGTTTGCAGGGCCGGCTCCAGGTTTTCGTGTGCTCCGGGTGAAAGAGTCTCAGTGGGCCCCTTTAACACATACCACAATTAATAATGCACAGATACAGAAGAGAAATATAGGTATAGTACAATGCTAAAGATTTCACTTACTTCTTACATTACATGAGTGATATCTATTATAAATTCTACAATAACTCAGAAACCAGACAGTATAGTGCTCCATACAGTACTATGGGCGCCAGATAGTGCTCCATACAGAATAATGAGCCTCAAATATTGTTCCATACAGTATTATGGGCACCACATAGTGCTCCATACAGAATAATGAGCCCCAGATAATGCTCCATACAGTATAATGAGTCACATATATTGCTCCATAAAGAAAAATGAGCCCCATATATTGCTCCATAAAGAATAATGAGCCCCATATATTGCTCCATACAGTGTAATGAGCCCCAAATAATGCTCCATACAGCATATGATGGGCCTTATGCAGTATAATGAGCCCATACATTGCTCCATACAGTATAATGAACCTCATATATTGCTCATTACAGTACAATGAGCCTCATATATTGCTTCTTACAGTATAATGTGCCCCATATAGTGCTCCATACAGTATAATGAGCCCCATATATTGGTCCATGCATAATGAGCCCCAAGTAATGCTCCATACAGTTTATGATGGGCCCTATATATTGCTCGATACAGAATAGGCCCCATATAATAGTCCATACAGTATATGATGGGCCCCATATAATGCTGCAGTATATGATGGGCCCCATCAGATGCTCCATACATAATGGGTCCCTTAAGATGCTACATATAGAAAGGGCCCCATATGATGCTCCATATATAATGGGCCACATATAATGCTTCATATATGATGGGCCCCATATGATGAACCTATATATTGCAAAAAAGCATAGAAAAACACTAAAAAATAAAATATTCACCTCTCCTCGCTGGTTGCTGCTCTCCTCCGGACTCCTTAGCGTCGCCGTCTTCCGGCTCTCTGCACTGTGATTGTTCAGGCAGAGGGCACACAGTACTGAGGTCATCGCGCTCTCTGACCTGAAACGTCAGTCAGAGGACACAGAAGACACCACAGCGGAGGGACACGGAGAGGTAAATATCGCAAGTACCGAGGCACTGAGCAAGCGGAGGGGGGTCCACTTGCGAGTGCCGTCAGTGACACAGGCATCGGGCCCCCATAGTGCGTCGGCATCTCCAACGGCGAGTGGGCCGCCTCGCCAGCTCAGGCCCCGGCACTTGTCTGGGTGCCCAAGGTGTTGATGCCAGCCCTGACTGTGTGTCACATCAAGCTTTAACTAGATATCTCCACGCTCCCATAGAGGAAGCATTTGCAAAACGACGCTGTTGGGGTGAGAACACGCTTTTGCGGGACCTGCATTGCCAGCACTTTATATGTATTGTTGCACATGATTCTTTCACATATTTTTTATGGTTGCCTGTAGCGGTATTTACCCTGTGATTTTTGAGCACATTACTTTTCTGTATATATTGTTTGATAGATCGGACATTGCATTAGACTCCATTATTATTATTTATTTACTTATTATTGTGCACTTTGCATTTAATTTATCAAATATTTTTGTGAGCAATTTTTGTGAATACCTTGAGTGCATATACATATTTTTGGTACTTACCTATTGTCCCCTTGGCTGTGTTCTTTTATTGTGGTTCCAGTATTCTTGATGACACTTTTTTTATCTATTTTTTATCAAATATTAATAAAGATTATTTTTTAATTGTATTCTTTTGCATCGTATCGTCCTTTTTCTCCAGTCATTGTATGGTGTTTGTGTATACTATTTATATCTCCACAAGTGTCAGATATTCAACGTCATAAATGGTGCATGCGTCCTACTACACCTGACGGACATTGTATCGCTTTTGGCATTCTAAGTGACGTGGTGGATCAAGGGAAAATTCCCTGTGACGTCATTGACCCATATACTTCAGTACGGACTATGGAGCACCGTCGGCAATACTCCGGTGGGTGGTGTGTAATAGACATGTGCACAGGCATAAGGCAAATGGTAAGTATTAAAGTGAAATCCAAAATGTGATTGTGTATCACCAGAATCTTACCGGGATACGTAACACTTCTCAAAGGTATACATCATGAAAATAGTGAATAGCAACTACAGTATGTGCAAAGGTGAAAGAACAAGAATGTCACAATGAATGACACACCAATTCATAATATACACAAAATATTGTCGTCAATATTTTTATTACAACACAATCAATGTTATGAAAAAACAAATTTATATAATGAGCACAATCATTTTAAAAAAAATGCCCACCTGGTGCATAGCTGATCATTGCAGCTCTGGTGTCTCTATCCTCTGCTATTATCAGCCTGATCTGGCTATACATTTACCCTGTGAAACTAAATTTCAGTCAATAATAAAAATGGCCACCTATTTATTTTACTCATTTATGTATCACTATAGCGCTTTACAGACACTATCGATTCAGTACTGTCCCATTGAGGTTCATAATCTATATCACACCTGTACATACCAGTAAGTCTTTCAAGTGTCAGAGAACCAACATGGGCAGAACATAAAAGCTCCTTGCGGATGTTTTCCTTCGTGGGATTTGAACCCAGGACCCCAGTGCTGCAAAGCAACAAGGCTAACCACTGAACCACCATGATACATAATACAGTAATTAATTTGAGCACTTCTATATTTTGCCTGACAGAGGATTTCCTGACTATGGCCCCTCTATGACTTGTATATGCACTAAGTATATTTCACTTTCTTCAAAGGGACTGTCACCTTTCCATGTACAGTAAGCCTGGTGATCAGGTCAGTTAATGGGAGATAGTGTAATACACTGTTCAGTGTCCTAGTCATTACGCTTATGTCTCTTCTTCATCTAGACTGATGAGCTTCCTCTTCTGAGTGGTTCTTCTTTCTTCTGGGTATCTTAAAGAACAAGAAAGAGTAATATTGAGAATCTGTATATATATATATATATATGTACAGTACAAACCAAAAGTTTGGACACACCTTCTCATTCAAAGAGTTTTCTTTATTTTCATGACTATGAAAATTGTAGATTCACTCAGAAGGCATCAAAACTATGAATTAACACATGTGGAATTATATAATTAACAAAAAAGTATGAAACAACTGAAAATATGTCTTATATTCTAGGTTCTTCAAAGTAGCCACCTTTTGCTTTGATTACTGCTTTGCACACTCTGGCATTCTCTTGATGAGCTTCAAGAGATAGTCACCGGAAATGGTCTTCCAACAGTCTTGAAGGAGTTCCCAGAGATGCTTAGCACTTATTGGCCCTTTTGCCTTCACTCTGCGGTCCAGCTCACCCCAAACCATCTCGCTTGGGTTCAGGTCTGGTGACTGTGGAGGCCAGGTCATCTGGCATAGCACCCCATCACTCTCCTTATTGGTCAAATAGCCCTTACACAGCCTGGAGGTGTGTTTGGGGTCATTGTCCTGTTGAAAAATAAATGATGGTCCAACTAAACGCAAACGGATGGAATAGCATGCCGCTGCAAGATGCTGTGGTAGCCATGCTGATTCAGTATGCCTTCAATTTTGAATAAATCCCTAACAGTGTCACCAGCAAAGGACCCCCACACCATCACACCTCCTCCTCCATGCTTTACGGGGGGAATCAGGCATGTAGAGTCCTTCCGTTCACCTTTTCTGTAGAGTCCATCAGTTCACCTTTTCTGCGTCGCACAAAGACACGATGGTTGGAACCAAAGATCTCAAATTTGGACTCATCAGACCAAAGCACAGATTTCCACTGGTCTAATGTCCATTCCTTGTGTTCTTTAGCCCAAACAAGTCTCTTCTGCTTGTCACCTGTCCTTAGCAGTGGTTTCCTAGCAGCTATTTTACCATGAAGGCCTGTTGCACAAAGTCTCCTCTTAGTTGTTGTAGAGATGTGTCTGCTGCTAGAATTCTGTGTGGCATTGACCTGGTCTCTAATCTGAGCTGCTGTTAACCTGCGATTTCTGAGGCTGGTGACTCGGATGAACTTATCCTCCGCAGCAGAGGTGACTCTTGGTCTTCCTTTCCTGGGCGGTCCTCATGTGAGCCAGTTTCTTTGTAGTGCTTGATGGTTTTTGCCACTGCACTTGGAAAAGAAAAACTGAAAGGGCACGCCAGAATGCAAAAGAGGATCTATGACAACACACAATGTGAACAAGTACCAATGAAAAGAAAAGCAGTGTGTATGAAAGTCATGATCACCCAAAATAGCGAACAATCAAAGCAATATATGCCAAATATAAATTTTATTATACCAAAACACACTTAATTGAACAAACAGTGATTAAAAACAATTAAAAAAGCCTAGAAAATGGCCAAAATTGTGCCACCGAAAGTCCATATAAGGGCCCTTGTGAGCACACTTACACCGAGCTGACATCCTTTAAGAATCAGAGTATATACATATAACTATATGCAGGTAGTGGAGGCCCAATTAATATTCATAGAAAATGTCACAATACATATTCAGAAGGCACATAAACAGTATATTAATAGACCCAATAAACAACCTGAGACCTGAAATGAAATGGACCCATAGCCTGATAAACGAGGATCAAAGTTATCCTAAGTTCATGTGAGACATTAAAAATGGCCATCTAAACCACCATCCCAAATAGGATGAGTACACACACCTAGGAAATAATGTACTAAATATGTTGATGGATAGACCTAGGGAGTGTATGGTCGCAATAAATGACCCTATACAGCAACATTTCCGTGCCAAAATAATGATGATCAAAGTGGTACAATGACCTAAATGGAAAAAAAGAGAAAATAAAGAGCCCTTATTGGCACAGAATAAGGATAACAGAGCGGCCCAATCGATCAGGCAGAAAGTAATACTACCTCACAGCTTACGCACATAATAGGTTAAGCCCGCAGCCAGCATATCGGTGTAGTGTGGAGACAACCCCAGACGTATCGACACTAGGGAGCGTGGCTTCCTCAGGGGAAAAGTGGATTGTTATGTCCAAATGGCGTGCTATAAATATAAAAGATAATTGAGGTTTAATTGCTTACATTTTTCAGCCTGGTGTCCGATGTGACGGCGTCCAGAAGTGGCGGCCGCGCATGTGCGGCTAAGTAGCAACAAGGCGCCGCCACTACGGGCACCTCCATGGAGACGGCAAGGAACAAGCTAATGACCGCGCGTGCGCAGTAAAGGGCATAAGAGAAAAATGTGTTAGCCCATCGTAGGGCAAGGAGAAAGAGATGACACATGCGCAGTAGGTAACAAATGGGAAACATATCATTTGGCGAGATGCATGACAGATAGAAGCACAAATGCATCATATGTATTCCATGAAACATAAAAAGAAAAAAATAACGCTCTCAATGAACAGAGAGCAAGAAAAAACTAGCGCTGTAAATTATAAGAGGGAACGATGCATATCTGATGAGACTCAAAGATGGAAAAAGAAAGAAAAGGAGCATATCCATAACAATAGTTTTTCTTCTACTCTCCAAAAAAACACAAAAAAAGCACAAAAAGTGCTAAAAAATAGAAAAGATAAAAATAAAAAAAAATAAAACAAAGAATTAAAAAGAAATAAATAAAAATATTAACCAAAAATAAAGAAAGAATAATGAAAAGAATAATAATAAAAAATAGAAAATAATAAATAAAAAACAAAGAATAAAAATAGTTAAATTATGAATAAATGAAAAACATAAATACAAAAAAATTGGAAAAGTAGACAATATATTTTATTTATTTTTTATAGAAACCAGTAAATAGCAGCTCCTCAATGAGCCCCCTAGGAGCTAAGCTATCAAGTTTAAAAATCCACCTTGATTCCCTTCTTAATAACTCGTCAGTGCAATGTCCCCCTCTAATTGTGATATCAACTTTTTCAACAACAATGACCCGCAAATGTCCAGGGGCACCATTATGTAACATAGGGAAATGGTTAGCCACAGATGTAATAGGTTTACCCAAAGCTTTGCCTTTTCTTGCACATATTTTATTTGAAACATGGTGCTGTATGCGTCGACGTTAATCTTGGCCCGTTTGTCCTACATTGACCTTCGGGCAACTGCAAACAAGGATGTAAACAATATTTCTCGTGCGGCAGTTGGCATAACAATGTGTTTTAATCTGATTGACAAGACTTGGAAGGGCAATATTGTCACCAGCAACAATGTAAGGGCACACGGTACAACCCCCACATGGGTATGTACCCGTAAGTTTAAAGCCCCTTCCCAGAAATGACTTGAGCACAAAATATCCTTAAAATTTCTGGCACGTTTAGCAATGAGTCTAGGCTGTTCACCAACAAAAGGTAATGCCTTAGGCTCACTCAACAAGATATTCCAATTTCTGGACAATATATTATACACTTCTGTCCAATGATTGTTGTAAGGTGTAATAATGTTCGTAGTGGAGAATTCTCTCTTTGGTTTTGACTGCAATAATTCACTACGCTCCTTCTTCTCATGGCCTGAAATGCATGCGAGATGACTTGCTTGGGGTAGCCCCTCTCCCTGAAACGTGATGTGAGAGATCTTGCTTCCATGCGAAAAGACTTCGGTTCACTGCAATTACGTTTGACAAGATGAAATTGTCCCCGTGGTATCCCATTACGAACATGTGGCGGGTGAAAACTCCCATAATGGAGTAGACTGTTGGAAGCAGTTGTTTTTCGAAAGAGCGATGTGTAGATCTTATTACCCTTCTTGGTGATCCGTAAGTCCAAAAAATCCACAGTCTCCTCTGAGATGCTAGAGCTGAGAGAAATGTTCCACGTGTTAGGATTTAGATTCTCATTAAATCACTCACAATCTGCATGAGACCCAGACCAAAAGAAGAGTACATCGTCAATATAGCGGTACCATCGCACAACATGTGTTTGGAGTGTAGCCAAAAGACGCACATGCGTCTCCTCCCACCAACCTAAAAATAGGTTGGCGTAAGATGGCGTATATCTGGCACCCATTGCGGTGCCAGAGGTTTGTTTGTAAAAAGTGCGATCAAAAACAAAATAATGATACTCCAACACAAATTTGAAAAGATCAAGAACAAAAGAGTCATGTTGGCGGTCACCTGTAGTTTTAGAATCCAGGAAAAATAACACAGCCTGTAGGCCCAATGGATGCTCGATACTAGTGTAGAGAGATTCTACGTCAATGGTTACCATTAGAGTTTCTTCATGAATTGTGAAACCATCCAATTGAGTGACCAAATGAGACGAGTCCTTGATGTAGGAGCCTAAAGATAAAGCAAAAGGCTGTAAATAAAAGTCCAAATACATAAAGGGACGTTCGAACAGACTCCCAATGCCTGAAACAATAGGCCGCCCTGGTGGTTCCTCTAGGGACTTGTGGACTTCGGGGAGCAGATAAAAAGTGGGCACAACTGGATGTTTTGTAACCAGAAAGTCGCGCTCCTTCTTGTTTATAATGCCCAAGTCAAATGCTTGTTTAAACAGCCCATCGATTTTGAATTTGAAAGTGTCCGTTGAGTCAGTAGGTAAAATCCTATAGCAAATCACATTGCTTAATTGCCTGTGCGCGTCTTTGATATACATGATTACTGGCCAGAGGACCACGTTTCCCCCTTTGTCTGCCTCCTTAATAACAATAGATTTGTTATCTCGCAAGTTCTTTAGGATTGACTTATCTTTTTTGCTCAGATTGTCCTCTTTATGGGTATCTATAGTCAGATCCTGAATCTCCCGACAGGTGGCTTTATAAAACATCTCAACTGCAGGGAAAAGAGAAAAGGATGGTATTGCCTGTGACGGTGTCCTCTGAGTAAACTCCCTCCTCTTACCTGCCACTTGATGATTTTCAGTGAGTAGATCGAGAAGGTCTTGAAAAACTTGTCGATCCTCCTGTGGCAAGGTATCAATAGCAGAGGGCTGGTGGCACAACAATTTGAAAGTGACCTGTCTGCAAAAAAGATAGACATCTTTAATGAATTCAAATTTGTCCAGCAGGTTCATGGGGGAGAAAGACAATCCCTTGGACAAAAGCCGAGATTCATGTTCAGATAACGGATATGACATAAGGTTGATAACTTGTAGGTTACCTGATGAGGGGATGGTTAGTGTCGTCTCTGATTTTGCCTGGTTTCCCTCTTGCAGGTTGGAGGCCAGGCTTTGAAACGGTGGTGACGTTTTCTTGTTTTGTGGACTTATGCCGCCGCTTGCCCCTCCTGGTGGGTTTTCTTGATCGGTATCCGAGGACAAAAAAAATCACTGCAGGGTGGATCCTGAGATGATGAACCCAGATCTGATGATTTAGCTGGTGCATTAACAACCTTAATCGGTCTGTGATTACCAGCATGTGTCCACCTATATGCCCTCTTTTCTTCATAATCCATTTTGTCCCTGATAAACTTAGATTTCTTTCCCTGTAAAATTTCCTTTTCAAACTTATCTAGACTCTCCTTTAGTCTGTTTTGGAAAGGAATCACAACTGACTCTTTATCAAAGGTCTTTAGCCTATCCTCAGAGGTCTTAATTCTATCCTTAAGTTGTACCAAATGTGCCCTGTCGATGTTCGATATGCATGTTGATAATAACCGTAGAACATTTGAAAAGACCTGTCTCCCAAGTCTGTATAAATTCGGGGTCAACCTCCCATACAGGGAATATTTGAACCCTTAATCCTCTCGGTACCAAGCACAACTTTAGATATTCCTCTAGGCTCTTTATGTTCCACCATGTTTTAACTACTGCTTTGTGGAGATGAATCAAATCAGAAGATAATTTTTGGAAAGAATTATCCACCGGTTCCTTGCTCACAGAGCCAAATATGCCTGAAATTTGATTAAGCCAAGCCGCCTCCCTGGCCTCAATATCCATGTCTGAATCACAAATACTTTACTGTGTGCCAACACTCAAGAAAGGAGAAGAAAATTCTCCAAAGCAAACTATGGAAAAGAAAAACTGAGAGGGCACTCCAGAATGCAAAAGGGGATCTATGACAACACACAATGTGAACAGGTACCAATGGAAAGAAAAGCAGTGTGTATGAAAGTCATGATCACCCAAAATAGCGAACAATCAAAGCAATATATACCAAATATAAATTTTATTATACAAAAATCAAAGCAATATATACCAAATATAAATTTTATTATTCAAAAACACACTTATTTGAACAGTGATTAAAACAATTAAAAAAGCCTAGAAAAAGGCCAAAATTGAGCCACTGAAAGTCCATATAAGGACCCATGTGAGCACACTTACACCGAGCTGACAACCATTAGGAATCAGAGTATATACATATAAATATATGCAGGTGGTGGAGGCCCAATTAATATTCATAGAAAATGTCACAATACATATTCAGAAGGCACATAAACAGTATATTAATAGACCCAATAAACAACCTGAGACCTGAAATGAAATGGACCCATAGCCTGATAAACAAAGATCAAAGTTATCCTAAGTTCATGTGAGACATTAAAAATGGCCACCTAAACCACCTTCCCAATTAGGATGAGTGCACACACCTAGGAAATAATGTGCTAAATATGTTGATGGATAGACCTAGTGAGTGTATGGTGGCAATCAATGACCCTATACAACAACATTTCCGTGCCAAAATAATGATGATCAAAGTGGTACAATGACCTAAATGGAAAAAAAGAGAAAATAAGGACCCCTTATTGGCACAGAAAAAGGATAACAAAGCGGCCCAATCAATCAGGCAGAAAGTAATACTACCTCACAGCTTAGGCACATAATAGGTTAAGCCCGCAGCCAGCATATCGGTGTAGTGTGGGGACAACCCCATGCGTATCGACACTAGGGAGCGTGGCTTCCTCAGGGGAAAAGTGGACTTTTATGTCCAAATGGCGTGCTATAAATATAAAAGATAATTGACGTTTAATTGTTTACATCTTTCAGCCTGGCGTCCGATGTGACGGCGTCCAGAAGTGGCGGCCGCGCATGCGCGGCTACCTAGCAACAAGGCACCGCCGCTACGGGCACCTCCATGGAGACGGCAAGGAACAAGCTAATGACTGTGCGTGTGCAGTAAAGGGCATAAGAGAAAAATGTGTTAGCCCATCGTAGGGCAAGGAGAAAGAGATGACACATGCGCAGTAGGTAACAAATGGGAAACATATCATTTGGTGAGATGCATAACAGATAGAAGCACAAATGCGTCATATGTATTCCATGAAACATAGAAAGAAAAAATAACGCTCTCAATGAATAGAGAGCAAGAAAAAACTAGCGCTGTAAATTATAAGAAAAGAGGGAAGGATGCATATCTGATGAGACTCAAAGATGGAAAAAGAAAGAAAAGGAGCATATCCATAACAATAGTTTTTCTTCTACTCTCCAAAAAAAACACAAAAAAAGCACAAAAAGTGCTAAAAAATAGAAAAAATAAAAATAAAAAATATAAAATAAAATAAAGAATTAAAAAGAAATAAATAAAAATATTAACCAGAAATAAAGAAAGAATAATGAAAAGAATAATAATAAAAAATAGAAAATAATAAATAAAAAACAAAGAATAAAAATAGTTAAATTATGAATAAATGGAAAACATAAATACAAAAAAATTGGAAATTAATCAATGTGACTTGCTATAGGATTTTACCTATTGACTCAACGGACACTTTCAAATTCAAAATCAATGGGCTGTTTAAACGAGCATTTGACTTGGGCATTATAAACAAGAAGGAGCGCGACTTTCTGGTTACAAAACATCCAGTTGTGCCCACTTTTTATCTGCTCCCCAAAGTCCACAAGTCCCTAGAGGGACCACCAGGGCGGCCTATTGTTTCAGGCATTGGGAGTCTGTTCGAACGTCCCTGTATGTATTTGGACTTTTATTTACAGCCTTTTGTTTTATCTTTAGGCTCCTACATCAGGGACTCGTCTCATTTGGTCAATCAATTGGATGGTTTCACAATTCATGAAGAAACTCTATTGGCAACCATGGACGTAGAATCTCTCTACACTAGTATCGAGCATCCATTGGGCCTACAGGCTGTCATTTTTTCTGGATTCTAAAACTACAGGTGACCGCCAACATGACTCTTTTGTTCTTGATCTTTTGAAATTTGTATTGGAGAATCATTATTTTGTCTTTGATCGCACTTTTTACAAACAAACCTCTGGCACCGCAATGGGTGCCAGATGTGCGCCATCCTATGCCAACCTATTTTTAGGTTGGTGGGA
The DNA here is from genome assembly GCF_039654945.1 of Dendrobates tinctorius. Taxonomy (NCBI): domain Eukaryota; kingdom Metazoa; phylum Chordata; class Amphibia; order Anura; family Dendrobatidae; genus Dendrobates; species Dendrobates tinctorius. The sequence continues at coordinate 13,693,013 of NW_027361738.1, forward strand.
GGAGACGCATGTGCGTCTTTTGGCTACATTCCAAACACATGTTGTGCGATGATACCGCTATATTGACGATATACTCTTCTTTTGGTCTGGGTCTCATGCAGATTGTGAGAGATTTATTGAGAATCTAAATTCTAACACGTGGAACATTTCTCTCACCTCTAGCATCTCAGTGGAGACTGTGGATTTTTTGGACTTACGGATCACCAAGAAGGGCGATAAGATCTACACATCGCTCTTTCGAAAAACAACTGCTTCCAACAGTCTACTCCATTATGGGAGTTTTCACCCGCCACATGTTCGTAATGGGATACGACAGGAACAATTTCATCATGTCAAACGTAATTGCAGTGAACCGGAGTCTTTTCACATGGAAGTAAGATCGCTCACATCACGCTTCAGGGAGAGGGGCTTCCTCAAGCACGTCATCTCGCATGAATTTCAGGCCACGGAGAAGAAGGAGCGTAGTGAATTATTGCAGTCAAAACCAAAGAGAGAATTCTCCACTGCGAACATTATTACACCTTACAACAATCATTGGACAGAAGTGTATAATATATTGTCCAGAAATTGGAATATCTTGTTGAGTGAGCCTAAGGTATTACCTTTTGTTGGTGAACGGCCTAGACTCATTGCTAAACGTGCCAGGAATTTTAAGGAAATTTTGTGCTCAAGTCATTTTAAGCGACCAACCCAATCTCTGGGAAGGGGCTTTAAACTTACGGGTACATACATGTGTGGGGGTTGTACCGTGTGCCCTTACATTGTTGCTGGTGACAATATTGCCCTTCCAAGTCTTGTCAATCAGATTAAAACACATTGTTATGCCAACTGCCGCACAAGAAATGTTGTTTACATCCTTGCTTGCAGTTGCCCGAAGGTCTATGTAGGACAAACGGGCCAAGAATTACGTCGACGCATACAGCACCATGTTTCAAATATAATATGTGCAAGAAAAGACAAAGCTTTGGGTAAACCTATTACATCTGTGGCTAACCATTTCCTTATGTTACATAATGCTGCCCCTGGACATTTGCGGGTCATTGTTGTTGAAAAAGTTGATACCACAATAGAGGGGGACATTGCACTGACGAGTTATTAAGAAGGGAATCAAGGTGGATTTTTAAACTTGATACAGTGGGGCAAAAAAGTATTTAGTCAGTCAGCAATAGTGCAAGTTCCACCACTTAAAAAGATGAGAGGCGTCTGTAATTTACATCATAGGTAGACCTCAACTATGGGAGACAAACTGAGAAAAAAAAATCCAGAAAATCACATTGTCTGTTTTTTTTCCATTTTATTTGCATATTATGGTGGAAAATAAGTATTTGGTCAGAAACAAAATTTCATCTCAATACTTTGTGATATATCCTTTGTTGGCAATGACAGAAGTCAAACGTTTTATGTAAGTCTTCACAAGGTTGCCACACACTGTTGTTGGTATGTTGGCCCATTCCTCCATGCAGATCTCCGCTAGAGCAGTGATGTTATTGGCTTTTCGCTTGGCAACACGGACTTTCAACTCCCTCCAAAGGTTTTCTATAGGGTTGAGATCTGGAGACTGGCTAGGCCACTCCAGGACCTTGAAATGCTTCTTACGAAGCCACTCCTTCATTGCCCTGGCGGTGTGCTTTGGATCATTGTCATGTTGAAAGAGCCAGCCACGTTTCATCATCAATGCCCTTGCTGATGGAAGGAGGTTTGCACTCAAAATCTCACGATACATGGCCCCATTCATTCTTTCATGTACCCAGATCAGTCGTCCTGGCCCCTTTGCAGAGAAACAGCCCCAAAGCATGATGTTTCCACCACCATGCTTTACAGTAGGTATGGTGTTTGATGGATGCAACTCAGTATTCTTTTTCCTCCAAACACGACAAGTTGTGTTTCTACCAAACAGTTCCAGTTTGGTTTCATCAGACCATAGGACATTCTCCCAAAACTCCTCTGGATCATCCAAATGCTCTCTAGCAAACTTCAGACGGGCCCGGACATGTACAGGCTTAAACAGTGGGACACGTCTGGCACTGCAGGATCTGAGTCCATGGTGGCGTAGTGTATTACTTATGGTAGGCCTTGTTACATTGGTCCCAGCTCTCTGCAGTTCATTCACTAGGTCCCCCCGCGTGGTTCTGGGATTTTTGCTCACCGTTCTTGTGATCATTCTGACCCCACGGGGTGGGATTTTGCGTGGAGCACCAGATCGAGAGAGATTATCAGTGGTCTTGTATGTCTTCCATTTTCTAATTATTGCTCCCACAGTTGATTTCTTCACTCCAAGCTGGTTGGCTATTGCAGATTCAGTCTTCCCAGCCTAGTGCAGGGCTACAATTTTGTTTCTGGTGTCCTTTGACAGCTCTTTGGTCTTCACCATAGTGGAGTTTGGAGTCAGACTGTTTGAGGGTGTGCACAGGTGTCTTTTTATACTGATAACAAATTTAACAGGTGCCATTACTACAGGTAATGAGTGGAGGAAAGAGGAGACTCTTAAAGAAGAAGTTACAGGTCTGTGAGAGCCAGAAATCTTGATTGCGTGTTTCTGACCAAATACTTATTTTCCACCATAATATGCACATAAAATGAAAAAAAAACAGACAATGTGATTTTCTGGATTTTTTTTTCTCAGTTTGTCTCCCATAGTTGAGGTCTACCTATTATGTAAATTACAGACGCCTCTCATCTTTTTAAGTGGTGGAACTTGCACTATTGCTGACTGACTAAATACTTTTTTGCCCCACTGTAGCTTAGCTCCTAGGGGGCTCAATGAGGAGCTGCTATTTACTGGTTTCTATAAAAAATAAATAAAATATATTGTCTACTTTTCCAATTATTTTGTATTTATGCTTTTCATTTATTCATAATTTAACTATTTTTATTCTTTGTTTTTTATTTATTATTTTCTATTTTTTATTATTATTCTTTTCATTATTCTTTCTTTATTTTTGGTTAATATTTTTATTTATTTCTTTTTAATTCTTTATTTTATTTTTTATTTTTATTTTTCTATTTTTTAGCACTTTTTGTGCTTTTTTTGTGTTTATTTTGGAGAGTAGAAGAAAAACTATTGTTATGGATATGCTCCTTTTCTTTCTTTTTCCATCGTTGAGTCTCATCAGATATGCATCCTTCCCTCTTTTCTTATAATTTACAGCGTTAGTTTTTTCTTGCTCTCTGTTCATTGAGAGCGTTATTTTTTTCTTTTTATGTTTCATGAAATACATATGACGCATTTGTGCTTCTGTCTGTCATGCGTCTCGCCAAATGATATGTTTCCCATTTGTTACCTACTGCGCATGTGTCATCTCTTTCTCCTTGCTCTACAATGGGCTAACACATTTTTCTCTTATGCCCTTTACTGCGCATGTGCGGTCATTAGCTTGTTCCTTACCGTCTCCATGGAGGCGCCTTGCTGCTAGGTAGCCGCGCATGCGCGGCTGTCACTTCCGGACGCCGTCACATCGGACGCCAGGCTGAAAGATGTAAACAATTAAACCTCAATTATCTTTTATATTTATAGCACGCCATTTGGACATAACAGTCCACTTTTCCCCTGAGGAAGCCATGCTCCCTAGTGTCGATACGTGTGGGGTTGTCCCCACACTACACCGATATGCTGGCTGCGGGCTTAACCTATTATGTGCCTAAGCTGTGAGGTAGTATTACTTTCTGCCTGATCGATTGGGCCGTTTTGTTATCCTTTTTCTGTGCCAATAAGGGGTATTTATTTTCTCTTTTTTTCCATTTAGGTCATTGTACCACTTTGATTATCATTATTTTGGCAAGGAAACACTCCCACCATACACTCCCTAGGTCTATCCATCAACATATTTAGCACATTATTTCCTAGGTGTGTGTACTCATCCTATTTGGGATGGTGGTTTAGGTGGCCATTTTTAATGTCTCACATGAACTTAGGATAATTTTGATCCTCGTTTATCAGGCTAAGGGTCCATTTCATTTCAGGTCTCAGGTTGTTTATTGGGTCTATTAATATACTGTTTATGTGCCTTCTGAATATGTATTGTGACATTTTCTATGAATATTAATTGGGCCTCCACTACCTGCATATATTTATATGTACTGTATATACTCGAGTATAAGCCGATCTGAGTATAAGCCGACCCCCTAATTTTGCCACAAAAAACTGGGAAAACTTATTGACTCGAGTATAAGCCTATGGTGGGAAATGCTCCATAGATTCTTCCCCCATATGGTGTCCCCAGTTGAAGCTCCATAGATTATTCCCCCATATGCTGACCCCATAAGAAGCTCCTTAGATTATTCCCCCATTTGCTGACCCCATAAGAAGCTCCTTAGATTATTCCCCCATATGCTGACCCAATAAGAAGCTCCTTAGATTATTCCCCCATATGCTGCCCCCATAAGAAGCTCCTTAGATTATTCCGCCATGTGCTGCCGCTGCTGCATGTAAAAATAAAAAAAATGACATACTCACCTCTCCGTCGCTGTGTGTCAGATACTCACCTGTCCTGCGCCCATGGCTGCTCACCACTATCTGCCACGTCATCGGTCTGTGACGTTCAGACTGCAGGGGGCGCGGCGCGCACTAATCTCGCCACCGCGCCCTCTGCTGTCTGAAGTCACTGACCGATGACATACAGCAGCCAGCAGCGATGGACTCAGGACAGGTGAGTATCGCTATACTTACCGTCCTGACGCTGTCTCTTGAGCCCCCAGCTTCTCCGCGCTCTTTCTTCCTGCGTTTAGCGGTCATGTGATACTGCTCATTAAAACTCATGAATATGCGCATATTCATGAGTTTTAATGAGCGGTACCACGTGACCGCTGAAGGCAGGAAGAGAGAGCGCGGAGAAGCTGGGGGCTCAAGAGACAGCGTCAGGACGGGTAAGTATGACCTGACACCCCTGCGCCCCCTCCCCCTCCGACCCCCCGGTGTATATGACTCGAATATAAGCAGAGAGGGGGACTTTCAGCCCAAAAAAATGGGCTGAAAATCTCGGCTTATATTCGAGTATATACGGTATATACTCTGATTCCTAATGGTTGTCAGCTCGGTGTAAGTGTGCTCACAAGGGTCCTTATATGGACTTTCGGTGGCTCAATTTTGGCCTTTTTCTAGGCTTTTTTAATTGTTTTTAATCACTGTTTGTTCAAATAAGTGTGTTTTTGTATAATAAAATTTATATTTGGTATATATTGCTTTGATTGTTCGCTATTTTGGGTGATCATGACTTTCATACACACTGCTTTTCTTTCCATTGGTGCCACTGCACTTGGGGACACTTTCAAAGTTTTCCCAATTTTTCAGACTGACAGACCTTCATTTCTTAAAGGAATGATGGCCACTCGTTTTTCTTTACTTAGCTGCTTTTTTCTTGCCATAATACAAATTCTAACAGTCTATTCAGTAGGACTATCAGCTGTGTATCCACCAGACTTCTGCATAACACAACTGATGGTCCCAACCCCATTTATAAGGCAAGAAATCCCACTTATTAAACCTGACAGGGCACACCTGTGAAGTGAAAACCATTTCCAGTGACTACCTCTTGAAGCTCATCAAGAGAATGCCAAGAGTGTGAAAAGCAGAAATCAAAGCAAAAGGTGGCTACTTTGAAGAACCTAGAATATAAAGGGCCTGTCACACTAAGCGATATCGCTAGCAATATCGCTATAACTTGTGACGTTATAGCGATATTGCTAGCGATATCGCTATGTGTGGTACTTACCTACGACCCGCTCCCCCGCTGGTTATCGCTGATCACGCGTGAACGTCCAGGACTGTTTCTCGTCGTCAGCTTCCTGCGGCGCTTCCTGTGGAGAGACGAGCGTGGAGCCGGGCGGGAGGACGTCAGGATCGCCTGGTGTGACAGGTAAGTAGCGACCCCCGTCCCCAGCGATGTCACTGGTGAGATCTGCCTGTGTGGCATTTCAATAGTGACCACTTAGCGATGCACCAGCGATCCTCACCGCGTCATATCGCTGGTCGGGATCGCTGGTGCATCGCTAAGTGTGACAGTACCTTAAGACATACAGTATTTTCAGTTGTTTCACACTTTTTTGTTAATTATATAATTCCACATGTGTAAATTCATAGTTTCGATGCCTTCAGAGTGAATCTACAATTTTCATAGTCATGAAAATAAAGAAAACTCTTTGAATGAGAAGGTGTGTCCAAACTTTTGTTGGTCTGTACTGTACATATATATATATATATATATATATATATATATATATATATATATATACACACACACACACACACACACACACACTATATGTAGTGTCACTAAGGGCCCACCATTAACATTGGTTCTAAGGGAAAACTCTTTTTAGCTACCATACTTGCAATTATTATAGGCTTTGGATGGAGGATACTGTGCGGCTTGCTGCTGCTCTTTTATGTAATTTCAGCTTAAGATGACATATAATAATAAAATTGGAAGTTTGCTAGATAAATGAGATGCTGTTTGCTGCTTTTGTCTGCAAATAGTGCATCAGGAGTCAAGTGTGCCAATCACTTGTCATGTTGGGGGCCCACCAGGAGATTCACCTGTTCCCCCGTGGGCCAGTTTGAGTATATACACACTTATATACATTTCTTACTAAAAGTTGTTCATAATCCATATTTTGGCCATTTTGATAAAAGTCATTGCGTTCAGAAATCCCCTCTTTGCGGGCTACAGTTTGTTTTAACCCTTTAATGACCACCAATATGTCGCTTTACTAACTTGTGATATAAGAGAATAGCATCCCCTAATGGGTGAAAATGTAGCAACTGTCAACTGCACATTATGACTGACATCCTGCTGCAGCAGCAATGATTGGTGTTGGTATGGCACCCCAGGAGTCCGGTTGCCACGGTGGCATTGCCTCCCTAACAGGGGGTTGATGACATGCCTGGAAGCAAGGAGGGTTTCCCTGACCAGATAACACTTACATCCCACACTATTCCTGACTCCAGACCAGAAGGGGGAGCTCTAAACCCGGTTTCAGGGGAGCTTCTCTATGAGTTTTGGCCTGGAGGAGGGGTCAGTCAGTCAGTGTCTGGGACTGAGAGAGACAGAATGAGTGAAGAGAGGGGAGAGGAGAGGTGAAAGAGAACCTGGGGAGTGGAGCTGTGACCAAGCTCACCCCAGAGTACAGCGCTAGAAGCCAGACTCCGGAGTTAGTGGCTGAAGGGTACCACAGTCCCAGCAGCTAAAACCGGAGGGCAGGGGATTGCAGGTCTCCTGGCCCAGCAAATACCTGAAGGCACAGCAGCAGACCAGAGCCCGGAGCCACTACAAAGGAGTGACACCTGCAATAGGCTTAAGCTGCCTGCCATACGGGCAAGTACTTCAGAACAATAAGGAACAGAGGACTGAGCATAGCTTTAGGCAACAAGGACCTCAGAGAACAGTGCAGTAAGGAGGCCTCAAAACCCATCTGGCTTAGTGGATCCAAAGTTGCTTCTAGGTCCCCCGAATCTCCATTGTTATCTGTAACTAGTGCCCTGGTCTGCACTTCAAACCGTGAGAAAAGTGTGGAAACTGCACCCTGCTGTGTCTTCAGAGTTATTTACTACACCATCCACCCTGCAGTACATTCATCATCACCATCTTTAACAATATAATTGCCCAGGGACTAAGCTCTACCTGTGGAGAGCTGTATCAACTCTGCTGCATTACCATCAGTCCCAGCGGTCTCTTTAAGCAGCGTCGGCCATCCTTAGCTGAGTACCACAGGTGGCATCACGAATCATCTCTTATAAACTTTATTTCCCCTTTAATCATCATTTTTTATTGAACCCCCAATGCCATAGACCGGGTCACTGCTGTCGTGACACATCCCTTTAAGAACCGGCCCGGTACCGAGTATCCCCACAGCCCTGGCGGGCACTCCATTAGCATTGATCATGGCAATTTAACCCCCTAGATGCTGATATCAATAGTGACAGCAGATCGTTAACAAAGCATAGGGGCACCATCTTTAATCCTATTGTCACTTTGAGATCACGATTTTGTGGTCCTAATGGTTCCTATGAGAATACGAGGCTAAGTAATGGTCTGCCTGCTATCACGGCCTGCTCAGATATTTGTAAAATGTTAATGGCAAAAAATATAATGTTTCATTCCTGTCATTCCACTCTGCATTAATTCCTGAAAAGCACCTGACGGGTTAACAGACTACCTGACAGCAGTTTTGAATATACCGAGGGATGCTGCTTTTAAAATGCTTTTCACTTTTTCCCCTAATATATTGGTCCCCCAAAATCACTTCAAAACTGAATAATAGGGAGAGAACAGACCAAGCAAAAAATGGCATGCACACCAATTAAATCTATGAGAAGATAATATCCATAGAAAAATGCTTTATTGAGAAAAACAGGACACACAATTAAAATCAATTAAAAAAGACAAAAAGTCACAATGACACCCCTGCATATGAATATCACATATAACCATGATAGGTGTAAAGCCCCACCATTTTCACGCGTATCGCTTGCTTAAAGCAGCTTCGTCAGGGGAAGTGTACTAACTGACCCAAAAGCAGCATTTTAAATATCATATGAATAATACCTTGATCGCCATCCGGTGTGTGAAAACCCGGCGGTAGTTGCCCCCTGGATGTCTCGTCCCCAAGCGTCGGTGTTACCACCGAAATCTCGCGAGGAGATCGCTGAATCACCATATATCGTGCGAGACTACGCACAACTAGTTTACTCGCGCATGCGCAGTACATCAGACCGGTCTGAAACAGCAACATTCGTTGCTGTGTGTAAGAGAATGCGCGCTTATACTGTGGAGCCATCAGCGCAAGTAGAAGGCATCCATAATGTCCATATGAGCCATGGCCTGGCAATGCATGTGAGTCATATAGTTAAATGAGTCATAGCCATGAAAAAAAGCCACAATAGTCCACATAGCTAAAAAGCATGGTAAGGCACAATGGCCAAAGTCTATAGAGTATTTAAAGCCCTGAGCCATAGATGTGAAAACATATGAAAAAATGATTATAAGAGAAATGCATATATATAATAATATAGGTGAATGAAACATGTCCATACAAACGGGACATCATACCCCATGTCTTCTAAAAATAATAGAAGACTGTGGCCCGCCTAGATAATTAGAGCCATAGCCCACATGCATATACATAGGGAACAAAAATTATATTTAGATTTATATATAAATATATATATAATATCCCCAATTAAATCAAGGTGGTAATATAGTTTATACATGGGAAGACAGTGCCCAAAATATATATACATGCAAATAGGACATATGAATGACCAGGGTAAATCCTGTAAAGAAATAATATACATATGTTAGATAATTAACAAGAGATTTCCACCCAAATGGGATCAGCAGAGACCACCCTTGGGGGGTGTAAAGTGTTGATCTTATAGAAAAGAGATGCTAAGTCCTAATCATGGAGATGATGATATAATTCGTCCAGTGAAAAATGGTTTATTTCCGATGTAGAAAGACCAGCCAGACAAAGGAATTCAAAAAATTCTGAAGCTCTCCCAAAATGAAAACTTCAAAAAAGAGGGAGAGGAAAGCAATCGCAGACAACCTGAGGAGGACAAAAATGAAATTTGTCAGACATTTAGCCCAAAAAACGGTGAATAATAGCTCTTCATTTAAACCGGTCGGAGACTCCGACTGTAGTTCAAAAATCCATCTGGATTCCGCCTGGAGTAAACGTTTCCGGCTATTACCCCCTCTGGCATTCTGTGGGATTTTTTGCAAACCCACCACCTTAATCCCAGACGCACTACCTTTGTGCATGGCTAGAAAATGTGTTGCAACCTTTGTAAGAATCTTACCCTTTTTTTAATCAGTTGCCGCCAGATGGATAGTAGAGATGTGTTGTTGGGCTCTCGCCCTCAACTCCTGGGAGGTTTGGCGCACATACACCTTCCTGCAGGGGCAAATAAGCGCATAGATAACATCCCTGCTCTTACAATTGATATAGGAATGTAATGGATATCTATGGAGATTCAAGGGATTAAGAAAAGCATCACGTGTAGGAGCCATGAATGGGCATACATTACAATCTCCGCATGGAAAAGATCCTTTAAGGTTAATTCCCCTATTCAATTTATAAGTTGGATGCATGAAATGTCTTCTAGTTAAAAGATCCCGGAGATTGGGTGCCCTCCTAGCGGTTAGCAAGGGTAGTGTGGTGGTGACCAAAGAGGTCTGGGCATCCGTTGTAAGTAGTGTTGAGCATTCCGATACCGCAAGTATCGGGTATCGGCCGATACTTGCTGTATCGGAATTCCGATACCGACTTCCGATATTTTTTCAATATCGGAAGTCGGCATCGGAATCGGAAGTTCAAAGTTGATTGACAGCCGAAATGACGTCATCATGATGCGCGGTGTGTGCGCATCATGATGCGCCGTCATTTCGGGCCTTCCGGGGGTCTCTGCCGGCCTGCCGGGGGGCTGTGTGGACTGCCCGGGGTCTGTACCGGCCTGCCGGGGGGCTGTGCCGGCCTGCCGGTGGTCTGTGCACCCTGTGGGGGTCTGTACCGGCCTGCCGGGGGGGCTGTGCCGGCCTGCCGGTGGTCTGTGCACCCTGTGGGGGTCTGTACCGGCCTGCCGGGGGGGCTGTGCCGGCCTGCCGGTGGTCTGTGCACCCTGTGGGGGTCTGTACCGGCCTGCCGGGGGGCTGTGCCGGCCTGCCGGGGGGCTGTGCCGGCCTGCCGGGGGGCTGTGCTGATGTCCGGGGGTCTGTGCAAGCATCGTCTGATGGGACTATAAGTCCCATCTGGCGATGCCTGCTACCATGACAGTGATTGACACATTAGCCAATGATGGGACAGTAGTAGTCCCATCATCCGGCTAATGTGTTAAATGTTAAAAAAAAAAAAAAAATACTACATACATACTACATACATACTACATGCATGCTACATACATACTACATGCTACATACATACTACATATATACTACATGCATGCTACATACATACTACATGCTACATACATACCACATATATACTACATACATACTACATGCATGCTACATACATACTGCATGCTACATACATACTACATACATACTACATACATACCACATATATACTACATACATACTACATGCATGCTACATACTACATACATACTACATACATACTACATACATACTACATACATACCACATATATACTACATACATACTACATGCATGCTACATACATACTACATGCATGCTACATACATAACACATATATACTACATGCATGCTACATACATACTACATACATACTACATATATACTACATACATACTACATACATACTACATGCATGCTACATACATACTACATGCTACATACATACCACATATATACTACATACATACTACATGCATGCTGCATACATACTGCATGCTACATACATACTACATACATACTACATACATACCACATATATACTACATACATACTACATGCATGCTACATACATACTACATACATACTACATACATACTACATACATACTACATACATACCACATATATACTACATACATACTACATGCATGCTACATACATACTACATACATACTACATGCATGCTACATACATAACACATATATACTACATGCATGCTACATACATACTACATGCTACATACATACTACATATATACTACATACATACTACATACATACTACATGCATGCTACATACATACTACATGCTACATACATACTACATATATACTACATGCATGCTACATACATACTACATGCTACATATATACTACATACATACTACATACATACTACATGCATGCTACATACATACTACATGCTACATACATACTACATATATACTACATGCATGCTACATACATACTACATGCTACATACATACTACATATATACTACATACATACTACATACATACTACATACATACTACATACATACCACATATATACTACATACATACTACATGCATGCTACATACATACCACATACATACTACATACATACTACATGCATGCTACATACATAACACATATATACTACATGCATGCTACATACATACTACATGCTACATACATACCACATACATACTACATACATACTACATGCATGCTACATACATACTACATGCTACATACATACTACATATATACTACATGCATGCTACCGGGGGGGGCTGTGCTGATGTCCGGGGGTCTGTGCAAGCATCGTCCGATGGGACTATAAGTCCCATCTGGCGATGCCTGCTACCATGACAGTGATTGACACATTAGCCAATGATGGGACAGTAGTAGTCCCATCATCCGGCTAATGTGTTAAATGTTAAAAAAAAAATAAAAATACTACATACATACTACATACATACTACATGCATGCTACATACATACTACATGCTACATACATACTACATATATACTACATGCATGCTACATACATACTACATGCTACATACATACTACATACATACCACATATATACTACATACATACTACATGCATGCTACATACATACTGCATGCTACATACATACTACATACATACCACATATATACTACATACATACTACATGCATGCTACATACATACTACATACATACTACATACATACTACATACATACCACATATATACTACATACATACTACATGCATGCTACATACATACTACATACATACTACATACATACTACATGCATGCTACATACATAACACATATATACTACATGCATGCTACATACATACTACATGCTACATACATACTACATATATACTACATACATACTACATGCATGCTACATACATACTACATGCTACATACATACCACATATATACTACATACATACTACATGCATGCTACATACATACTGCATGCTACATACATACTGCATGCTACATACATACTACATACATACTACATACATACCACATATATACTACATACATACTACATGCATGCTACATACATACTACATACATACTACATACATACCACATATATACTACATACATACTACATGCATGCTACATACATACTACATACATACTACATACATACTACATGCATGCTACATACATAACACATATATACTACATACATACTACATATATACTACATACATACTACCTACATACTACATGCATGCTACATACATACTACATGCTACATACATACTACATATATACTACATGCATGCTACATACATACTACATGCTACATACATACTACATTTATACTACATACATACTACATACATACTACATGCATGCTACATACATACTACATGCTACATACATACTACATATATACTACATGCAAGCTACATACATACTACATGCTACATACATACTACATATATACTACATACATACTACATATATACTACATACATACTACATACATACTACATGCATGCTACATACATACTACATGCTACATACATACTACATATATACTACATGCATGCTACATACATACTACATGCTACATACATACTACATATACACTACATACATACTACATACATACTACATACATACCACATATATACTACATACATACTACATGCATGCTACATACATACCACATACATACTACATACATACTACATACATACTACATGCATGCTACATACATAACACATATATACTACATGCATGCTACATACATACTACATGCTACATACATACCACATACATACTACATACATACTACATACATACTACATGCATGCTACATACATACTACATGCTACATACATACTACATATATACTACATGCATGCTACATAAATACTACATGCTACATTCATACTACATATATACTACATACATACTACATGCATGCTACATACATACTACATGCTACATACATACCACATACATACTACATACATACTACATGCTACATGCTACATACATACTACATATATACTACATGCATGCTACATACATACTGCATGCTACATGCATGCTACATACATACTACATACATACTACATGCTACATACATACCACATATATACTACATACATACTACATACAATACAAGTCCCTAGTCTCACTTTATGCCATTGCTGTGTGGGAATTTCCCACGCAGCAATGGCATAAAGTGAGACTAGGGACTTTTTTTTTTTAAGTGGCGGAGGAATACAGTGCGGAAGGATACCTACCTTCCGTCATTGGATTCCTGCAGCCCGTAGAGAACGGCAGCATCAGCTGATGCTGCAGTTCTCTACCCAAGATCGTCGTGGGACACACTCGTGGACTGCTTCGGATCGTGGGTGAGTATTTTTGTGGTTTGTTATGTTAATATTTATTCCGTAAAAGACAATCGCTTCGGGGAACAATGTGACAAGTATTGGTAAGTATGTTACTCTATGTTATATGTACTGTATGTCTATGTATGTATTGTATGAATGTATTGTATGTAGCATGCATGTAGTATGTATGTAGTATGTATGTAGCATGTATGTAGTATGCATGTAGTATGCATGTAGCATGCATGTAGCATGCAGTATGTACAGTATGTAGCATGCATGTAGTATATATGTAGTATGTATGTGGTATGTATGTAGCATGTAGTATGTATGTAGCATGCATGTAGTATATATGTAGTATGTATGTAGCATGTAGTATGTATGTAGCATGCATGTAGTATATATGTAGTATGTATGTAGCATGTAGTATGTATGTAGCATGCATGTAGTATGTATGTAGTATGTATGTAGTATGTATGTGGTATGTATGTAGCATGTAGTATGTATGTAGCATGCATGTAGTATATATGTGTTATGTATGTAGCATGTAGCATGCATGTAGCATGCATGTAGTATGTATGTAGTATGTATGTAGTATGTATGTAGCATGTAGCATGCATGTAGTATGTATGTAGTATATATGTGGTATGTATGTAGCATGCAGTATGTATGTAGCATGCATGTAGTATATATGTAGTATGTATGTAGCATATATGTAGTATGTATGTAGCATGTAGTATGTATGTAGCATGCAGTATGTATGTAGCATGCATGTAGTATATATGTAGTATGTATGTAGCATATATGTAGTATGTATGTAGCATGTAGTATATATGTAGTATGCATGTTGCATGCATGTAGTATATATGTAGTATGTATGTTGCATGTAGTATATATGTAGTATGCATGTTGCATGCTTGTAGTATATATGTAGTATGTATGTTGCATGTAGTATATATGTAGTATGAATGTAGCATGTATGTAGTATGTAGTATGAATGTAGCATGTATGTACTATGCATGTTGTATGTATGTAGCATGTATGTAGCATGTAATTTTTTTTTTTTTTACATTCAACACATTAGCCGGATGATGGGACTACTACTGTCCCATCATTGGCTAATGTGTCAATCACTGTCATGGTAGCAGGCATCGCCCGATGGGACTTGTAGTCCCATCGGACGATGCCTGCACAGACCCCCGAAGCCTGCACAGACCACCGGCAGGCCGGCACAGCCCCCCGGCAGGCCGGCACAGCCCACCGGAGCCTGCACAGACCACCGGCAGGCCGGCACAGCCCCCCGGCAGGCCGGCACAGCCCACCGGAGCCTGCACAGACCACCGGCAGGCCGGCACAGCCCCCCGGCAGGCCGGCACAGACCACCGGAGCCTGCACAGACCCCCTGGCAGGCCGGCACAGCCTCCCGAAAGGCCCGTACAGACCCCAGAGAGGCTGTACAAGGCAAAAACAGGGTTTTTCTTATTCCGATACCGGAAGTCCCATAGACTTGAATGGGACTTCCGGTATCGGAATCGGCGATACCGATACTTTTTTTAAGATCGGCCGATCCATTCCGATCCGATACTTTGAAGTATCGGACGGTATCGCTCAACTCTAGTTGTAAGGATAGGCCAGTGTCTAGAGAGGATATCCCTTACCTGGGGCCAGCTGCTATTATAATCCGTGATGAAGTGGAGTTGAGAACCTAGGTCACGAATCCGTGGAGGAAGAAGAGATGCTTGGTCATAGAATCATAGAATCATAGAATCATAGAATCATAGAGTTGGAAGGGACCTCCTGGGCCATCTGGTCCAACCCCCTGCTCAAAGCAGGATTCGCTAAATCATCCCAGTCAGATGTCTGTCCAGCCTCTGTTTGAAGACTTCCATTGAAGGAGAACTCACCACTTCTCGTGGCAGCCTGTTCCACTCATTGATCACTCTAACTGTCAAAAAGTTTTTTCTAATATCTAATCATGTTGTCGTGTTGGTCATGTTGTCGTGCCCGCTGGAACGCTGTCGAAATGACTCTCTTCGGATACCCACGATGCTTTAATCTTCCTGTAAGATCACGAGCTTGTGAGAGAAAATCCTCGTCACGTGTGCAATTCCTTCTAGTTCTAAGGAATTGGTCAATTGGTACACCCACCTTAGTGTGTTTAGGGTGGAAACTGTTATATTCCAACAGAGCGTTGGTGGCCGTTGGCTTCCGGTAAAGATCTGTCACAAACCGTGAGTCATCCACAAGAATATTAAGATCCAGAAATGTTGTGGAGCTGGAAGATATTGAATGGGTGAAGCAGATGTTAAAAGGATTCAAATTAAAACCTTTCAAGAACTGAACACATTCCTTCTGAGTGCAAACCCAAATAAAGAATATGTCGTCTATGAAACGTGCCAATGACACACATGTTGTTGAAAGATATCCGACGTATAGACGATTTTTTCTTCCCACCACCCCAAAAAGATGTTTGCAAAGGCCGGTGCACAGCGAGCCCCCATTGCCATGCCTGAGACTTGGCGACAGAATGCCCTATCGAACAGGAAGAAGTTGTGCTGAAGAATAAACTTCAATAGCTCCAACAAGAATTCGTTGTGCCCCTGATCCACACACTCACGTTTGCTGATTAAATGTGCTACTGCATTGATGCCATCCTCATGTTTGATGTTCGAATATAGCGACTCCACGTCGCAAGTAACAAGAAGAAATTCTGTTGGCAGAGTTAGCTCACGGCAGACCTCAATAAAATGAGCTGAGTCCCTGATGAAAGAAGGGAGACAAATGGCCAATGGTTGCATGAAAAAGTCCACATAAACACAGGCCTTCTCGCACATGCTCCCAATGCTAGATACAATAGGCCAACCAGGGGGGTTAGTGGCATGCTTATGCACCTTAGGCAACATGTAAAAGGTGGGTATGACCGGATGTTCCATCCACATGTATTTCCTTTCTTCTGGAGTGATGATGCCAAAGCCCGTGGGCCTCTCTAATATCACTCGGAACTTACCCAGAAAGACCAAGGTAGGATCCGATGGTATTTTCTGATAGAAGTGTGAGTTGCTAAGCTGTCTGTTATCTTCCTGTAAATACATGTGGGTGGGCCAAAGGACCGCATTCCCCCCTTGTCGGCCTCTTTGATGACAAAGGTGTTGTTGTTCTTGAGCGCCTGCAATGCCTGTTTCTCAGCCTGAGAAAGGTTAGGGGATGAACTCACCTGTGGAGTCATGGTAAGTATATCGCGTTTCACTAATTTGAAGAAAATCTTAATGGCTGGCACCAAAGAAAACAACGGAGCCCTAATCGACTTGTTCCTGTGTGGAAACTTTCTCCTCAACAGGCCAATCTGATTCTCATCCAAAAGCTCCAAAAGGTCCTGGAATGTCTGACGATCCTCCTCAGGTAAAGTCTGCATGATGTCAGGTTTTTTGTAAGTCACTTAAAAAATAAGATTCCTGCAAAACAAATATAAATCTTTGAAAAGATTGAATTTGTCAATATGATGGATAGGCACAAAAGTAAGACCCTTCCTAAGTACTGAAGTTTCAGCAGGAGTTAAAACATGATCAGACAAATTGACAATTTGTAAGGTAACAGCTGATACCACAGTATGCTTCTGGGAAGCCCCTGGACTGCTGTCATCCGTTACTTGCATCTGGTCATGTACCCGTGTTGGAAGGGAGAAAAACGACCCCTGTGCTTCACTTGTCGTTTTCTTATTGTTCTTATGTCTGCGTTTTCTGCCACGTCTGGTCTTGTGTCTAACTCGCTTCCCGTAGAGGACAAAAAAATCACTGGAACTTGCTTCCTTTGTAGGAGGCACACTTCTGGCAGTTGGCCCACCGACTCTAATGGGACCCGTCTTTTGGGGGGGGGCTTTACACCTATCATGGTTATATGTGATATTCATATACAGGGGTGTCATTGTGACTTTTTTGTCCTTTTTAATTGATTTTAAATGTGTGTCATGTTTTTCTCAATAAAGCATTTTTCTATGGATATTATCATCTCATAGATTTAATTGGTGTGCATGCCATTTTTTTGCTTGGTCTGTGCTCTCCCTATTCTCATGGATTACTCCATGCAAGGCTTTTGCACCCTCATATATGTTTTCATTTGGAAGTAATATTTTGGTGCACCCTACTCCTCTCCATTCACTTCAAAACTGAATAAGTCCCTAGAAAAATTTGTTCTGTAAATTTCCTTGAAAAAAAAATGGAAAATTGCTTCTACGTTTTGAAACCTTCTAGCATCCTAACAAAATAATAGGACATTTGACAAATAGTGTTGAAGATGTAAGGTAAAGTAAAGATACAGTAAATGTTAATTATTAACTTTTATGTGTGATATGATTATCCGGATTAACGGTATACATTTTCAAAGTTTGAAAATATTTCTGAAATTTTCATAAATAATTGCAAAACAAATCAACCTAAAGTTTAAAATTTAAAGAACAACGTGTCAAGAAAAAACAGTCTGAAAATCACTGGAATTTGTTGAAGCGTTCCAGAGCTACTACCACATAAAGTGACACTGGTCAGATTTGAAAAACTTGACTTGGCCTCTAAGGATTCAAAAAAAAAAATAATGTTTTCTTACCTTCCTGGGGTTGAGCACTGAGCCTCCACCATTGCTCCTGGTATATGTAATTGTCTGCAATGGCTGGTATTGCATCGGCAGTGCTTGTAGCCAATCATGCAGACAATAGCTGACACCAGGACATGTGGCGGAGACTTAAAATCAGACCCGGGGAGGATGAGTAAATCACAGTTTAAAACTCAAAAACCCATTTAATTCATATTAATTTCCTATTATTATTAGCAATAAAAGTAACAGTCAACCAAGTAACCAACTGGAATAATAAATAAATTAGTAAGTCCGTTTCTGAAATTTCACCTCTTTGTAGTTGGCAGTATATTTCTCATCCCAATAACTTAGATCCCGTTTTCAGTAGAAAAAAGGTCATAAGTCGCTTTGTAGCAAAAATGGAGCCTGTCTTATCTTTGGAAAGAACCTTGGCAGACTGGCACCAACTGATATGAGTTTAAAAATTAAAAGGAACAGCACACAGGTATTCTTCGTTTAACTGAGTCCTGATCACATTCCTTCTTAGCTGACCAAGTTACGGTAAAATATGCAAACGGTAAATGGGAAGAGTCTTTGACTCGAAACGGCCATCTTCCTTCCTCTTTTCCCCTCATGCCTCCATTCACCTGGCCAATAAACCGCTGTCCTCGTTTAAGATGGTAAATTAGAGGACTTTGGTTACACAGCAAACTGGTGAGTGCCGCATTTCTTCTTTTTTGCTGGCAACAACTGATATTTTCTTTTTATTTTAAATTAAAGTCCTGCAATCCTATTGGTTGCTGAGAGTGCCGGAGCTCTCATCAAAGTAGGAGAGACGTCCAATGACTGTCTACGCCAATCATTGGACGTTAAAGGGTTAAAAAAATGTAGCTAATAGGGGCAGAAAAGCTGCAGAAAATCTACAACATTAAAATCTCTCTAAATAATCATTCTGGGAACTTAGCCTACAGGTTTTGAGCATGTTTCTTTCATCAAAGCTATGCAAATTAAATTATTTTTATTCTCTTCTTTATTTTGTTTATCACTTTTTTATGCTTTAAACCTTTCCCCATTTTCATAGATTGTCTTTGGATCCATTCTATTTTCTCCATTTGCTTTTGTGAGGTTCCATGTCTGAACATAGTACACCAGATGTGGTCTCAATGGAGCTCGTTATACAGATGGGGTACAATCTCCCTCCTGCTACTCCTGCTAGTAGCAGCATGGTTTGTACCACCCATTCATTGTCTAAGGGGACTGACAGATACAGCTGAGTGCTATCTCCATTAGGCCCATAGACGGTTAATGACACAGTACCATCCATACTCGTCCGCCATTACAGTCGTGGCCAAAAGCTTTTAGACTGGGGTAAAGTTAGTTTCACTGATGACTGTACACATCCAAACTTCTCACTGAGGTAGTGAAGTGATGAGAAACGGAGGACTCAGGACTCTCCGCTTTAGTGATCAGAAGGGGTCCCAGTGTTAGGTTAGATGATACATGGAAATTGTGGGATATAATCCATCTTTAAACAAAAGTACAACTAACAATGTTATATACACATAGTATATATGCACAATATATACATTTATATATATGCACACATACACTATACATATGTATATACTGTGACCAGTGACCAGTTAGACGCTCCTAATCAACTCGTTACCTACATTAAAGACAGCTGTCTTACATGGTCACCTTTATAAAAGTCTCCTGTCCACAGTCAGACTCTAACCTCTACAACATGGGGAAGACCAAAGAGCTTTATAAGGATGTGAGGTACAAGATCATAGACCTGCACAAAGCTGGAATGGGCTACAAAACCATATGTATGACCCTGGGTGAGAAGGAGACAACTGTTGGTGCAATAGTAAGAAAATGGAAGAAATACAAAATGACTGTCAATTGACATTGATCTGGGGCACCATGCAAAATCGCACCTCGTGGGGTATCCTTGATCATAATGAAGGTGAGAGATCAGCCTAAAACTACATGGTAGGATCTTGTTAATGATCTCAGGGCAGCTGTAACCACAGTCACCAAGAAAATCATTGCTAACACATTACGCCATAAAGGTTTAAAATCCTGCAGTGCCCGCAAGGTCCCCCTGCTCGAAAAGGCACATGCGCAGGCCCATCTGAAGTTTGCCAATGAACACCTTGATGATTCTGTGAGTAATTGGGAGAAAGTGCTGTGGTCAGATGAGACAAAAATTGAGCTCTTTGGCATTAACTCAACTCGTCGTGTTTGGAGGAAGAGAAATGCTGCCTATGACCCAAGGAACACCATCCCCACTGTCAATCATGGAGGTGGAAACATTATATTTTAGGGGTGTTTCTCTGCTAAGGGTACAGGACTACTTCACCGCATCAGTGGGAGAATGGATGGGGCCATGTACCGTAAAATCCTGAGTGACAACCTGCTTCCCTACACCAGGATATTAAAAATGGGTCGTGGCTGGGTCTTCCAGCAAGACAATGACCCAAAACATATAGCCAAGGCAGCAAAGAAGTGGCTCAAAAAGAAGCACATTAAGGTCATGGAGTGGCCTAGCTATTCTCCAGACGTTAATCTCATAGCAAACTTAAGGAGGTAGATGATTTAGAGATGATCTGCAAAGAGGAGTGGACCAAAATTCCTCCTGACATGTGCGCAAACCTTATCATCAACTACAAAAAACGTCTGACTGCTGTGCTTGTCAACAAGGGTTTTGCCACCAAGTATTAAGTCTTGTTTGCCAGAGGGATCAAATACTTATTTCTCACTGCAAAATGCAAATACATTTTTTTTTAATTTATACAATGTGATTTCCTGGATTTTATTTTTGATATTCTATCTCTCAATGTTAAAATTAACCTACCCTTAAAATTATAGACTGTTCATGTTTTTGTCAGTGGGAAAACTTACAAAATCAGCAAGGGATGAAATAAATGTTTCCTTCACTGTACATATATATTTTGTGGAGTAAAACACCTGCTGGTTTATTGTGGAACAGCATAAACCATAGCAGGGTTCAGCAAAGTAAATTGAGCTTTTCTGACATAACGGCAAAACAAAAAGATCACTTATAACAAAGTCCAATTGTCTGAGAGATACGCTCTCTCAGACCACCATGCGTCTTCATCTCCACCTGAAGCTACCATTTGTAGTCTTTCCTCCCCAAACACAACACACAGACTGCCTCTCAAGCCCAGCCATTTAAACCCAGACCATGTGATTTATCATTTGACTGACATCACACAGGTTCTTTAGCACACGGCTGTTCAGACTCTGCAGGTGGAGATATGGTGAACATCTTCCCACTCACTCTATAGATGTCCACCTAAAACCAGCCCATGTATGCAACTTAATTTAACCCTAACAACACGTAGTGTGCTGGACGAAACTACTCTGGTTTCACATCACTGATGCCATTATGTGCAGTGACACATATCTCCCCTCATACACTGTGACAGTGACCCTGTCAAAATATATATATATATTTATTTATTTATTCTCTGTGTCTTTCTCTTGGAGTTGAGCATGAATATTTTGGACATTAGAGGGAATGGGCAAAGCTACAAATTATTGTTATTATATTAAAATGACACACTTGGATGTAACTTTATGCGCTACCACGGTATCAGAACATAAATTTCAATTTTATAACTTCAAACATTTTCTTAGCATTTCTATGGCTTTGGCATTCATACATTTTCTTAGCATGTCTTAAGATAAAAAAAGTAAAAGTGAAACAAAGTCATAAAAGAGTTTTCTGATATTATCAGCAATATTTTGCTATCTGGGTGTCTGGAAGTGCATACAAAATATAGATCCTGATAGATATATGTTTCCCAACTGCAATAATAAATGAATGTAAATCACACGTTACAGCTTGATTTGTGCATAATGAAATACTCTGGTCTGAACAGAGGCATACGGACTTGTTTTGGTACCAGATAAGAAGAGCAACAGCAGGCAATTAGGACTCGAGTAGATACATGGGAATAAAACACTAGAGGTGATAAAATCATATTAGGAAGCTCTATATTTTATTTTCTTACCAGTTGGTTTATCTTTTTTATTTCCTGTAAACATCACAGGCACCGGGAATTGTCAGAGAGGTCTGGTGCCTGTGTACTGCAGTACTCTGCTCTGCCCTCAACAGGGCAGACCAGTGCGCCTGCGCTGTAGCCGTGATGGGAAGCAAAGAAGAGGACGTCATTGCTAGAAGATGGGAGGAACTGGACCGGACTGCGACACCCATCAGACTCGGACCAGACCTGGACCAGCCCTGGGTGAGTATTATATAACTCGTTTTTCTTATCTTTCAGGTTACATCGGGGGGCTTATCTACAGCATTACAGAATGATGTAGATAAGCCACTGATTGGGGTGGCCCCATTTTATAGTCCAAAAAATAGGTGACAGATTCCCTTTAAAGAGTTTGTTCAGACAAGAAGATTATAGATTAAAAGAGAATCATCTTTTATTTACTTTCTTAGGCTGGGGTCACACTAACCGACGAGAAATACGGTCCGTATTTTCCATGCGTAATACTAAATAGTGCTCCGTATGTCATCCGTAATCAAGGTGTGGTCACGTATTTTGCGCATGTAAGCATCCGTATGTAATCCGTATGGCATCCATATGCCGAGATTTTCTCGCAGACTTGCAAAATGGACATATAATGGATCCCAATGACAGGTTAAAACCCAAATGAAAGAATAGATATATAAACATAGAATACATATATACAGTATATATATACACATGTCATTGAGACGCATATATAGTCACTGAGGCTGCGCGGAGTCCCCTGGCTGACCTGAGGTGAACTAATGAGCGTGGGAAAAAATGCAGAAACTTTCCCACGCTCATTAGTTCATCTCAGAGCAGCCAGGGAGGCTGTGCAAAGATGAAATAATTCATTCTGGCAGTGGTTTACATGGGGCTAGACACATTAGCACCAGTCCCTGTGTAAACCACTTAACCCTTTCTGATGGATTGCAGCGGGGGGACCTGACTGAGCAGCAGAGAGGTAAGGATATGGTTGCTTTTTTGTTTTATTTTTGTTACAGGTCGATGGTTTATTTTTGGATTACCAGAGCAATAAATCTTGTCAAAAACTAGGTGTCTTTATTTCATTAAAATAATTTTTAATTAATGTTTGTGTGTGTTTTTTAACCGTTTAATAGTCTAGGGTTAATAATGGATAAGTGTCTAATTGACACCTCTCCATTATAAGTCAGCTTAATGTCACCTTCCAATTACAAGATGACAATAACCCATTAATATTAAACCATTAGCCACCGCTACAGGGTAATGGGAATAGAAAGGATAAGTTCCAGAAAAGGCGCATGTTATAGATGCGCCTTTTCTGAGGTGTCTGGGGGGCAGATTTTTGTAGCCAGGGGAGGCCAAAAACAATGGTCTCTTTCAAGGCTATTAAAATCTGCCCTCACTCACCTGCTTTACCTCTCTGGTTGCCATTTTGCCGCGGGAGCCAACGCATTTTTTTCCAACAAATTAACCCCTTAATTTAACACCTAGATGTCCCAAATATTACATACAAACCCTAGTTTAATTATTAGTCAGGGCATATAAAAAATACATGAAATGAAATGGCTTACTGTATGTAAACCATGTGTCATTTCATGTCGGGTTTTGGAATGATTTTACAGAAGCCGGCAATTGAATTAGCGGCTATTCTGCTATGTAGAACTCTATGAAATATAAATATATATATATGTGTGTGTGCGTGTCTCAATGACGTGTACATATATATATATATTCTATGTATATATATCTATTCTTTCGTTTCTTTATTAAACCTGTCAGTGTGATTTTACTGTATCGCACACTGAATTGCCAGTTTTTCTAAAGGACACCGGGTGCGTATTTCTCGCAAGTCACACATCTGGTCCGTGTGTAATGCATTTTATTTGCACACCCATAGACTTGCATTGGCGTATTTTGGCCGGAATACGCTGACAATCGCAGCATGCTGCGTTTGGCAAGAACCGTAAAATACGTGCGAGATATATACGGCTGATGGGAGCTGCCTCATAGAGAATCATTGGTCCGTGTCGTGGTTTTTATGCCTCTCACTCATCCGTATTTCTCTCTAGTGTGACCCCGGCCTTATACTTGTAGTTTTCCTTGTCTCTATTGCCTCCCATACTTGCCTCATCTACTGCAATGACTCCTAGTTACAATGTCTTGTATTTGAACTGCTTTGAAATTGGCCACGGTTTTGCAGCCAAGTCTAGCCTTTCTTGTAGGGGGAAAAGGCAAGACGACTTTCACATGGCCTGTGTGACTTCTAGTCTACTTCTTAAGTGAGTAGGACATAATAATGGCTCTTTAATTTGCATTAACTGCTGAAATATATCTTCCTTTAAAGGTATTTTATGTTATAGGTTCAGCAATATGTTATATTTTTAATAGCATCTATGGAAACTTGATTATGCATCATTAATGAAGCTGGAAATTTTCAATGGTCTGTATAATGTTTGCTCAGGTATTATAGTGTAGCATTCAGCGCTTTGTTCTTGTATTCTTCTTTTAATATCAGGCATAAATAATTGATCTCAGTGTTAAAAGACATGCTGATGAACACAGTGTTTGCCAAGCCTTTTCACTTGCGGTATGTTTGCTGCAGAGATCAATGAATCTCATTTTACCATGAAATAAGTATTTCAAGGTAAAGCCAGACATCATATATGTAAAGAAACATTGGTGGAAGTCTGGCATCTTTTAACCTCTTTCCGACATCGGGCATAAATGTATGCCAAGGTCGGACTCCCTCCCTTTGATGTGGGCTCCGGCGTTTAGCACACATCATACCCGGCACATGTCCTAAGGTTTTAAAAAAATATTTAAAAAAAATTAAAAGTTCAAATCACCCCCTTTCGCCTCATTTAAAATAAAACAATAAAAAAATCAAACATGCACATGTTTGGTATTGCCGTATTCATAATCGCCCGAACTATCAATATAATAATCTTTATTTTAATAATAATCTTTATTTTTATATAGCGCTAACATATTCCGCAGCGCTTTACAGTTTGCACACATTGTCATCACTGTCCCTGATGGGGCTCACAATCTAAATTCCCTATCAGTATGTCTTTGGAATGTGGGAGGAAACCGGAGAACCCGAAGGAAACCCACACAAACACGAGGAGAACATACAAACTCCTTGCAGATGTTGTCCTTGGTGGGATTCGAACCCAGGACCCCAGCCCTGCAGTGCTAACCACTGAGCCACCGTGCTGCCCGTTAATATAAAAAAATTAACCTGATTGCTAAACGGCGTAACGAGAAAAAAATTCAAAATGCCAGAATTATGTTTTTTGGTCTCCCCAACATTGCATTAAAATGCAATAACAGGCGATAAAAAATCGTATCTGCACCAAAATAGCATCATTAAAAATGTCAACTCGGCATGCAAAAGATAAGCCCTCAAACAACCCTGAGATCTCAAAAAATGAAAATGCTAAGGGTATAGGAAAATGGTGCAATTTTTTTAAACAAATTTTGGGATTTTTTTTCACCACTTAAATAAAAAGGAACCTAGACATGTTTGGTGTCTATGAACTCATAATGACCTGGAGAATTATAATGTCAGGTCAGTTTTAGCATTTAGTGAACTTGCTGAAATAAAACCCCAAAAAACAACTCTGGGATTGCACTTTTTTGCAATTTCACTGCACTTGGAAATTTTTTCCCATTTTCATGTGCACCATATGGTAAAACCAATGGTGTCATTCAGAAGTACAAATTGTCCCGCAAAAAAACAAGCGCTCACATGGCCATTTTGTCCAAAAATAAAAAAGTTATAGCTCTGGGAAGAAGGGGAGCAAAAAAGAAAACGCAAAACCAAAAATACCTCTGGATGTTAAGGGGTTAATAAGTGATACACAAATAGGCTTTGCACAAGAACGCTGGCATTCACCATTGAACCCCTATACAGGGGTCTGGACATGGGAGGCAGAGGTCATGATTGTAACCAGACTCATGCAGGTGGGGGACCCGCTGACGCCAGCACAAATTTCAACTGCGTGGGCTTCCTTGGATGCACATTCAGCTGAAGTGTATTGCAGTGCAGAGACTCGTTGGGTCCGTGCGCATAAATACATGATGCCGGCCAATTAGAGGCCAGCAGCTAACATCGGTGTGCACATAACTGGAGGTGCATGGCAGTAATGTCATGCACTCCCATTGCTTACATACTGAAATTAGCTGCTGGCTTCAGAAAAGAACATCACGCTGCGGGAGAGCAGATGGGAGGTTAGTAAAAAAATTTTTTTCTATGAATTAAAGAACAGTGGGACATATCCCAGGATGGGGGATATATATACCAGGATGTGGCCCAGAATAAGGGACATATATGCAAGGATGGGGATATATATACCATGATTGGGCCAGAAAGATGAACATATATCCCAAGATAGAGGATATGTATATAACCAGGGGAAGAGTCTTGAGGAGATCATTTGCATATTCCCAGTGCCTTCTGGGATAAGTGAAGAGTCTCCGCGAGCTCAACGATCACTGGGTTTTGGCCGTTGCAGCTGAAAAGAGGAAATCGGAAAACCAGGGGAAGAGTCTTGAGGAGATCATTTGCATATTCCCAGTGCCTTCTGGGATAAGTGAAGAGTCTCCGCGAGCTCAACGATCACTGGGTTTTGGCCGTTGCAGCTGAAAAGAGGAAATCGGAAAACCAGGGGAAGAGTCTTGAGGAGATCATTTGCATATTCCCAGTGCCTTCTGGGATAAGTGAAGAGTCTCCGCGAGCTCAACGATCACTGGGTTTTGGCCGTTGCAGCTGAAAAGAGGAAATCGGAAAACCAGGGGAAGAGTCTTGAGGAGATCATTTGCATATTCCCAGTGCCTTCTGGGATAAGTGAAGAGTCTCCGCGAGCTCAACGATCACTGGGTTTTGGCCGTTGCAGCTGAAAAGAGGAAATCGGAAAACCAGGGGAAGAGTCTTGAGGAGATCATTTGCATATTCCCAGTGCCTTCTGGGATAAGTGAAGAGTCTCCGCGAGCTCAACGATCACTGGGTTTTGGCCGTTGCAGCTGAAAAGAGGAAATCGGAAAACCAGGGGAAGAGTCTTGAGGAGATCATTTGCATATTTCCAGTGCCTTCTGGGATAAGTGAAGAGTCTCCGCGAGCTCAACGATCACTGGGTTTTGGCCGTTGCAGCTGAAAAGAGGAAATCGGAAAACCAGGGGAAGAGTCTTGAGGAGATCATTTGCATATTCCCAGTGCCTTCTGGGATAAGTGAAGAGTCTCCGCGAGCTCAACGATCACTGGGTTTTGGCCGTTGCAGCTGAAAAGAGGAAATCGGAAAACCAGGGGAAGAGTCTTGAGGAGATCATTTGCATATTCCCAGTGCCTTCTTGGATAAGTGAAGAGTCTCCGCGAGCTCAACGATCACTGGGTTTTGGCCGTTGCAGCTGAAAAGAGGAAATCGGAAAACCAGGGGAAGAGTCTTGAGGAGATCATTTGCATATTCCCAGTGCCTTCTGGGATAAGTGAAGACTCTCCGCGAGCTCAACGATCACTGGGTTTTGGCCGTTGCAGCTGAAAAGAGGAAATCGGAAAACCAGGGGAAGAGTCTTGAGGAGATCATTTGCATATTCCCAGTGCCTTCTGGGATAAGTGAAGAGTCTCCGCGAGCTCAACGATCACTGGGTTTTGGCCGTTGCAGCTGAAAAGAGGAAATCGGAAAACCAGGGGAAGAGTCTTGAGGAGATCATTTGCATATTCCCAGTGCCTTCTCAAGATGGAAGAGGCCAGGAGCCATTTGGTGAGCTGCATTTCTTGCTACATGTTCACAGATTTACCAGTGGAAAAGCCAAACTTCACATGCCACAAATGCAAGCTTGTGTCCCTGTTGGAGGAAAAGTTGCAAAATCTCGAAGAGAGGTTAGCTACGTTGAAGATCATTAAGGAAGGTGAAGAGTTCTTGGACAGAGCAGAATTATCTCTTCATGTTACAGAAAGAGAAGAAATTCGAAGTGCACCTGAAGAAACAGAGGAATGGAGACATGTGACCCAGAGAAGCAGGAGGATCAGGAGGCAGTCAGCACCCATACTGCTCAGAAACCAGTACCAGGCTCTCACGCAGGAAAACGATGAAGAAATACATCAGGATAAGACTCTGCCAACAAACAGCAACCTTGTACGCCTTCAGAGTCCTCCTGGATGGAGAAAGAAAAATGTTGTGAAGAAGAAACGGAGAGTGGTGGTCATGGGGGATTCCCTGTTGAGAGGAACAGAGGCCGCTATCTGCAGACCGGATATAACTACAAGAGAAATGTGCTGTCTTCCAGGTGCAAAAATTAAAGATGTGTCTGACAGGATATCAGGACTCTTCAGACCTACAGATGACTACCCATTCCTGCTACTACATGTGGGGACAAATGACACCGCAAGAAACGACCTGGAAACCATCTGCAGAGACTTTGAAGACTTAGGCAAGAAAGTGAAAGAACTGGGAGCGCAGGTGGTCTTCTCTTCCATCCTCCCAGTGGATGGCCATGGAACAAGGAGGTGGAATAAGATTCTGCAGGTGAACAACTGGCTACGTCGATGGTGCCGTCAGCAACGATTTGGATTTCTGGATCACGGAGTGAACTACTTATACGATGGACTACTTGCTAGAGATGGGGTGCACCTTACGAAGACTGGAAAGCATGTATTTGGAAGTCGCCTTGCTACACTTGTAAGGAGAGCTTTAAACTAGAACAACATGGGAAGGGAAGCAAAAGACCAGAAAAAGCCATACACCTGACAAATGCTATTGAGAACTCTGCTATTAGAAGTGGAAAGGAAGAACAAAGACGAAAGAATCTAATTAATAAAAATATTGGAGAAAGAGAAACCAATCACAAACTAAAATGTTTCTATACTAATGCACAAAGCATGGGCAACAAACAAGGAGAATTGGAACTACTAACACAGGAAAAGAAATATGATGTCATTGGAATCACTGAAACTTGGTGGGACAATACACATGATTGGAATACAAGACTAGAAGGATACAACTTATTTGCAAGAAACAGACTTGATAAACCAGGAGGGGGTGTCGCATTGTATGTTCGAAACGCGTATATCTGCACAGAGATTGAAGCTTCAGAGACTGGGAGTTCTGTGGAAACTGTTTGGGTAAGAATACAAGGACAGAACAATGGAAAGGACACCATTGTAGGCATTTACTACAGGCCGCCTGTGCAAGCCGAAGATATAGATGAACTCTTTATGCATCAAATGGCCAAGTTCTCCAAAAAATATGACATAGTTGTCATGGGAGATTTCAACTATCCAGACATTTGTTGGGAATCTCTCTCAGGCAAAACTAACAGGTCAAGGAAATTCTTATCCTCTCTTGCTGACAACTTTATCTTCCAAAAGGTAAGGGAGAAAACAAGGGGAACTGCTACCTTGGATCTAATCCTTATAAACAGGGAGGAAATGGTTGAGGAGGTAAAAGTGGCTGGGACCCTAGGAGGTAGCGACCATGCTATTTTAGAATTTTGGATAACTAGAGGTGGAAGACCTGTGAAGACTCAGACGTCAAGGTTAGATTTCAGAAAGGCAGATTTTAAGGGATTCAGAAAGAGAATTGGAGGGATCCAATGGCTGGATATCCTTAAAGACAAAAATGTCCAGGAAGGATGGGAAATCTTGAAAAATGAAATTCTCAATGCACAGTTGTTAACAATTCCGAAAAGAGGGAAGAATAGGAAGCATTTAAGGAAACCAGGATGGATGAACACAGAACTTAAGCACATGCTAAAAAGGAAGAAAAAAATGTTTATAAAATGGAAAGAGGGAGGCATATCTAAAGAAGAATATAATGCTGTCTGCAGAACCTGCAGGGCACAAATCAGATTATCTAAAGCTGAAAATGAACTGAGGCTTGCAAGAGATGTCAAAAGCAATAATAAAGGATTTTGGGGATATGTCAAAAGTAAAAGAAAAGTCAAAGATGCTATAGTATTTTTACAGGATGAAAATGATGAAATGGTAAGACAGGATGTTGAGAAGGCTGAACTTTTAAATTCCTATTTTGCATCTGTTTTCTCTCAGAAAGGAAATGCAACATCAACTGTTATTCACTGTCCTATTAAGGGAATAGAAGAATCCAGGATATCTATAAACAGAAAGATAGTGAGGAAACACTTAGCTAACCTAAATGAATTCAAGTCTCCAGGTCCAGATGAATTACACCCCAGAGTACTGAAGGAGATAGCAGAAGAAATTTTTGAACCCCTCTCCATAATCTTTGAAAATTCTTGGAGAACAGGAGAAGTGCCAGAAGACTGGAGAAGAGCAAATGTTGTTCCTATCTTCAAAAAGGGGAAGAAGGTGGACCCAGGCAACTATAGGCCGGTGAGTCTGACTTCTATA
This sequence comes from Dendrobates tinctorius, assembly GCF_039654945.1. Lineage (NCBI taxonomy): Eukaryota > Metazoa > Chordata > Amphibia > Anura > Dendrobatidae > Dendrobates > Dendrobates tinctorius. The sequence continues at coordinate 13,724,207 of NW_027361738.1, forward strand.
CCAGGAAAGATCTTTGAACAAATTATTAAACAACATGTATGTCAATACCTGGATAAGAATGAAGTGATTAAACAGAGTCAGCATGGGTTTGTAACTGATAAGTCATGTCAGACTAACTTAATTTCCTTCTATGAAGGTATCACTGATTGGGTGGATCAAGGAAATGCTGTAGATATAGTATATCTTGACTTCAGCAAAGCATTTGACAAAGTCTCTCATACAATCCTTATTGAAAAAATGACTAAGTATGGAATGGACAAGGCAACTGTTAGGTGGATTCATAACTGGCTTAGTGATCGGACCCAAAGAGTGGTCGTAAATGGCTGCACATCCACTTGGAAGAATGTCTCAAGTGGGGTACCACAGGGCTCTGTCCTGGGCCCTGTATTGTTCAACATCTTTATCAACGATTTAGATGAAGGAATTGAGGGTAAACTGATTAAATTTGCTGATGACACAAAGCTAGGAGGGATAGCTAATACTAGAGAGGAGAGAGAGATGATTCAAAAAGATTTAAATAAACTGGAGAAGTGGGCAGCAACTAACAGAATGGTTTTTAACAGGGAGAAATGCAAAGTACTACATCTGGGCAATAAAAATGAAAAAAGCATATATAGAATGGGAGGAATAGGGCTAAGTGACAGCACATGTGAAAAAGACTTGGGTATACTAATAGATCACAGACTGAATATGAGTCAACAGTGTGATGAAGCAGCAAAAAAGGCAAATGCAATTCTAGGATGTATTAACAGAAGCATACAGTCTAGATCACGTGAAGTCATTATTTCCCTCTACTCCTCTTTGGTCAGACCTCATCTGGAATATTGTGTCCAGTTTTGGGCACCACATTTTAAAAAAGACATCAACAAACTGGAGCAAGTTCAGAAAAGAGCGACCAGAATGGTGACTGGTCTGCAAACCCTGTCTTATGAGGAAAGGTTGCAGGATTTGGGAATGTTTAGTTTGCAAAAGAGAAGACTGAGAGGAGACTTAATAGCTGTCTACAAATATCTAAAGGGCTGTCACATTGTAGAAGGATCAACTTTATTCTCATTTGCACAAGGAAAGACTAGAAGCAATGGGATGAAACTGAATGGGAAGAGACACAGATTAGATATTAGAAAAAACTTTTTGACAGTTAGAGTGATCAATGAGTGGAACAGGCTGCCACGAGAAGTGGTGAGTTCTCCTTCAATGGAAGTCTTCAAACAGAGGCTGGACAGACATCTGACTGGGATGATATGGCGAATCCTGCTCTGAGCAGGGGGTTGGACCAGATGGCCCAGGAGGTCCCTTCCAACTCTACGATTCTATGATTTTATGATTCTATGATTCTATGATTCTAACAGGATGGTGCCAGGATTAGGGACGTATATACCAGGATAGAGGGCATAGATATATATACACCAGGATTGGGCCTAGATGAGGGACATATATACAGATCTGGCAAAAATAAAGAGACCACTGCACAGTTTTATAAAAATCAGCTTCTCTACATGTCTGACAGCCATTCCATTCCAGTGTCAGTTGAATTCCAACCAGAGTACACCTCATTCTACTTAATGTGCTTCTGATTAGGTGATCACCTGAACCAAAGCTTATTTAACAAAGGAAAGTATAAAAAAATCCTGCTGTGGTGTTCACAATCCTCTTGCAATAGGACAAGCTGGATGGCAAAACAAGTGCTAGTAATATCCCAAATGTAATAGGAATGAAAAAATAACTTTTAACCATCCCAAAGGAGTTGAAAAGAAAAGTCTTGAGTGAGGAAAAGAAGGGCTTTACTAGCATAATAGCATGTAGCCCCAAAGAGAATATAATACAGCCCACCTCACCATAGAATATAATGTAGCCCCCCATATTATATAACACAGCCTCCCCCATAGAATATAATGTATAATGTACCCCCATGGTATATAGCACAGCCACATAGTATATAACACAGCCCCACATGGTATATAACACAGCCACACATGGTAACTAGCACAGCCCCGCATGGTATACAGCACAGCACCAAATGGTATACAGCACTGCCCCATGGTATACAGCACCAAATGGTATACAGCACTGCCCCATGGTATACAGTGCTGGCCCATGGTATACACCACTGCCCCATGGTATACAGTACCAAATGGTACACAGCCCCACATGGTATACAGCACTGCCCCATGGTATACAGCACCAAATGGTATACAGCACAGCCCCATGGTATACAGCAGCAAATGGCATACAGCACTGCCCCATGGTATACAGCACAGCCCCATGGTATACAGCACTGCCCCATGGTATACAGCACCAAATGATATACAGCACTGCCCCATGGTACACAGCACAGCACCACATGGTATAAATACAGCACAGCCCCATGGTATACAGCACCAAATGATATACAGCACTGTCCCATGGTATACAGCACTGCCACATGGTATACAGCCCCACATGGTATACAGCCCCACATGGTATACAGCTCCACATGGTATATAGCACCAAATGGTATACAGCACCACATGGTATACAGCACTGCTCCATGGTATACTGACCCACATGGTACACAGCCCCACATGGTATACAGGCAACCATGGTATACAGCACAGCCCCATGGTATACAGCCCCACATGGCATACAGCACTGCTCCATGGTATACAGCCCCACATGGTACACAGCCCCACAAGGTACACAGCACTGCCCCATAGTATACAGACCCACATGGTATACAGACCCACATGGTATACAGCCCACATGGTGTACAGCACAGCCCCATGGTATACAGCCCCACATGGTACACAGCACTGCCCCATGGTGTACAGCCCCACATGGTATACAGACCCACATTGTATACAGCACTGCCCCATGGTATACAGGCCCACATGGTATACAGACCCATATGGTATACAGCACTGCCCCATGGTATACAGCCCCACATGGTATACAGCACTGCCCCATGGTATACAGCCTCACATGGTATACAGCCCCACATGATATACAGCCCCACATGATATACAGCACTGCCCCATGGTATACAGCACTGCCCCATGTATACATCCCCATATTGTATACAGCACAGCCCCATGGTATACAGCCCCACATGGTACACAGCCCCACATGGTACACGACCCTACATGGTATACAGCACTGCCCCATGGTATACAGCCTCACATGGTACACAGCCCCAGATGGTACACAGCACTGCCCCATGGTATACAGTCCCACATGCTATACAGACCCACATTGTATACAGCACTGCCCCATGGTATACAGGCCCACATGATATACAGACCCATATGGTATACAGCACTGCCCCATGGTATACAGCCCCACATGGTATACAGCACTGCCCCATGGTATACAGCCTCACATGGTATACAGCCCCACATGGTATACAGCCCCACATGATATACAGCACTGCCCCATGTATACAGCCCCACGTTGTATACAGCACAACCCCATGGTATACAACCCCACATGGTACACAGCCCCACATGGTACACAGCACTGCCCCATGGCATACAGCCCCACATGGTACACAGCCCACATGGTATACAGCACTGCCCCATGGTATACAGCCACACATGGTATACCGCAAAGCCCAAAACTCTCTACCCCCCCATGGCCCCACAGTCAATGTTACATTAAAAAAAGCAAAAAAAACACACTCTTCACCTTCTCCTCCTGCCCGTGCTGCTCCCAGCTGTCACCTGTCTCCTGCTCTGCCTTGCACACAGTGAGTGCACGATGACGTCATCGCACACCCACTGTGTGTCAGAGGCAGAGCAGGTAGCGATGGGAGAGGGAGCGTCAGCTGACGCTCTCTCCTCCATCATTGCTGTGAACTGTTCCGGCTTTTATGACACCGGTATAGTTCAATGTGGTGGGGGAGTCAGCGCTGGTGGCAGGCGGGCCCCCCTTCCTCACAGGGGCCCCATAGCAGCTGCGTGATGTGCCACTAGCTGGGGGCCCCTGGGGTAGCGGGGGCCCTAGGCAGTTGCCTGCCCCTAGCGCCAGTCCTGCCTGTGACGCTGCTGTGTGTGCGACCCCAGCTGTTCTCCTGCTCCCTGGCCATGCTCTCCACTGTATGGGTATCCCAGCTGTCAAGCTTCGTGCGCGCCCTCATGCTTTTAAAGGACCCGCAAGTTTTTTTTTTTAAATAAATTTTCTCCCCTCTCCCGCTCTTCTGCTCGGGCCCACTGGGTTTTTACCCGGCACCCCGCCAGGCCAGAACGACCCTGGAGCCAATGATGTGTCACTCAGCTTAATGGGTGCAGCAGTTGTGACACAATCACAGTTTCTAGATGTAAAATGCAGCAGAGTTGAGGATACTGCCAACCCCCCACCTCGCTCACACCAACCTCTTTATGTATATGGTCTAACAATAAGCTGCTTATCAGAGGTGAGGAAGTGGTGAGATCTGGGCTCTCACACTGCTGTAGTCCAGCAGTGATTATCTTCTAGTGATAAAACCTTCATTGTAAGTAATTAACAGCACACAGCTTAATAAGTGACACATAGCGGAATTCAATGTTTTAACCCCTACTTCCTGCTGCCCTGAGATTACATATCAAAATTCTGCTGACAGATTCCCTTTAAATATAAAAGAGTACCACTTAAGGCTCCCAGCAGAGGGCTAGTTATCTTGATAACTAGCTTTCTGTATCAAAACACAGGTGAACTATAAGATGGAAAACAAGTTACAGTTATCCTAAAATTTCAATGAAACATGCTGCTATTGTCCAACGGCTGCAGTAGTATTAGTGTGGTGCTGCCTAGAAACAGTAGCAGATGTAGTAGGAATGTGCTTAGACATGGTTATGAAAGTACCCCCCTCTTAGGCCCCTTTCACATATCTTTTTTTACCATGAGTCGCAATCCATCGTTTTTTGAAAAAAACGGATCCCGTGACTGATGCCGCTGGATCCGTTTTTTTCTCATAGACTTGTATTAGTGACTGATTGCGACGGATGGCCTCACATTTCATCCGTTGTTCACCGGATCCGTTGGAAATTCTTTGTCCGGAGACCGGACACGATGCACAAAGCTATGTTTTTTGTGTCCGTTGAAATATCAGACAGCGACGGATCCATCGCTGTCCATCGTTTGCTAGAGTGAGAGCCTATAGGCGCAGGATCCGGCAACGGATTCGGTTTATTTAACTGAGCATGCTCCTGACAGGTTAAAACACCAAAGAAAGAATAGATATATACACATAGAATACTTATATATATATATATATGTCATTGAGACACACACATATATATATATATATATATATATATATATATAAATATATGAGTTCATAGAGCTCTGCATAGCATAATAATCATTCCCGAACCTGACATGATATGACACATGGTTTACATATAGTAAACCATGTCATATCAAAACGATTTATATATGTCAGTGCTTAATCAATTTAGTAGTTTGTGTTAAGAAAAATTTGGAACTCTAGGAGTTAAATTTAAGGCTATAATCACAGAAAAAAATTGTGTGGGCTCCCTCGCAATTTTCTCCGCTGGAGAGGGAAAGCCAGTGAGTGAGGGCAGATATTAATAGCCTAGAGAGGTACCATTGTTTTTGGCCCCTCCTGGCAAAAAAAATCTGCCCCCAGCTACTCCAGAAAAGGCGCATCTCTAAGATACGCCTTTTCTGGCATTTTGCCTCTCTATTCCCATGGCCTTTAAAAGTGGCTCATGGGTTAATAATAGAGTTGAGCGACTTTTGTTTTTTTAGGGTCGAGTTTCGTTTCGTGAAACCCGACTTTTCCAAAAGTCGGGTCGAGCAAGATCGTCCGATTATAGGGAAAAGTCGGGGTCGTCCCGAAACACGAAACCCAATGTAAGTCAATGGGGAATAAAAGTCGGCAGTGAGAGGAGGACAGGAAACACACCTACAGTGCCCATTTGAATGCCAAAAGCATCAATTCTTCTTACTTAAGCTTGTCAACCTTAATTAACTTCATAATACAAGTTACGCACTGAAAAATGGGGGTTATTTGGCTAAAGTTGTGGGGGGGAGGGCTGGCTCCAGGTTTTCATGTGCCCTGGGCGAAAGAGCGCCCCTTTAACACATACCACAACTCATCATGCTCCGATACGGCAGAGAAATAGCGGTATAGTACAATGAAAAATACTTCACTTTTTACATCTCATGACGAGGCCCATCTATTTCTCCATACAGAATCATTGGTCCCATATAATGTTTTAAACAGTATATGATGAGCTCCACATAATGCTACAGTATATGTTGGTCCCCATGGATGAAGCTCCACTGAGTTATGGGCCCAAATAATGCTCCAAACATAATGGGCCCCATTTCTAATGCTCTAGTGTATAATGGGCCCTGTAAATGCTGCTCCAGTGTCTGATGTCCACCTTTGGAATGTTCCAGTGTATGGTGGGCCCCATCTATCATTCTCCAGAGTATAGTGCTCCCCAAAAATTGCTGTCCCAACATTGAAAACAATCAAATAAGTCTCCTCGCTAGGGAATCCCTGTACTAGTCTGGACTCCTCATCGTCCCCATCTTCCATCTCACTGCACAGTATTTCAACCTTGCAAGTGCTGTGATCCTGAGCAAGCAGGGGGGGCCCACTCGTTGGCGACGGCACTGGCACAGGGCCCCTGATAGTACGGTGGTGTGTCTGATGGCGGGTGGGCCGAACCTGCACTTTCATCTGCAGCTTCCTCTTTGTCACCGTGTAAGATGGAACTGTATATGGGAAGGGTAACCTGAGTTTCATCAGGGTCAGATTCAGGCCGTGTAGCGTGCGAGGGGAATGTAGTGGTCTGGGTCAATGTACCAGCAGATTCATCGAGCAGTGGCTTGGCATCAGTGCACTTGTGTCGTCCCCAGGAGTACGGTCGCCACAGTGGCATTACCTTCCTCCTAGGGAGTGTGATGTCATGCTTGGGAGCAACGAACGATCTCTCTAGCAGGTTAACTGATTGGGCGGCGTTATTCCCACGAGTCATGACCCTCCAAACAGCGTTCATGAAGGCAAAGTGTTTGTTTTACGTGGGCAGTATGGTTACAAAGCTGAACGTTAAAGGAATGTCCAGAAGGGCACCACCAGGAGTGGAGCCTACGGCGTAATTTGACTCAACACGGGCAACCTCAACCATGCAAGCTACAGAAAAGATACACACATTGCAAGCTTAATTCCGTTAACGAACGAGACTCCGTCATGCCCCGCGGTCCGAGTCCGGCTTAATAGAGGGAAACGTGAGGCTCTGGCACATGAGATTGGCCAATAACTGGTGTGTCATGCCCTTACATGTCCGGGGCCGCATGTGCGCTACACTGAAAAGGCCAGCGTTTGTTGCTTACAGGTGCAGATAACCCGCTGAACAAAGTTAGTGATGGGGATCACTGATTACAATTATTACCCGCGAACAATGATTTCCCAGTAAGTGCAGGTCAACCGCAGTTCCGGAATTAGGCCTAACCGTCATTCCTGAAAAAATGAAAAACTTACGTGTGCAAACCACAGGTGCTGTAGCTTGCTTAACAGCTCGCCAGCCGTTCTCAGGCCCAGTATGGATTACACGTGATTGCACAAAGGTGAGAAAGGGTACCGTATCCCCGGATAACATGTATGGATAGCATAGTGTACACATTCAAAATATATGTCTATACATCAGGAGGCAGGCTCAAACGGTGTTAGGCCCAGTATGGATTGCACGTGATTGCACAAAGGTTAGAAAGGGTACCGTATCCCCGGATAACATGTATGGATAGCATAGTGTACACATTCAAAATATATGTCTATACATCAGGAGGCAGGCTCAGACGGTGTTAGGCCCAGTATGGATTGCACGTGATTGCACAATGGTTAGAAAGGGTACCGTATCCCCGGATAACATGTATGGATAGCATAGTGTACACATTCAAAATATATGTCTATACATCAGGAGGCAGGCTCAGACGGTGTTAGGCCCAGTATGGATTGCACGTGATTGCACAAAGGTTAGAAAGGGTACCGTATCCCCAGATAACATGTATGGATAGCGTACACATTCAAAATATATGTCTATACATCAGGAGGCAGGTTCAAACGGTGTTAGGCCCAGTATGGATTGCACGTGATTGCACAATGGTTAGAAAGGGTACCGTATCCCCGGATAACATGTATGGATAGCATAGTGTACACATTCAAAATATATGTCTATACATCAGGAGGCAGGCTCAGACGGTGTTAGGCCCAGTATGGATTGCACGTGATTGCACAAAGGTTAGAAAGGGTACCGTATCCCCAGATAACATGTATGGATAGCGTACACATTCAAAATATATGTCTATACATCAGGAGGCAGGTTCAAACGGTGTCAGGCACAGTATGGATTTGACGGCCCAGACTACACAGCGGAGGAGCAGGGAGAGGTAAAGATTGCAAATGCTAAGGCCCTGCCCAAGCAAGGGGGGCCCACTCGTGGGTGTCGGTACTGGCACTGGGCCCCTCATAGTACGGCGGTGTGTCTGACGGTGGGTGTGCACCACCACCGTCAGAGACACTTGATTGCACTATGAGGGACCCTGTGCCAGTGTCCGCGCCCAAGAGTCGGCCTACCCACCTGTCCAGGGCAACGGCACTCGCACGGTGTCGTGCGCTAGGTGGTGACCCCGGCCATGGGGGGGGGAGGCAGCACAGTTAGGGAGTTTTAGAAAGTGGCATATGTTGATGTTGGACATTCAGCTGATGCAAAAGGTCAAATAGGTCAAGTCCCAGGAAGAGGTGGACCAAAGCAAGCCATTTTTCTGTCACCCTATGTGTCATCAGGGGAAGGTGGGACAAAATCCTTGGAAACCCATGCGTGGTTCATTTTAATGAAGGTTAGATCATCCACATTTTGGGTTGACAGACGGGTCCTTTTTTCTGTCAGGATTGATCCAGCTGCACTGAAGACTCTTTCCGATAGCACACTTGCAGCTGGGCAAGCGAGCTCCTGTAAGGCATATTGTGCCAATTCAGGCCAGGTGTCCAGTTTAGCGGCCCAATAGTCAAAGGGGAATGACCTGTGTGGGAGAACATCGATATGGGAGGAAAAGTAGTTTGTAACCATAGTTGACAACTGCTGTCTCCTGTCACTTTCCATCGATGCAGTAATACCAGTTGTGTGAGCGGTACTTGAAAAATCAGTCCACAACATTGTCATGAAACCCCTGTCTCCAACGCCACTTCTGCTGTGTGCACCACGAACACCTCTGCCAAGCTGACCCCGGCCCGTACGGCTCGTGTGAGGACCATCACCGCTGCTGTGTGCTGGGAATGCCTCAAGCAACCGATTTACCAGAGTTGGTTGTTTATTAGCCAATATTAGGTCAAGGTTCTCCTGTGGCATGATGTTTTGTAATTTGCCTTTATAGCGTGGATCCAGGATGCTGGCCAACCAGTAGTCGTCATCGTTCATCATTTTGGCAATGCGGGTGTCCCTTTTTAGGATCTGCAAGGCATAATCTGACATGTGGGCCAATGTTCCCGGAGTCAATGATGCACTGCGAGTGCTGGTTGGAGGAGCACTTTCTAGCAAATCCACATCCCTCCAGTCACGCCCAAACCCTGTACCAGAACTTGCCACGCCAACATTTTCACTTGCCCCACGAGATGCATCCTCCTCCCCTAAGTAATCATCCCCATCATCCTCCTCCTCCTCTTCTTCCTCCACCTCGTCCAGGAGAGGTCCCTGAGCAGACAATGGCTGAATGTCATCAAGGATTCCCTCCTCCTCTTCCTCCTCATCAACATTGGCTGCAGAAGCCTGCTCCTTAAGATGCGTCAAAGTTTGCATGAGCAGACACATAAGTGGGATGCTCATGCTTAGGATGGCGTCTTCTGCGCTTACCAGCCGTGTGCATTCCTCAAAACACTGAAGGACTTTACAGAGGTCTTTCAGCTTCGACCACTGCACACCTGTCAACTCCATGTCTGCTCTCAAAGTGCCTGGCCGTGTATCCTCCCACAAATGCATTATGGCCTGCCTCTGCTCGCACAGCCGCTCCACCATGTGCAGGGTGGAGTTCCACCTTGTTGCAATGTCGATAATGAGGCGGTGGTTGGGAAGGTGGAGCAATCGCTGCAGCTTCTGCATACAAATGGAGTGTACAAGCGACCGGCGGATGTGCGCGCACAGTCTTCGCACCTTCTGGAGCAGGGCTGTTAACTCCGCATAATTTTTGAGGAAGAACTGCACCACCAGGTTCAAGGTGTGAGCCAAGCAAGGTATGTGGCTGAGTTTTGAAAGGGCTATGGCTGCCACAAAATTACGGCCGTTATCACTAACTACCTTGCCTGCCTCAAGATGTACACTGCCCAGCCATGACTCAGTTTGTCGCTTCAAGTACTCGGCCAGCACCTCGGCGGTGTTTCTGTCGCCCAAACACATCATCTGCAACACAGCCTGCTGACGCTTTCCACTAGCTGCTCGATAGGGGGACACATCGTGTGCAACAGTGGCAGCTGCAGATGGAGTGCTCGTACGACTGCGCTCTGTGGACGAGCTTTCGCTTCTGGAGGAGGAGGAGGAGGGTCGACCGCCTACAGCCAACTGTTTCCTATACCGTGGGCTAGGCAGCACTGTCCCACCACCACTGTCCCCTGTGGACCCTGCATCCACCACATTAACCCAGTGCACAGTGATGGACACGTAACGGCCCTGGCCATGCCGACTGGACCATGCATCAGTTGTGAGGTGCACCTTTCCGCTCACTGACTGCTTGAGTGCATGGACAATGCGGTCTTTCACATGATGGTGGAGGGCTGGGATGGCTTTGCGAGAGAAGAAGTGGCGACTGGGTAGGTCATAGCGTGGTACTGCATAGGCCATGAGTTCGCGGAAAGCTGTGCTTTCCACCAACCGAAAGGGCATCATCTCAAACGAGATTAGTTTGGCAATGTGGGCGTTCAAACCCAGTGTACGCGGATGAGAGACTGAGTACTTTCTTGACCTACTCATAGTGTCTGGGAGGGTGAGCTGGACTTGAGAGCTGCATATGGTGGAAGTAGCGGTGGACAGGGCGGACTGAGAGAGGGTTGATGATGGTGATGGAGTTGTTGTTCTTTCTGATGGCCTAGAATCAGTCTTTCGTTGATATAACAGTGGGATTCCCTGACTGCTGTGGCATTGCAACGACACCTCAACATTTGCTGCTGTGCTAACCGGTGGGCTTACAGTGGGGGAAACAATGTAGCATTGCTGACTACCTTCGTTGTGATCAGTTGCACATGTGGCACTTGAGGTTTGGTGTTGTGTCCACGCTTGCAAGTGCATGGTGGTTAAATGTCTAAGCATGCAACTGGTATTCAAATTTTTCAGATTTTTCCCTCGGCTAAAGGTCTTTGCGCACTTCTTACAGATAACCTTGGCCTGATCATGAGGATTTTGTTCAAAAAAGTGCCACACTGCACTCTTCCTACTTTGGCAGACATTTTGCGGCCTAGCACGCTGTGATCTTTTGACCCTCTGGACAAGCTGTCCAGCAACTCTTTTGATGTTTGGAACCTGTCTTTGGAGTGCTCCGGGCCTGCCAGATAACAGCTGTTGCGATGTCGATGTCTGCTGTGGATGCTCCTCATCTGAGCTATTGGAAGCAGCACCCTCTTCCCCCAATGGATGCCAATCTGGGTCAACAACTGGGTCATCCATCACCTCCTCTTCTATGTCATGTGCACCTTCCTCTGTGTCACCGTGTATGGTGGTATAGTGTGTGGGAAGGGGCACCTGAGTCTCATCAGGGTCAGAATCTGGCTCTGTACACTGCGAGGACAATGTAGTGCTCTGAGTGAATGTACCAGCAGAATCATCCATCAGCGGCTGTGCATCAGTGCACTCCATGTCAGATTCATCTTGGCCTGGGTAATTCACCATTTCACTTGATAATCCAGGCATGGTATGTGAAAACAGCTCCATGGAGTAATCAGTAGTATGGCCTGCGTCATCCTTCAATCTTGGTTGGGGTGAAGGACACAAGGAAAGGTGTGGTTCATGAACATGAGCCTCCAATGACGACTCAGTGCTTTTACTTTTTACAACTGAAGAAGAGGCGATAGAGCTGGAGGCTGAGTCAGCAATGTAAGACAAAACTTTTTCCTGATGCTCTGGCTTTAAAAGCGGTTTGCCAACTCCTAGAAAACTAAGCCTTCGAAGCCTTATGGAGCCAGACGATGACGCAGGCTCAACACCTCCTGCATTCGGTCCTATTTTGCTCTTGCCACTACCATCAGATCCACCACCAACACCATCATTACCAGCTGCCATCCCCCGCCCAATTCCACGGCCTCTTCCACCAGCCTTCCTCATTTTTGGTAGAAATGTAGAAAAAAATCCAACAAACTATATAGTAATGTAAAACAAGGTACAAGGTGTCTATAGGACAGGGGAGATTTTGAATTTCTGCACACACTAGTGGACACAGGACACTTTTGGATTGTGTGAGGCCCACTTAATATCTGAGCGCTATGTCACAGGCTCGATGGCACAGCTGTGACCAAAGTGACTAGAGGATAAGGGAGATTTTGAATTACTGCAGACACTTGTGGACACTGGACACTTTTGGATTGTGTGAGGCCCACTGAATATCTGAGCGCTATGTCACAGGCTCGATGGCACAGCTGTGACCAAAGTGACTAGAGGATAAGGGAGATTTTGAATTTCTGCTCACACTAGTGGACAATGGACACTTTTGGTTTGTGTGAGGCCCACTGAATATCTGAGCGCTATGTCACAGGCTCGATGGCACAGCTGTGACAAAAGTGACTAGAGGATAAGGGAGATTTTGAATTTCTGCAGACACTTGTGGACACTGGACACTTTTGGATTGTGTGAGGCCCACTGAATATCTGAGCGCTATGTCACAGGCTCGATGGCACAGCTGTGACCAAAGTGACTAGAGGATAAGGGAGATTTTGATTTTCTGCTCACACTAGTGGACAATGGATACTTTTGGATTGTGTGAGACCCACTGAATATCTGAGCGCTATGTCACAGGCTCGATGGCACAGCAGTGACCAAAGTGACTAGAGGATAAGGGAGATTTTGAATTTCTGCTCACACTAGTGGACACTGGACACTTTTGGATTGTGTGAGGCCCACTTAATATCTGAGCGCTATGTCACAGGCTCGATGGCACAGCTGTGACCAAAGTGACTAGAGGATAAGGGAGATTTTGAATTTCTGCAGACACTTGTGGACACTGGACACTTTTGGATTGTGTGAGGCCCACTGAATATCTGAGCGCTATGTCACAGGCTCGATGGCACAGCTGTGACCAAAGTGACTAGAGGATAAGGGAGATTTTGAATTTCTGCTCACACTAGTGGACAATGGACACTTTTGGATTGTGTGAGGCCCACTGAATATCTGAGCGCTATGTCACAGGCTCGATGGCACAGCTGTGACAAAAGTGACTAGAGGATAAGGGAGATTTTGAATTTCTGCAGACACTTGTGGACACTGGACACTTTTGGATTGTGTGAGGCCCACTGAATATCTGAGCGCTATGTCACAGGCTCGATGGCACAGCTGTGACCAAAGTGACTAGAGGATAAGGGAGATTTTGATTTTCTGCTCACACTAGTGGACAATGGACACTTTTGGATTGTGTGAGGCCCACTGAATATCTGAGCGCTATGTCACAGGCTCGATGGCACAGCAGTGACCAAAGTGACTAGAGGATAAGGGAGATTTTGAATTTCTGCTCACACTAGTGGACAATGGACACTTTTGGATTGTGTGAGGCCCACTGAATATCTGAGCGCTATGTCACAGGCTCGATGGCACAGCTGTGACAAAAGTGACTAGAGGATAAGGGAGATTTTGCATTTCTGCAGACACTTGTGGACACTGGACACTTTTGGATTGTGTGAGGCCCACTGAATATCACAGCGCTATGTCACAGGCAGAAATTGGCTAGTGTATCACAAACTACAAGGTGTATGTAGAATTGGGCAGAATAGGAATCTCCCTAGAGTGCAGGTCTGTAAGAACGGAACATGTCCTCGACTTATTCTCACAGAGTGACACACTGATAGCTTCACTGTGGCTGTGATAACAGCCGTTACACGGTACTGTGTGAGGAGCGTACACCGCTGTATGGTGTGAAAAAATGCACGCTCAGTACCTCAGCAGGACAAAAAAAAAAATTGGGATTGCTTTTAAAAAAGCAGTTTGCAGAGCAGTGGGTAAACAGCAATGCAGCTGTCAGGAAGCCTTAGAAGGCAGCCCAACAACCAACACCACTGAGACACCACAATATAGCCTTCCCTTGCACTGCACACACAGTGACTGGTGTGTTGTACAGGCAAAATCGCTAGCAGCAGAAGCAGTTTTTTTTTCTTCTTCCCTGCCTAACGCTCTCCCTACAGAATCAGCAGCAACCTCTCCCTATGCTAAGATCGGCAGAAGTAAGATGGCGGTCGGCGTGCACACCCTTTTATACCCCCTGTGACGCCCACCAAAGCAAGCCAATCACTTGCATGCCCTTCTGAAAGATGGTGGTGACCCGTGCCTATGTCATCACGTTGCCCACAGTGTCCGTGGATCCTGATTGGCTGAAAAAGAGCGCAAAACAAACTTTTGAAACGCGACTTTGGCGCGTAAGTCGCCGACCTCGTGGCCGACTTCATCCTAGGGTCGGGTTTCGTTTCATAAAACCCGACTTTGCCAAAAGTCGGCGACTTTTGAAATTTTTCGACCCGTTTCGCTCAACTCTAGTTAATAATAATGGGTTAATGTCACCTTGCTATTGAAAGGTGACATTAATCCTGGTAAATAATGGAGAGATGTCAATAAGAATTACGCCTGCGCAGGAGCCGCAACAGAAGCAAGGAAGAGGACGTCATCGCATGAAGATGGGAGGCGCCGGACATGGACCTGAGACACCCATCGGACCGGACCACCCCTGGGTGAGTATAATCTAACTTGTTTTTCTTCTCTTTCAGGTTACATCAGGGGCATATCTACAGTATTATAGAATGCTGTAGACAAGCCCCTAATGGCGGTGGCCACAGCTTATATGCGAAAAATGAGGTGACAGATTTCCTTTATGCAATGGTTTGTGAAACATGCTTTGTATCCAGAATAAAGAAAAATCTTTCAAGTAGAAGATAACTGGGTTAATGATTAACGATCTCAGTGATTTTATAGGGTACTTTAAATTTATATTTAGATCCTAATTTAGCAGAAAGAACTTTAAGTTTGATGTTTCTAGTGGGAAACCATACCTTGTCCCCAACATTATGCTTGTCCCATCCTTCTGCCTCATATTTGCGGTAGGCATCTGGCTACCTTGTGTCCTCCTTAAGTTTTTTCTAACCTCAAAACAGATAAGCATTAGCCTGTCCATGGATTTAGTGGATTCTAGGGTTTTCCTTTCATAGGACAAATATGATGAATACCTGAAAAATTCTTATAAAAACCAGTGGCGCTACATGAGGGTATAACAGCTGCAAATTAACAGATAATGCCACCTATTATCTGGATGATATTGAAAAATTACTTAAAAATGTATATTTGCGCTAGTAATACCCACAATATTGTCTCTCTTCAAAAACAAACATGCAATATAAAAGTATATATATTTGTGTAGATAAATTCCTTTTATGATCTCAAAAACCACATCAGTAGTGCAACTAAATAACACAAAATGAACAATAAATTAAGGAGGAAGCAGATAAACTAAAAAACCAAACCGCTCCCCCACATAGTAGTATGTAAAATTAGGCACACATAAATGCACCTGGAATTGGCAAAAAATAAAAAAGCTTTTTTAGTCTCAATTCAAATAGCGCACATACCTATTGTACTCCCCCGCTTGATTTCCTTATAATCCAATAGTGAAGCGGCGTGGATAGAAAAAATAATAATAATGATCACGAAAAGATCTGGGTAAATATTGCAAGAGGGTTACCGTTAATGATGTCCAAAGTGCTAACGGGGGATGCTCCGGCCGGTAGCAATCCCCCTGTTCACCGCTGATACTCCACCCGTTGACAGAAGGGCGAGAAGCGGAGGACGCTGTTTGGAGCCGGCAAGGTACAGGACCTTGCGTGACGTCACAGTCACGTGTCAGAGCACGTGATCGGCTTGAAAAAGATTGACAGAAATTTGGACCAATCCTACGCGTTTCGGAGGCTTACTGCTTCCTTCATCAGGGATGGACCCTGCCAATAAGGTGGCACCTATATACCCAGCCGATGTGATCATACATTATTACTAGTGTTGAGCATTCCGATACCGCAAGTATCGGGTATCGGCCGATACTTGCTGTATCGGAATTCCGATACCGACTTCCGATATTTTTTCAATATCGGAATTCGGCATCGGAATCGGAAGTTCAGTTGATTGACGGCCTGACGTCATCATGATGCGCGGTGTGTGCGCATCATGATGCGCCGTCATTTCGGGCCTTCCGGGGGTCTCTGCCGGCCTGCCGGGGGGCTGTGCCGGCCTGCCGGGGGGCTGTGTGGACTGCCCGGGGTCTGTACCGGCCTGCCGGGGGGCTGTGCCGGCCTGCCGGTGGTCTGTGCACCCTGTGGGGGTCTGTACCGGCCTGCCGGGGGGCTGTGCCGGCCTGCCGGGGGGCTGTGCTGATGTCCGGGGGTCTGTACAAGCATCGTCCGATGGGACTACAAGTCCCATCGGGCGATGCCTGCTACTATGACAGTGATTGACACATTAGCCAATGATGGGACAGTAGTAGTCCCATCATCCGGCTAATGTGTTAAATGTTAAAAAAAAAAAAAAAAAAAAAAAAAAAATACTACATACATACTACATGCATGCTACATACATACTACATGCATGCTACATACATACTACATATATACTACATACATACTACATACTACATACATACTGCATGCTACATACATACTACATACATACTACATGCATGCTACATACATACTACATATATACTACATACATACTACATACATGCTACATACATACTGCATGCTACATACATACTACATACATACTACATGCATGCTACATACATACTACATGCATGCTACATACATACTACATATATACTACATACATACTACATACATGCTACATACATACTGCATGCTACATACATACTACATACATACTACATACATACTACATGCATGCTACATACATACTACATATATACTACATACATACTACATACATGCTACATACATACTGCATGCTACATACATACTACATACATACTACATACATACTACATATATACTACATGCATGCTACATACATACTACATATATACTACATGCATGCTACATACATACTACATGCTACATACATACTACATATATACTACATACATACTACATACATGCTACATACATACTGCATGCTACATACATACTACATACATACTACATACATACTACATGCATGCTACATACATACTACATGCATGCTACATACATACCACATACATACTACATGCTACATACATACCACATATATACTACATACATACAATACATTCATACAATACATACATAGACATACAGTACATATAACATAGAGTAACATACTTACCAATACTTGTCACATTGTTCCCCGAAGCCATTGTCTTTTCCGGGATAAATATTAACATAACAAACCACAAAAATACTCACCCACGATCCGAAGCAGTCCACGAGTGTGTCCCACGACGATCTTGGGTAGAGAACTGCAGCATCAGATGATGCTGCCGTTCTCTACGGGCTGCAGGAATCCAATGACGGAAGGTAGGTATCCTTCCGCACTGTATTCCTCCGCCACTTAAAAAAAAAAAGTCCCTAGTCTCACTTTATGCCATTGCTGTGTGGGAATTTCCCACACAGCAATGGCATAAAGTGAGACTAGGGACTTTTTTTTTTTTTAAGTGGCGGAGGAATACAGTGCGGAAGGATACCTACCTTCCGTCATTGGATTCCTGCAGCCCGTAGAGAACGGCAGCATCATCTGATGCTGCAGTTCTCTACCCAAGATCGTCGTGGGACACACTCGTGGACTGCTTCGGATCGTGGGTGAGTATTTTTGTGGTTTGTTATGTTAATATTTATCCCGGAAAAGACAATGGCTTCGGGGAACAATGTGACAAGTATTGGTAAGTATGTTACTCTATGTTATATGTACTGTATGTCTATGTATGTATTGTATGAATGTATTGTATGTATGTAGTATATATGTGGTATGCATGTAGTATGTATGTAGTATGTATGTAGCATGCATGTAGTATGTATGTAGCATGCATGTAGTATATATGTAGTATGTAGTATGAATGTAGTATATATGTAGTATGTATGTAGCATGTAGTATGTAGCATGCATGTAGTATATATGTAGTATGTATGTAGCATGTAGTATGTATGTAGCATGCATGTAGTATATATGTAGTATGTAGTATGAATGTAGTATATATGTAGTATGTATGTAGCATGTAGTATGTAGCATGCATGTAGTATATATGTAGTATGTATGTAGCATGTAGTATGTATGTAGCATGCATGTAGTATATATGTAGTATGTATGTAGCATGTAGTATGTATGTAGCATGCATGTAGTATATACGTAGTATGTAGCATGTAGTATGTATGTAGCATGCATGTAGTATGTAGCATGTAGTATGTATGTAGCATGCATGTAGTATATATGTGTTATGTATGTAGCATGTAGCATGCATGTAGCATGCATGTAGTATGTATGTAGTATATATGTGGTATGTATGTAGCATGCAGTATGTATGTAGCATGCATGTAGTATATATGTAGTATGTATGTTGCATGTAGTATTTATGTAGTATGAATGTAGCATGTATGTAGTATGCATGTAGTATGTATGTAGCATGCATGTAGTATGCATGTTGTATGTATGTAGCATGTAATTTTTTTTTTTTTTTTTTTTTACATTTAACACATTAGCCGGATGATGGGACTACTACTGTCCCATCATTGGCTAATGTGTCAATCACTGTCATGGTAGCAGGCATCGCCCGATGGGACTTGTAGTCCCATCGGACGATGCCTGCACAGACCCCCGGAGCCTGCACAGACCACCGGCAGGCCGGCACAGCCCCCCGGCAGGCCGGCACAGCCCCCCGGAGCCTGCACAGCCCCCCGGCAGGCCGGCACAGCCCCCCGGCAGGCCGGCACAGCCCCCCGGCAGGTCGGCACAGCCCCCCGGAGCCTGCACAGACCACCGGCAGGCCGGCACAGACCACCGGAGCCTGCACAGACCCCCTGGCAGGCCGGCACAGCCCCCCGAAAGGCCCGTACAGACCCCAGAGAGGCTGTACAAGGGCAGGAAAGGGTTTTTCTTATTCCGATACCGGAAGTCCCATAGACTTGAATGGGACTTCCGGTATCGGAATCGGCGATACCGATACTTTTTTTAAAGATCGGCCGATACCATCCGATACGATACTTTGAAGTATCGGACGGTATCGCTCAACTCTAATTATTACTTATTAAAAGCAAATAACTCTATTTCACTATTTAAACCATTTGGCATAAGCGTATTCATCTTAAAAATCCACTCGCTTTCCACTTTAGACATTTGTTCAATGAAATTACCTTTTCTCCAACTTTTTTTAACTATCTTAATGCCAGTTACCGTAATACCCCTAATAGAACTCCCATGGTGAATACAAAAATGATTAGAAAGGGGGTGACCAGTGAATTTATTAATAATATTGCGAAGGTGTTCTGCAATTCGTACCTGCATGGGACGAATAGTCCTTCCAATATACATTTTACCACATGGACAAGTTAACCCATAAATGACTCCTTTGGTATTACAATTAATAAAATCAGTGATTTTATTGTCAATCCCTCTATTGGTAATCATTTTTTGCTTCTTTGTATTTAATTTCTTGCACGGTCCACATTTTTTACATGGAAAAAAACCACTTGGCAGTTTAAATTCACCTTTATCTTGTTTATTTGGGATTCTAGGTATTGAGGGCGCAATCAAATTTCCAAGGTTATTAGCTTTTCGAAATACAAATCTGGGGTGCTCAGGCAGCAATTCCCCTATAATTTTATCGCTCTGCAAAATGTTCCAATGCTTTCTGACAATATTCCTAATTATTCCAACATTGGAGTTATATTGCAAAACAATCGGAATATTTTCCTCAACCCCAAAAGCATCCTGAATATTTTCCTTAATAGGGTCCAATAATTGAACTCTTGGTATTTTTCTAACTGTCTCTGTGGTTTTTTCCAATAATTTAATATCGTATCCTTTATCCTTAAATTTATTGTTCATAGATTCTGCTTCTTTTTCAAAATCTTGTAATTTAGAACAAATTCTATGAGCTCTGATGAGCTGACTCTTTGGGACGTTCAAGAGCCATTTTGGGAGATGACAACTATCTAAAGAGATAAAATTCTTTGAATCCGTAGGTTTATGGTATACTTGGGTTTGGATAGTGTTCTCCTCAATAAAAATATTTAAATCTAAAAAATTCACCTCCTTCTGGCTGGTAGTGGCACAAAAATTTAAAAAATAACAATTTTTATTTAGATCACTTAAAAACTTATTCAATAAAATGTCACCACCTGACCAAATGAAAAAAATGTCATCAATGAAACGGCGCCAGAGCACCAAATTCGGACACAATTCTTCATCAATAAAAATGGTCTCAAGCTCCCATTTTCCCACATATAGGTTGGCGTAGCTAGGGGCGAATCTTGTACCCATAGCTGTGCCCCATTTCTGGGAGTAGTAGTTCATCTCGAATTTAAAATAATTATGGTTTAAGATGAATTCAATGCAATCCAAAATAAATTCCCTCTGTTCTTTAAGTATCACACTATTCTTGGATAAAAAATACTCAACTGCTTCACAACCTTTTTCATTTTGTATCACCGTATATAATGAGGTGATATCAAGGGTCCCCATAATATAATGATCCTGCCATACTAAATTTTTCAAAAGTTTTAAAATGTGAGTACTATCTTTTAAATATGTAGGAAGAGTGGAAGTTATCTTTTGTAAGTGACAATCCACATATTTGGACAAGTTAGATGTTAGTCCACCTATGGCCGATATAATAGGTCTGCCCGGTGGTTTAAACAAATTCTTGTGCACCTTTGGTAAATAATAAAAATAGGGGACCCTTGGGTACGGAGTATTAATAAAATCTCTCTCTTGCTTATTTAAAAAACCTTTTTCAAAGCCTTTTTTTATAAGTTCTCCCATTTCTTGGATGTAATCATCAGAAGGATCATTTTCCATTAATTGATATGTCTGTGTGTCTGCTAAAATCCGAAAGGCTTCCTTTTGATAATCTTTTGTATTCAGGATGACAATCCCGCCGCCCTTATCAGCTGGCCTAATGATAATATTTTTATTATTCTGAAACTGACTAATAGCATCTTCCTCCTTCCTTGTTAAATTATGCTTATATCTCTTACATTTTTTATCTGAAACCTTCCTAATGTCCTGTATGACATTATTCTGGAAGGCATCAAAAGCTTCAGAATATTCATGAATAGGATTAAAATTGGATTTCTTTCTTAATCCAGTATGTGTATACAAATTCTCCCCAACTGGTTGGTCAACCAAGTCAGTACCAGATAATTTCTTTTTAATATAATATTTTTTTATGGCTAGTTTCCTCATGAACATCTTAATGCCAATGAATGACTGAAATTTGTTAAAACGTGCACTAGGTGCATATTTTAGACCTTTATTTAATAGGCAAATCTCATTATTCGCAAGTGTATGATCACTAAGATTAAAAATTTTTTGTTGCTGTTGAGAAATAGGGGGATTTATTTGCGTTGATAATGAGTTATTCTTTTTTTTGGCGAATTTCCCGCCCCTGCAACCCCTTTTACGTGTTTTCTTTGGGCCAACTGAAAAAACGGAAGATAAGCATTAGCCTGTCCATGGATTTAGTGGATTCTAGGGTTTTCCTTTCATAGGACAAATATGATGAATACCTTACTCAAAGTCTGAGGGGTAGGCAATTTAGACAAAAGGACAAATTGACACTGTTTGTTAATTTATCAGCTATCACCCAAGTTACAGTTTTTCTTTCTGAGGATGGCAGATCAGAGTCCATGGAGAAGTTGGTACATGGAATTTTAGGAACAAGCAAAGACTGTAGAAGTCAAGAAGTTCAGGTTTGGGAAGTCTTCGCTTGGATACATTCCACATACAATAACACATATTCACTATGTAAGGCGGCCAGGGTGGTAGTCGCGGCAACGAGCTGTAGTGTTCTCACACCCTGGCGCCCCATAGATGAAATATAGTGTCCCTTCTGCTGTATGTGCAGCATGTGCAACAGAACACTCACTTTTATTGTCAGAGTCCCCTCTGCTTCTGTCACTCCAGCCTGTCACTCCAGCCTGTCATTCCAACCCCGGATCCACAAGCTCCATAAATAACTCCAGAAACAATGTCTTGTCAGTAGGGCTTCAATCACAGATGCGGCACCGTGTGGACAGGGTGACATTCCTAAGACTTCCCTGTCTTCCTAGCAATCTCTGATCTTCCTGGATAATCTCTGTCCTGTTTTAGCAATCTCTGCTCTTCCAGGACAATATCTGTCCCGTCTTAGCAATCTCTGCCCTTCCTGGACAATCCCTGTCCCGACCTGGCAATCACTGCTCTTCCAGTGTCCCATCTGTGCCTTTAGGTCTACCAACTTTCTGACATTCCCCTGTCTGGCTTTGTAATTAAAGGGTAACAGGCTTGTCGTCTCAGCTTCACCTAGCCCATGCCGAAAGTTTTGGATCCTCCTCGGAATGGTCCTGTTTAAGCTAGTGACCACCTGCATGACACTCAGCCTGGGGCAACTTTTTGCCAAAGCAACCTTATCCCTATGGCTGGCAGACTGTCCTTTCTCACTGCTGCATCTCCACTTCACTGAACACTAACCAGGAAGTGCCTCCCTATATCCCACTGCTCTATGCTGTAATTGTCAGGAACACCGCACTGCACCCGCTTACTGAGGCAGTATGCATGTCCTGAATACAAAACTGTGCACAAAGATACCTGTGGAATGGGGCAGCAGTGGTGACGATGCATGCTCCAGACTCACAGGACCTGAAGCATGTGACTGCTGAGGGCGTGGTCTAAACTCCAGAGAGCTAGGAGCTGAGGAAAACTCCTAGAAAGGTAACTACAGGACAATGTTACCAAGGGGCGTAGACAGAGACAGAAACCAGATCAAGCCAGGGTCAAAGCACAAGATAGCACAACAGTACCAAAGGGTTAGGCAGAATGGATAGTCAGGACGTAGCAATAGATCAGAAAACCAGAACGGGCAATAGACGGTACAATAGGGACAAACTGCAACGGAGTAACTATAGCCAAGCCAGGAGGTCAGAACCGGAAAAGACAATAATACCAAAACGAGAGATGGAGTACAGAGTGAGGGGACAGACCGGGTCATACACGGGAAGCAAACAAGCAATGCAGTGCACACGCATACCAGGGGGGTCAGACACAAAACCAGAACAACAGTATAGCTGACAGAGAACCCTGGTAAAGAGTGAGTATAAATACCCCTCCCAGATCCAGAAAGAGGCCACGTACACTTAACCCTGTGAGTGCAGGGCAAGAGCACTGTCCAAACCATGACAGTAATCATCTGTAACTCCACCCAACTGGAAAACCCCTAATGTTCACTATACTTTTCTATCTCATTCCCTATCTCTATGGTGCCCCTCACTATGGTTCTATGCTATTACCCTATACTATCCCTAATCCTATGAACAGTACGTATTAAGTACATACACAATACAGCAACATCACATGAATACATTAACATTGGTAAATGACAATGTACCACACGTAATCCATGTGAACAGTGTCCAAAGAGGGGGAGGCGTGTGACAGCCTCGGTCATCTCCTTGCACCTATAATCCTCAACTATGGTTGGTCACCAAAAATTCCTGGTTATCAGTCGGATAGTATTGTTAATACCAGGATGACATGCGAGTAATGATTTATAGGATTCCTGACGGACATGCAGACAAAACTAAGGAATGACAAGCAATTTTAGGGTTGTTGTATTGACAGGAGCTATCTCTTGAGATCTAGAGATCTCACAAGATCAAGTAAATCAAAGGACACACCTATACCCTCAGCTGGAATGGAAACTTGTTCAGAGCCCTGGGATTGATATGGACAGAAACTTTAAGAGAGTGCATCAGCTTTAACGTATTTAGTGCCAGGTGCAGCTCCTATTATTTAGAATAAGAAGTGATGTGTGGTACAGACCAACAGTGTTGTGAGTTCATTTTTCCCTTCACCGTTGAGGTCTGACGAACTCCCTCCTCTGGTGAAGGAAGGTAGTGAGGCTGATTACCAAACACCTGGGCAGCTAGATGATGACTGGGTGGCTGGAATTGAGGACTGGATATAAGGCAGCCGACGCCCTTCTGCCTTGCTGGTGATCCTGCTGGATTCTTGGAGACCAGTCTGATTCCTGCGTCTCAAAGCTAAGTTTTTCTGCTCTGCTTTGTACACTTCAGTTTTGTTTTTGTTTTGCCTTGTTTTTTGGGAGTTCTGCCATCCCCGGCCGGGGGTGAGCTGAATTCCATTTTTGTCTCTGATCTGTTGATCTTTTGCTCTGTCTTCAGAATATACCTGAGTGCTGATTTAGTCTTTTGAAGCCTAGCGACTTCAGGGCCTGTTTTTCCTATCAGTCGGTTGGCACATTTTGGATAGGGTTTTTGCGGATGGCAGACAGCAGCTTTCCTATCCTGTCCTATTTTAGTTAGCTTGGACCCCATCATTTGCTCAACCTATCTTTCTATCTGTTTTAGTGTTTTCATCTTGCTTCACCGTCATTATATGTTGGGGGCTGCCTATTGCTTTGGGGTCTGCTCTGGGGCAGTTTACTTTTTCCCCTTTCTGTCGTTAGGCTATGTAGTTCTCCGGCTGTGATCGAGGGGTCTAGGGCACCGTAGGAACCCCCCACGGCTACTGCTAGTTGTTGTGGATAGGTTCAGGGGTCTGCAATCCGATAGCTGCCAACCTCTCTGGTTTTTCTGGACTTAGCTAGTATTTTGTTTTTTCCTCCTTCGGTGACTCATCATAACAGAATCACCAGCCATACCGCAGATCCTAGGGTACTCAATAGCAGGAGAGAATAGTAAAAAAAAAAAAAGTGTATCAGAATTTTTTTTTGGTGCATATTTTTTCCTCTATATCTCTGAGGCCATAGGGGGAATTTTTCTCTCAATGGAGATGAAGCAATTGTCTGATCGTGTGGAGAAGCTCACTGCTGAAGTGCGGGGAATTTCTGCCTATCTTGCTCATTCACATGCTGCTGAACCAAAGATTCCTACTCCTGATGTATTTTTTGGGGATCGGTCTAAATTCTTGAATTTCAAGTAATTTCAAGTTAATTAATTAATTGTAAATTATTTTTTGCCTTGAAGCCTAACTC
The DNA here is from genome assembly GCF_039654945.1 of Dendrobates tinctorius. Classification (NCBI taxonomy): domain Eukaryota; kingdom Metazoa; phylum Chordata; class Amphibia; order Anura; family Dendrobatidae; genus Dendrobates; species Dendrobates tinctorius. The sequence goes on from NW_027361738.1 coordinate 13,749,589, forward strand.
GTCGGGGAACTCCGCGCAGCAGGTTAAAATTGTCATCTCTTTGCTACGCGGCGATCCCCAGGATTGGGCGTTTTCTTTGAAACCTGATGATCCTATTCTGAATAATGTGAATGCATTTTTTCAAGCCTTGGGGTTGTTGTATGATGAACCTAATGCTATTGATCAGGCTGAAAAGACCCTGTTGGCATTAAGCCAGGGTCGGGATTCGGCAGAGTTGTACTGTCAAAAATTCCGAAAGTGGGCGGTCCTTACTATCTGGAATGATGGTGCCTTGGCAGCCCTCTTTCGGAAGGGTTTGTCAGAAACTGTAAAGGATACTATGGTGGGATTTCCTGTTCCCTCTGGTCTTGACGATTCTATGTCATTAGCCATTCAGGTGGATCGGCGTTTACGTGAACGCAAAACTACATGAGAGATGTTGCCACCTGTTGAACAAATGTCTGAACCTATGCAATGTGATAGAGTTTTGTCTAGGGCGCAACGTCAGGAGTTCAGAAGGCGTAATAAGCTGTGTTTTTTTGTGGAGATGCCTCGCATATTATTTCTGTCTGCCCTAATTGAGAGAAACGTTGTGCACACACGTTTTCTGTGGGTGGTGTTCAACCTAAGTTTCTTCTGGCAATTACTCTGATCTGCTCCCTGTCCATATTTTCCGCCAAGGCTTTTGTGGATTCAGGAGCAGCTCTGAACCTGATGGACTTGGATTTTGCTAAACGTTGTGGATTTCCTATGACACCTCTGCGGACGCCTATCCCTTTGAGGGGTATTGATGCTACTCCTTTGGCAAAGAATAAACCTCAGTTTTGGACCCAGGTGGTAATGCGGGTCGCCCCAGACCATCAAGAAAATTGCAGATTTTTGGTGTTGCATAATTTGCATTATACCATTGTTCTGGGGTTCCCCTGGTTGCAAATCCATAATCCAGTTCTGGATTGGAAATCTTTGTCCGTGGTGAGTTGGGGTTGTCGGTGTGCCCTTAGTGATGCTCCTGTTTTCTCCACCTCTCCCCAGTCGCATGATGTTCCTGACTATTTGGCTGACTTTTATGATGTATTTAGTGAGAATGAGTCTGCGTCTTTGCCTCCTCATAGGAGTTATGACTGTGCAATTGAGCTGAACCCGGGGTGTAAATTCCCCAAGGGTCGGCTTTTCAATTTATCTGTACCGGAGCACGAGGCTATGCGATCCTATATTAAGGAGTCGCTGGAGAAGGGTCATATTAGACCATCCTCTTCACCCTTAGGTGCTGGTTTTTTTTTCGTGGCTAAAAAGGATGGTTCATTAAGGCCTTGTATTGACTATCGTGCCCTCAACAAAATTGCTGTTAAATATCAGTATCCGTTACCCCTGATTTCTGATCTATTCTCCAGAGTTAAAGGTGCTTGCTGGTTTACCAAGCTTGACCTCAGGGGGGCGTATAATCTTATTCGCATTTAGCATGGGGATGAATGGAAGATGGCGTTTAATACTCCGGAGGGACATTTTGAGTACCTGGTGATGCCTTTTGGGCTCACTAATGCCCCTTCTGTCTTCCAGTGCTTCATGAACGATATATTCCGAGACTTTGTGGATAAATTTTTAATTATCTATCTGGATGATATTTTGATCTTCTCCAAGAATTGGAACTCTCATGTGGAACATGTTCGGACTGTGTTCCGGATTTTGAGGGAGAATTCCCTGTATGTCAAGGGATCGAAATGCCTTTTTGGGGTACAGAGGATTTCATTTTTGGGATTTATTTTGTCTCCGTCAACTATTGAAATGGACCCGGCCAAGGTACAGGCCATTTATGATTGGGTTCAGCCCACTTCTTTGAAGGCCCTCCAGAAGTTTTTGGGTTTTGCTAATTTTTATCGCAAATTTATAGCTAATTTTTCTGGTATTGCCAAGCCATTGACTGATTTGACTAGGAAGGGTGCTGATGTGCTGAATTGGTCTCCGGAGGCTGTTTCTTCCTTTCAGGAGCTGAAGCGAAGATTCTCTTCTGCTCCGGTTTTGCAGCAACCTGATGTCTCACTCCCGTTTCTGGTGGAGGTGGACGCTTCTGAGATTGGTGCAGGAGCGGTGTTGTCCCAAAAAGATCCTGTGACATCTAAAATGAATCCTTGTGCTTTCTTTTCCCGAAAGTTCTCCCCATCCGAACGTAACTATGATGTGGGGAATCGGGAACTGTTGGCCATGAAATGGGCATTTGAGGAGTGGAGACATTGGTTGGAGGGAGCCAAACACCAAGTCGTGGTCCTTACTGACCACAAGAATTTGATTTACCTGGAGTCGGCCAAGCGCTTGAATCCTAGACAGGCTAGGTGGGCCTTGTTTTTCACACGTTTTGATTTTGTGGTCTCTTTTCTTCCGGGCATTAAGAATGTCAAGGCAGACGCCCTCTCTAGGAGTTTCCTTGCTGATTCTCCTGTTGTGACTAAGCCTGCTACCATCTTAGGCGAGGGGGTAGTTCTTTCTGCCATCTCGCCCGATTTGAGACGTGCTCTGGAAGAGTTTCAGGAGTACAAACCTGAGCGTTGTCCCAGTGGAAAGTTGTATGTTCCTGACCAGTGGAGGAAGAGAGTGATGTCTGAAGTTCATTGCTCTGCATTGGCTGGTCATCCAGGTATTTTTGGTACTAGAGATCTGGTGAGTCGGTCTTTTTGGTGGCCCGCCTTGTCTCATGATGTCAGGAATTTTGTGCAGTCCTGTGGGACTTGCTCCCGGTCTAAACCTTGTTCTCGCTCTAGTGGCTTGTTGATGCCTTTGCCGGTGCCCAGGAGGCCATGGACCCATATTTCAATGGATTTTATCTCTGATATGCCTGTCTCTCAGAGAATGACTGTTATTTGGGTGATTTGTGATAGATTCTCTAAGATGGTCCATCTTGTACCACTCCCTAAGTTGCCATCTTCCTCTGAGTTGATGCCCTTGTTTTTGCAACAGGTGGTTCGCTTGCACGGGATTCCTGAGAACATTGTATCTGACAGAGGAGTTCAGTTTGTGTCTAGATTTTGGAGGACTTTCTGTTCCAAGCTGGGAATTCAGTTGTCCTTCTCCTCTGCGTGTCACCCTCAGACCAATGGGCAGACGGAGAGAACAAACCAGACTTTGGAGTCGTATTTGAGATGTTTTATTTCTGCTGATCAGGATGATTGGGTTTCATTTTTGCCCTTGGCCGAATTTGCTTTAAATAATAGAGCTAGTTCTGCCACTTTGATGTCACCTTTTTTTTGTAACTTTGGGTTTCACCATCAATTTTCTTCAGGGCAGGTGGAGCCTTCTGCCTGCCCAGGTGTTGACACTGTGGTGGAGAGAATGCACCAGATCTGGGACCAAGTAGTGGATAACCTGTCTCTCTCCCAGGAAAAGGCCTAGTGGTTTTCCAACCGGCGTAGGACCGTTGGTCCCCAGTTTAAGGTGGGTGATATGGTTTGGTTGTCATCAAAAAATATCGCTATGAAGGTGGCTTCTCCTAAGTTTAAGCCTAGATTTATTGGACCTTACAAGATTTTGGAGACTATTAATCCGGTCTCTTTTCGGTTGGCTCTTCCTGTCACATTTAAAATTCATAATGTGTTTCATAAGTCCTTGTTGAAGAGGTTTGTTGAACCAGTAGTTCCTGTGGTGGCACCTCCTGACCCTGTATTGGTTGAAGGTAACATGGAATATGAGGTAGAGAAGATACTGGATTCCCGTCTGGCTAGACGGAGACTCCAGTATTTGGTTAAGTGGAAGGGTTATGGTCAGGAGGATAATTCCTGGGTCTCTGCCTCTGATATTCATGCCGAAAGATTGGTGCGTGCCTTTCATCGGGCTCACATGGATCGCTGTTGTGAGTTCATTTTCCCCTTCATCACTGAGGCCCGGGGAACTCCCTCTTCTGGTAAGGAAAGGTAGTAAGCCTGATTATCAGACACCTGAGACTAATGATGATGACTGGCTGAGTGGAGTCACAGACTGGATATAAGGCTGCCTCGCCCATTCTGCCCTGCGGGTGATTTCTCTGTGGACTCCTAGGACACCAGTCTGATTCCTGCTCCTCTAAGCTAAGTTTTCCTGCTTTGCCTGTTGCATTTGTGTTTAGTTTTTGTTTTCCTTTCTTTTCTGGATTCTGCCATTCTCTGCTGGGGTGAGCTGAATCTCCTTTTTCCTGTAGCTCTGTCTTCAGTATATGCCTGAGTACTGACATAGCTTTTTGAAGCCTAGCGTCTTCAGGGCATTTTTCACTGTCAGTCTGTTGGCTCTTATTTTCATAGGGTTTTTCACGGATTGCAGACAGCAGCCTTCCTGTCCTTTTCTATATAGTTAGTTTGGGCCCCGTCTTTGCTCAGTCTATCTTTCTGTCTGTGTTTGTGTTTTCATCTTGCTTCACCGTCATTATTTGTGGGGGGCTGCCTATTGCTTTGGGGTCTGCTCTGGGGCAGTTTAGATTTCCCCTTTCTTTCTTTAGGCCTATTTATATCTCCATCTGTGATCGAGGGGTCTAGGGCATCGTAGGAACCCCCCACGGCTACTGCTAGTTGTGTTGATAAGTTCAGGGGTCTGCAATCCGATAGCTACCAACTTCTCTGGTTTTCTGGACTTAGCTAGCATTTCTGTTTTTGCCTCCTATGGTGACTCAATCATAACAGATCGCCCTGGTGGCATGGATGAGGGTTCGGTGACCCCTCCTCAAGGGGGAGGTACTGTTGTGAGTTCATTTTTCCCTTCACCGTTGAGGTCTGATGAACTCCCTCCTCTGGTGAAGGAAGGTAGTGAGGCTGATTACCAAACACCTGGGCAGCTAGATGATGACTGGGTGGCTGGAATTGAGGACTGGATATAAGGCAGCCGACGCCCTTCTACCTTGCTGGTGATCCTGCTGGATTCTTGGAGACCAGTCTTATTCCTGCGTCTCAAAGCTAAGTTTTTCTGCTCTGCTTTGTACACTTCAGTTTTGTTTTTGTTTTGCCTTGTTTTTTGGGAGTTCTGCCATCCCCGGCCGGGGGTGAGCTGAATTCCATTTTTGTCTCTGATCTGTTGATCTTTTGCTCTGTCTTCAGAATATACCTGAGTGCTGATTTAGTCTTGAAGCCTAGCGACTTCAGGGCCTGTTTTTCCTATCAGTCGGTTGGCACATTTTGGATAGGGTTTTTGCAGATGGCAGACAGCAGCTTTCCTATCCTGTCCTATTTTAGTTAGCTTGGGCCCCATCATTTGCTCAACCTATCTTTCTATCTGTGTTAGTGTTTTCATCTTGCTTCACCGTCATTATATGTTAGGGGCTGCCTATTGCTTTGGGGTCTGCTCTGGGGCAGTTTAGTTTTTCCCCTTTCTGTCTTTAGGCTATGTAGTTCTCCGGCTGTGATCGAGGGGTCTAGGGCAACGTAGGAACCCCCCACGGCTACTACTAGTTGTTGTGGATAGGTTCAGGGGTCTGCAATCCGATAGCTGCCAACCTCTCTGGTTTTTCTGGACTTAGCCTGTATTTTGTTTTTTCCTCCTTCGGTGACTCATCATAACAAACAGCTTCTGCATGTATCTGTACCATCTGGCCACTGAACAGTGAGGTACAGGTCTCAGATCCCCACTGATCCGATATTGGTGACCTTTTCAAAAGATTTGTCATTATATCCTCTGCCCTGAGTACCTCTTCACTGCTAATATTGTTATACCTGTTGTTGGTTCAAGGGTAGCTCCAAAGCATATCTGACAACTGAAATGTCAGACCATCTGACATTTTTAATAAGTAGTCACGATTAAAAGAAGAGCCGTTTTGTCACCAATGTTAGCATGAGTTTGTGGTAAAAGCAGATATTGATCAAAGATTGTAGATTGTAAGCTCTCACGAGCAGGGTCGTCTTATTTTGCTTTAATTATTGTATTGTTAACGTTGTTACTTATGACTAGAGTTGAGCGACTTTTGGTTTTTTAGGGTCGAGTTTCGTTTCGTGAAACCCGACTTTTCCAAAAGTCGGGTCGAGCAAGATCGGCCGACTATAGGGAAAAGTCGGGGTCGTCCCAAAACACGAAACCCAATGTAAGTCAATGGGGAAAAAAAGTCGGCAGTGAGAGGAGGACAGGAAACACACCTACAGTGCCCATTTGAATGCCAAAAGCATAAATTCTTCTTACTTAAGCTTGTCAACCTTAATTAACTTCATAATACAAGTTACGCACTGAAAAATGGGGGTTATTTGGCTAAAGTTGTGGGGGGGTAGGGCTGGCTCCAGGTTTTCATGTGCCCTGGGCGAAAGAGCGCCCCTTTAACACATACCACAACTCATCATGCTCCGATACGGCAGAGAAATAGCGGTATAGTACAATGAAAAATACTTCACTTTTTACATCTCATGACAAGGCCCATCTATTTCTCCATACAGAATCATTGGTCCCATATAATGTTTGAAACAGTATATGATGAGCTCCACATAATGCTACAGTATATGTTGGTCACCATGGATGAAGCTCCACTGTCTTATGGGCCCAAATAATGCTCCAAACATAATGGGCCCCATTTCTAATGCTGTAGTGTATAATGGGCCCTGTAAATGCTGCTCCAGTGTCTGATGTCCACCTTTGGAATGTTCCAGTGTATGGTGGGCCCCATCTATCATTCTCCAGAGTATAGTGCTCCCCAAAAATTGCTGTCCCAACATTGAAAACAATGAAATAAGTCTCCTCGCTAGGGAATCCCTGTACTAGTCTGGACTCCTCGTCGTTCCCATCTTCCATCTCACTGCACAGTATTTCAACCTTGCAAGTGCTGTGATCCTGAGCAAGCAGGGGGGGCCCACTCATTGGCGACGGCACTGGCACAGGGCCCCTGATAGTACGGTGGTGTGTCTGATGGCGGGTGGGCCAAACCTGCACTTTCATCTGCAGCTTCCTCTTTGTCACCGTGTAAGATGGAACTGTATATGGGAAGGGTAACCTTAGTTTCATCAGGGTCAGATTCAGGCCGTGTAACGTGCGAGGGGAATGTAGTGGTCTGGGTCAATGTACCAGCAGATTCATCGAGCAGTGGCTGGGCATCAGTGCACTTGTGTCGCCCCCAGGAGTACGGTCGCCACAGTGGCATTACCTTCCTCCTAGGGAGTGTGATGTCATGCTTGGGAGCAACGAAGGATCTCTCTAGCAGGTTAACTGATTGGGTGGCGATATTCCCACGAGTCATGACCCTCCAAACAGTATTCATGAAGGCAAAGTGTTTGTTTTACGTGGGCAGTATGGTTGCAAAGCTGAACGTTAAAGGAATGTCCAGAAGGGCACCACCAGGAGTGGAGCCTACGGTTAAATTCGACTCCACCTGGGAAACCTCAACCATGCCAGCTACAGAAAAGATGCACACATTGCAAGCTTAATTCTGTTAACGAACGAGATTCCGTCATGCCCCGCGGTCCGAGTCCGGCTTACTAGAGGGACACGTGAGGCTCTGGCACATGAGATTGGCCAATAACTGGTGTGTCATGCCCTTACATGTCCGTGGCTGCATGTGCGCTACACTGAAAAGGCCAGCGTTTGTCGCTTAGAGGTGCAGATAACCCGCTGAACAACGTTAGTGATGGGGATCTGTGATTACAATTATTACCCGCGAACGATGATTTCCCAGTAAGTACAGGTCAACCGCAGTTCCGGAATTAGGCCTAACCGTCATTCCTGAAAAAATGAAAAACTTACGTGTGCAAACCACAGGTGCTGTAGCTTGCTTAACAGCTCGCCAGCCGTTCTCAGGCCCAGTATGGATTACACGTGATTGCACAAAGGTGAGAAAGGGTACCGTATCCCCGGATAACATGTATGGATAGCATAGTGTACACATTCAAAATATATGTCTATACATCAGGAGGCAGGCTCAGACGGTGTCAGGCACAGTATGGATTTGACGGCCCAGACTACACAGCGGAGGAGCAGGGAGAGGTAAAGATTGCAAATGCTGGGGCCCTGCCCAAGCAAGGGGGGCCCACTCGTGGGCGTCGGTACTGGCACTGGGCCCCTCATAGTACGGCGGTGTGTCTGACGGCGGGTGTGCACCACCACCGTCAGAGACACTTGATTGCACTATGAGGGACCCTGTGCCAGTGCCCGCGCCCAAGAGTCGGCCTACCCACCTGTCCAGGGCAACGGCACTCGCACGGTGTCGTGCGCTAGGTGGTGACCCTGGCCATGGGGGGGGCAGCACAGTTAGGGAGTTTTAGAAAGTGGCATATGTTGATGTTGGACATTCAGCTGATGCAAAAGGCAAAATAGGTCAAGTCCCAGGAAGAGGTGGACCAAAGCAAGCCATTTTTTTGTCACCCTATGTGTCATCAGGGGAAGGTGGGACAAAATCCTTGGAAACCCATGCATGGTTCATTTTAATGAAGGCTAGATCATCCACATTTTGGGTTGACAGACGGGTCCTTTTTTCTGTCAGGATTGATCCAGCTGCACTGATGACTCTTTCCGATAGCACACTTGCAGCTGGGCAAGCGAGCTCCTGTAAGGCATATTGTGCCAATTCAGGCCAGGTGTCCAGTTTAGCAGCCCAATAGTCAAAGGGGAATGACTTGTGTGGGAGAACATCGATATGGGAGGAAAAGTAGTTTGTAACCATAGTTGACAACTGCTGTCTCCTGTCACTTTCCATCGATGCAGTATTACCAGTTGTGTGAGCGGTACTTGAAAAATCAGTCCACAACATTGTCATGAAACCCCTGTCTCCAACGCCACTTCTGCTGAGTGCACCACGAACACCTCTGCCAAGCTGCCCCCGGCCCGTACGGCTCGTGTGAGAACCATCACCGCTGCTGTGTGCTGGGAATGCCTCAAGCAACCGATTTACCAGAATTGCTTGTTTATTAGCCAATATTAGGTCAAGGTTCTCCTGTGGCATGATGTTTTGTAATTTGCCTTTATAGCGTGGATCCAGGATGCTGGCCAACCAGTAGTCGTCATCGTTCATCATTTTGGCAATGCGGGGGTCCCTTTTTAGGATCTGCAAGGCATAATCTGACATGTGGGCCAATGTTCCCGGTGTCATTGATGCACTGCGAGTCCTGGTTGGAGGAGCACTTTCTGGCAAATCCACATCCCTCCAGTCACGCACAAACCCTGTACCAGACCTTGCCACGCCAACATTTTCACTTGCCCCACGAGATGCATCCTCCTCCCCTAAGTAATCATCCCCATCATCATCCTCCTCCTCCTCTTCCTCCACCTCGTCCAGGAGAGGTCCCTGAGCAGACAATGGCTGAATGTCATCAAGGATTCCCTCCTCGTCAACATTGGCTGCAGACGCCTGCTTCTTAAGGTGCGTCAAAGTTTGCATGAGCAGACGCATAAGTGGGATGCTCATGCTTAGGATGGCGTCGTCTGCGCTTACCAGCCGTGTGCATTCCTCAAAACACTGAAGGACTTTACAGAGGTCTTTCAACTTCGACCACTGCACACCTGTCAACTCCATGTCTGCTCTCAAAGTGCCTGGCCGTGTATCCTCCCACAAATGCATTATGGCCTGCCTCTGCTCGCACAGCCGCTCCACCATGTGCAGGGTGGAGTTCCACCTTGTTGCAATGTCGATAATGAGGCGGTGGTTGGGAAGATGGAGCAATCGCTGCAGCTTCTGCATACGAATGGAGTGTACAGGCGACCGGCGGATGTGCGCGCACAGTCTTCGCACCTTCTGGAGCAGGGCTGTTAACTCCGGATAATTTTTGAGGAAGCACTGCACCACCAGGTTCAAGGTGTGAGCCAAGCAAGGTATGTGGCTGAGTTTTGAAAGGGCTATGGCTGCCACAAAATTACGGCCGTTATCACTAACTACCTTGCCTGCCTCAAGATGTACACTGCCCAGCCATGACTCAGTTTGTCGCTGAAAGTACTCGGCCAGCACCTCGGCGGTGTGTCTGTCGCCCAAACACATCATCTGCAACACAGCCTTGCTGACGCTTTCCACTAGCTGCTCGATAGGGGGACACCTCGTGTGCAACAGTGGCAGCTGCAGATGGAGTGCTCGTATGACTGCGCTCTGTGGACAAGCTTTCGCTTCTGGAGGAGGAGGAGGGTCGAACGCCTACAGCCAACTGTTTCCTATACCGTGTGCTAGGCAGCACTGTCCCACCACCGCTGTCCCCTGTGGACCCTGCATCCACCACATTAACCCAGTGCGCAGTGATGGACATGTAACGGCCCTGGCCATGCCGACTGGACCATGCATCAGTTGTGAGGTGAACCTTTCCACTCACTGACTGCTTGAGTGCATGGACAATGCGGTCTTTCACATGATGGTGGAGGGCTGGGATGGCTTTGCGAGAGAAGAAGTGGCGACTGGGTAGGTCATAGCGTGGTACTGCATAGGCCATGAGTTCGCGGAAAGCTGCGCTTTCCACCAACCGATAGGGCATCATCTCAAACGAGATTAGTTTGGCAATGTGGGCGTTCAAACCCAGTGTATGCGGATGAGAGACTGAGTACTTTCTTGACCTACTCATAGTGTCTGGGAGGGTGAGCTGGACTTGAGAGCTGCATATGGTGGAAGTAGCGGTGGACAGGGCGGACTGAGAGAGGGTTGATGATGGTGATGGAGTTGGTGTTCTTTCTGATGGCCTAGATTCAGTATTTCGTTGATATAACAGTGGGATTCCCTGACTGCTGTGGCCTTGCAACGACACCTCAACATTTGCTGCTGTGCTGACCGGTGGGCTTACAGGGGGGGAAACAATGTAGCATTGCTGACTACCTTCTTTGTGATCAGTTGCACATGTGGTACTTGAGGTTTGGTGTTGTGTCCACGCTTGCAAGTGCATGGTGGTTAAATGTCTAAGCATGCAACTGGTATTCAAATTTTTCAGATTTTTCCCTCGGCTAAAGGTCTTCTTACAGATAACCTTGGCCTGATCATGAGGATTTTGTTCAAAAAAGTGCCACACTGCACTCTTCCTACTTTGGCAGACATTTTGCGGCCTAGCACGCTGTGATCTTTTGACCCTCTGGACAAGCTGTCCAGCAACTCTTTTGATTTTTGGAACCTGTCTTTGGAGTGCTCCGTGCCTGCCAGATAACAGCTGTTGCGATGTCGATGTCTGCTGTGGATGCTCCTCATCTGAGCTATTGGAAGCAGCACCCTCTTCCCCCAATGGATGCCAATCTGGGTCAACAACTGGGTCATCCATCACCTCCTCTTCAATGTCATGTGCACCTTCCTCTGTGTCACCGTGTATGGTGGTATAGTGTACGGGAAGGGGCACCTGAGTCTCATCAGGGTCAGAATCTGGCTCTGTACACTGCGAGGACAATGTAGTGCTCTGAGTGAATGTACCAGCAGAATCATCTATCAGTGGCTGTGCATCAGTGCACTCCATGTCAGATTCATCTTGGCCTGGGTAATTCACCATTTCACTTGATAATCCAGGCATGGTATGTGAAAACAGCTCCATGGAGTAATCAGTAGTATGGCCTGCGTCATCCTTCAATCTTGGTTGGGGTGAAGGACACAAGGAAAGGTGTGGTTCATGAACATGAGCCTCCAATGACGACTCAGTGCTTTTACTTTTTACAACTGAAGAAGAGGAGGCGATAGAGCTGGAGGCTGAGTCAGCAATGTAAGCCAAAACTTTTTCCTGATGCTCTGGCTTTAAAAGCCGTTTGCCAACTCCTAGAAAAGTAAGCCTTCGAGGCCTTGTGGAGCCAGACGATGACGCAGGCTCAACACCTCCTGCATTCGGTCCTATTTTGCTTTTGCCACTACCATCAGATCCACCACCAACACCATCATTACCAGCTGCCAACCCCCGCCCAATTCCACGGCCTCTTCCACCAGCCTTCCTCATTTTTGGTAGAAATGTAGACAAAATCCAACAAACTATATAGCAATGTAAAACAAGGTACAAGGTGTCTATAGGACAGGGGAGATTTTGAATTTCTGCACACACTTGTGGACACTGGACACTTATGGATTGTGTGAGGCCCACTGAATATCAGAGCGCTATGTCACAGGCTCGATGGCACAGGTGTGAAAAAAGTGACTACAGGATAAGGGAGATTTTGAATTTCTGCACACACTTGTGGACACTGGACTCTTATGAATTGTGTGAGGCCCACTGAATATCAGAGCGCTATGTCACAGGCTCGATGGCACAGGTGTGAAAAAAGTGACTACAGGATAAGGGAGATTTTGAATTTCTGCGCACACTTGTGGACACTGGACACTTATGGATTGTGTGAGTCCCACTGAATATCAGAGCGCTATGTCACAGGCTCGATGGCACAGGTGTGAAAAAAATGACTACAGGATAAGGGAGATTTTGAATTTCTGCACACACTTGTGGACACTGGACACTTATGGATTGTGTGAGGCCCACTGAATATCAGAGCGCTATGTCACAGGCAGAAATTGGCTAGTGTATTACAAACTACAAGGTGTATATAGAATTGGGCAGAATAGGAATCTCCCTAGAGTGTAGGTCTGTAAGAACGGAACAAGTCCTCCACTTATCCTTCCACAGTGACACACAGATAGCTTCACTGTGGCCGTGATAACAGCCGTTACACGGTACTGAGAGGAGTGTGCACATACACGGCTGTCCGGTGTACGTAAAATTGTCAAGCTCCGTGTTTTTTAAGTATACGGACTGACACACGCTGTCTCTCTATAGTTTTGAATGTGATCAAACAGCAAATATATTTAACTGTTTGAAAGCTAGACAAAACTAGAAGGTGCAGGTCTGTAAGAACGGAACATGTCCTCGACTTATTCTCACAGAGTGACACACAGATAGCTTCACTGTGGCTGTGATAACAGCCGTTAAACGGTACTGTGTGAGGAGTGTGCACCGCTGTATGGTGTGAAAAAATGCACGCTCAGTACCTCAGCAGGACAAAAAAAAAAATTGGGATTGCTTTTAAAAAAGCAGTTTGCAGAGCAGTGGGTAAACAGCAATGCAGCCGTCAGGAAGCCTTAGAAGGCAGCCTAACAACCAACACCGCTGATCCACCAAAATATAGCCTCCCCTTGCACTGCACACACAGTGACTGGTGTGTTGTACAGGCAAAATCGCTAGCAGCAGAAGCAGTTTTTTTTTCTTCTTCCCTGCCTAACGCTCTCCCTACAGAATCAGCAGCAGCAACCTCTCCCTATGCTAAGATCGGCAGAAGTAAGATGGCGGTCGGCATGCACGCCCTTTTATACCCCCTGTGACGCCCACCAAAGCAAGCCAATCACTTGCATGCCCTTCTGAAAGATGGTGGTGACCGCTGCCTATGTCATCACGTTGCCCACAGTGTCCGTGGATCCTGATTGGCTGAAAAAGAACGCAAAACAAACTTTTGAAACGCGACTTTGGCGCGTAAGTTGCCGACCTCGTGGCCGACCTCATCCTAGGGTCGGGTTTTGTTTCATGAAACCCGACTTTGCCAAAAGTCGGCGACTTTTGAAATTTTTCGACCCGTTTCGCTCAACTCTACTTATGACTTGTGTTTTGAAACTGTTAAACTGTAAAGTGCTGTGCAATATGTTGGCACTATATAAATAAAGATTATTATTATTATTATTACTACTATCAAAGACTGTCATTATGGCAGTCCTGAAGTGCACAATTACAATTAGACTTTGGTAGTAATGACTGTGACCTTGTGGAAGAGGGAGGTTACCTATTTGGTGTCATCTGAAATGGTCTGTGAATGCAAGCAAGGTCTGATCAATGGAAATAACCATCCCCAAGAGTCTTCAGGTCACTCAGAAAGTTTGTGCACTTACGGTAATATCCACGAGCCATCTCATAATTAAGAACTTCTCTCCCACTCTACTGTGACAATTAAAACTTTAAGGCTGAGTTCACACGTGGCTTTTTTTTGCGTTTCCGCGGTGGTTTTAACCGCGCGAGTTTGCCACGAAAACGCGAAAAATAAGCATCCCATGCATTCCTATGGGATTCCGCAATGCTGTGCTAATGCTGCGGTTTTTACCGCGGCGGAATCGCTTCGCGGTAAAAAACGCAGCATGCTCATTAATTTGTGGAATCGCGGCGATCCCGCACCCATAGGAATGCATTGTTCCGCTTACTTCCCGCATGTGGCTGTGCACACCATGCGGAAAGTAAGCAGAACATTTGCGGATGGTACCCACGGTCCGGAGGTCCTCCGGGCTCTGGGTACCATATCCCTGTAAAAAATAGAATTTAAAATAAAAAATATTGTTATTCTTACCTTCCGGTGTCCCGCGCAGCATTCCCGCCTCTCCACGCTTCCGTTCCCAGTAATCCTTTGCGAAAATGCCCGCGATGGCGTCCGTTCTCGCGGGATCGCGAAGTCTCGCGGTCATTCGCGCGACGTCATCGCGAATGACCGCGAGACGTCGCGATCCTGCGAGAACGGACGTCATCGCTGGCATTTTCGCAAAGGATTACTGGGAACGGCTGCGCGGGACGTCGGAAGGTAAGAATAACAATTTTTTTTTATTTTTTTTACATTCTATCTTTTACTACTGATGCTGCATAGGCGGCCTCAGTAGTAAAAAGTTGGTCACACTTGTCAAACACTATGTTTGACGAGTGTGATCAACCTGTCAATCAGTTCCCCAAGCGATGCTACAGATCGCTTGGAAAACGCTAGCATTTTGCAAGCTAAATACGCTTGCAAAATGCTAGTTTTTCCGGAATTCTCGCGGTAATTTCCGCGAGAGTTCCGGTACATGTGCACTTAGCCTTAATCTTAAAGTAGGATTGTATACTATGAGTTATTTTTATATGGTTTCAATCAGTTTAATATAATATATACTGTATCCTTACTTCCAGGGAGGTAAGCAAAAGGTCACTGAAAGTTACTTAATATAAAGGAATGTAAATTACTGGTCATTTGTTTATCCATCAACAAAGGACCATTGATATTCAAGGCAACTACCCTAATTAAATTGCGTGTGTTAACTTTCCCCATGGATTGTCACCTGTTGAAATCTCATCTATTTGGTTTCAGGGGACTTTCTCATTAGCATTCAAGGATAGATCAAAGCTTTTTAACTAAGACACATTTGAATGCTGTTGGGGGGGATAAAAGGGGACTGATTAGGAGAGGGGGCAGAAAGGATGTGTACAGATGAGAGAGGACACTGAGATGAGACTATCTGAATAATGTAAGGTATGAATAATGCCTGTTTCTGATTAATGCATATGTATTTATAGTTTTATATTTTAATCTTATCATTTATATAGTAAATCAATTTAGTAAATTCAATTCTTGTGTGAGCATTTTCTTATTCATCACAATCCATTGGAACCCTTACAATACAAGGATTGACCCAAATAAGGTATAATTTTCTTTGTGACTCAATATTGATTACTAAAATAGTCTGCATGGTTTTATTCCCTCTACCCAGCCAGCACCTTAATACTGGGTAACAGATGGACACTCGGTCCCATGCATAGGCAAGAAATTTAAACAGTTTTGTGAACATTTGAAAGTGAGGTTTAATCTTTATCATCTCTCAAAATGAGACAGTTTTCATGAGTATGTTATAATATTATAAAAAGTACAGTGAGTGGGAACTGCTTTACAAAAGGTGTACTGCCATTGCATTACATTGTCTGACAACAATGACACTTTAAATGACTTAGAAAGATCGGACAGAGAAATTTTAATGTTATTATGCCTAGAAGCCTAGCTTAGTAACATCCAACATGAAAAAAACATATTTGGGGCTTAAAGGAGTTTTTGGTTTACTACTAGTGTTGAGCGATACCTTCCGATATCGGGAAATATCGGATCGGATTGGATCGGCCCGATACCCCAAAAATATCGGATATCGCCGATTCTGATACCGGATACCAATGCAAGTCAATAAGTCAATGGGACACAAATATCGGAATGAAAATAAACCCTTACTTTCCTTGTAGGTTAATTCTACATTAAGGAAAACAACTAAGAATAATGTAGAATGTATTGGGGGAGGTGGAGGAGACATTAAAGGCATAGAGGTTTAGCCCAATCAAATGGAATAGCAGGAATTAATTTTTTTTAAGACGTTCGGAGTTGCAAAGATATTGACTATGTTAAAGGGGTTGTGTAGCAATAGAGGGAGACGTTCAGAAAAGGCACATGTTGGCAGAGTGTTGGAACGGAGTGCTTCATCTAGCTTGGAGGATGACTGAGCCCCTGCCCCGGAGGACACGGCACGGATGCGGACACCTGTATGCACAACAGATTGTGAGTAAAGCTTTGGAACTACATGCCCTGGTATCCTCCAGTTATTCCTGCGCCAACACACTCAGCACTGCTACATCTCTGTGCCTGGAACAGCACCATCTACGTCTCTTCACTACCTCTCCATCTACACTGCCCTCGGACTACAGCCCTACCTGTGGAGGGCCACAGCATCAAAGCTGCACCACACCATCTGTCTGCAGCGTCGGCTTAACATCTTCATTGCCGAACACTACAGATGGCGTCACGAATCATTCACTCATAAACTTTAATCATCATCCACACGTTCCACATTTCCCTTTTACAATGGACGCCCAGGGCCACGGACCGGGTCACAGCTACCGTGACATCTCCCACTGAAACCAACGGGCCCGGTACCGAGTACCCCGCAGCCCTGGCGGGCAATCCAACTTGGCGGAAATACATAACAGAACAGGTTGTCCGGGCTTTTCACATAATCTCAGTGCATATCTAGGCTGCAGAATGCTCACAATAAGTAATTTACCTTCTGTGGCTAGTCTGCACGGTTTCCAAGATATCATCTCTTGCTTCTAAGATAAACGTCCGGGGGTGTGTGTTCTGGCATTGAAATGAGAACTGGTCGTTTCCTCCTCCATCACTAGTTTCACTTTCCATAGATCACTGTTCAGCATGTGTCTGGGGGAGGAGCAGCTGGGTGGTCTGCTCGCAGCCAATCACAGCCATGCCATTAGTTAACATGCCTAACATGCATAACAGGATGTGCCCACACTTCTTAGGATTCCTCATTGGCTGAATAAAATCAAACTGACTCATTGCATTATGGGAACTTCCGATTCCGGTATTCGATATTCTAAAAGTATCGAAACTCAGTATCGAACTCCGATACCGCGAATATCGGCCGATACCCGATATTGCAGTATCGGAATGCTCAACACTATTTACTACCCCCTTTTCAAATATTTTGTTATTTGTCTTGTATAAATGTTTGTGGGTTGGGTTAGTGTTCAATATAAGGTACTAATGAGATTTTCTGATTTAGAAATCCCAAGTTCTGTTGGCTCAGTAGTTAAATAGTAAACCTTTTATTGTACTTATTCATCATATTCCACAGGCTCAAGCCAAATTTTATGAGTTGGAAAACCTCCTTAAGTAATTGAGTGCATTGTACCATCATAGTATATTTCCCCTTTCAGCAGTTTTGTATCGTCCATTCATTTCGATAAAGAGTAACTGCAAGTGGCTGCTATAGATGATTAAATGTAAAGAGGACTTGTCACTTGCCATAAATATTTTTTACCTGCTTTAAATGCCACTGTTTTCTTGAATCTGGTATTTTTCTCCTTCATTAACTAGTGAGGCTTAATCTTCAACTCTTCTCTGTGAGCAACTTTTTGTGGATCATGCCCCTTAGCTTCAAGACTAGATTTTTATACCAGAAAGAGGGCAATATCTCAGCAACAGACAGGTGCATGAACAACAACAACAACACAACAATAAATAAAACAACATCAGATTCAGGAGAAAAGTAGCATTTAGATTAGTTAATAAAAAAACATATCTAGGGCAAGAGATAAATTCTCTTTAAAGAGGATCAGTCACGAAATTTTTCATGTTAAACGGGAGACACCAAGCAATTGCTGCAGCAGAGAAGAGTAAAAAGTATTTTTTTTTCTTTTGTATCTCCGTTGCAGAGATATTAGCAATCAAAGTATTTGGCATCTAATGAGTTAACTTTTGATAACTCCAACTGGATATTATCAGATATTTATCAAAAGGGGTGTGCACTTCTTCTACCTATATGAATTGCCCAATCATAAGCGGGCAGCAGCACAGCAGAAAAAATAACAAGCCCCCACAATAGCTTAGGTTTCTCTGTGTGAGAAAGATGTAATTATATCTCCTGGTCTAACCTCCTGCATGATTAGGAAGCGTTGGGAGATTAGAACACAGATAACTCACACCTTTTAAGCCTTTGTCTCACATAACGAGATCGCTAGCGAGATCGCTGTTGCGTCACTGATTTTGTGACGCAACAGCGATCTCACCTGCGATCTCGCTACATGTGACACATAGCGGCGATCGGGCCCCTGCTGCGATGTCGCTGATCATGCTCGAATGTCCTGGACCATTTTTTGAGTGCTGGTGTCCCGCTGGCCAGCATGCCTCGCTGTGTTTGACAGGGACAACGACGAACGACCTCAATACTACAGGTCTGAGAGACAGGGTCCCAATGACCATCGTGACGTTCCGTATCGTTGCTGCGTCGCTGGTGAGATCTGACTGTTTGACTTCTCACCAGTGACCACGTAGCGACGCACCAGTGATCCCTACTAGGTAATATTGTTGTTGGGATCGCTGGTGCGTCGCCAAGTGTGACGATACCCTTAGATCCGGTCCCTGTGCGGGAAGAGGCAGAATGGTTGAGTTTAGCTGTGTCAAATTGCAAACTTTCTATCTATGCTCCTGTCATAGCACTGTCAGTACTGCTGTAATGCTCCTTCTCTCACACTGCCTGTCCAGAGGTGAGTCACAGTTATGTGTAGCTCATGTAAGGACAGACATCTTTTTCTGCTATGTTGATGCCTGCTTAGGATTTGTTAATTCATACAGGGAGAAGAAGTACACACCTCCCAGTGAAAATGATCTGATAACACCCATTTGGACTTAACAAAAGTTAACTCATTAGGTACTAAATAATTTGATTCCTAAAATATTTGCAACGAAAAGGGGAAATTAAAAAAAAACAAGACAAAAATGTTTTATTCCACTCTGTCCAGTTCAACCTAAAAAATTTGATGAAAGGCCTCTTTAAGGTTGAATCACATGTGGTATAATTTTATGACATAAACAACTCCACCTCAAAATGTCTTAAATATGAGTTTTGTTGAAGATTATGTTTTGGATTTTCTCTTTCCATTGCAAGTGTTAGTTTACCATTGCTTTGGATTTAATGATACTTTTTTTTGCTAATGTGATTTATACATTGGATTTATTACACATATTTTATTTTTTTTTTAAATACAGGTGTAGGTAGTTGGTTTATAAATCACATTAGTTCATCAATCTGTGAAAAAAACAGATTATGAAGAGTTTTATGGATATTCCACACCGCAGCAGTAAATTGCTATAATTTCTATCTTTGCAGCTAATCTAATGAAAAAATCATTTAATAGCAATTCTATTGGGATGATTTTGTTAAATACATTAAAAGTATATGGCGATATACATAAAAACTGATGTTTCCAAATATAAGGGCAGATGCTTGAGATATTATTTGAAGTCAGATTTCCTTCCATTGACACATGGAATATTTAAGCTGATCACATTAGCACACCTCATAAAGCATTTCCTTTAATATTTGTCACATTACAGATGTAATCTGACAATTAAGAACACTAATTTTGTAATGAAATCCATTAGGCAGTGAATAAAAAGTAAGCTTTTAATAACAGAAGATATTGGAAATGCCATGATGTTAATTATGTTTGGTCGTAATTTCAGTGGCAGAAAGTTCAAGATGGTGAGAAGATATAAAGGCATATTAGATAACCACTAGAAAAATTAAATTACAATATATGCTAATTACCATGGAATGCTAGAGTACTGGTAATATGAGAATACTACTGACATAAAGAGAATATCGAAAGGGCAACCTAATGATCTGTGCAGAGAGTGAATGGTGGATCCATCTTGAATACTGTTTCGCATCCTTTTACAAACCAAGTACTCCCTAGTGACAAGAAATTTCAGCTAAGTACCCCCAGGGAAGCAATCCATTATAAAAGTGGTCACACTAGGACTGTTCACACTGCCATTAGAGGCTCCATTTGGCAGTGTATGCTTTAGGATTAGGTACTTATATATTTTATGATTGTTACACTTTTATTACTAGTATTCCTTGTTTTGTTTACTACATTTAACTAATGATGTAATTTCAACTTCCTTTCTCAAAGACCTTTGATTTACAATGTTATTTCAACGTCCTTTCCAAAGACCTTTGACCTGTGATGTCATTGCAACTTCCTGCTCCCACCATTTTTTGTGTTTATTTAAAGGGATATTCCCATTTCCAAGATCCTATCCCAATATGTAGTAAGTGTAATAATAATATTGACATTAATAATAATAATAATAATATTTTCAAATACCTCAATTTAGAAATGTAGCATAGTTCTTCCAATTTGCTATGTCACTTACCCCATATACGGACCATCGCAGTAGCTCAAGTGTCCATGGTTACGACCACTCATATAGTGACAGTTAATTAGCTGTTAGTGGTCGTAACCATGGATATGGAAGCAACTGCAATGCACTGCACATGAAGTAAGTGACATTGCAAATCAGGAGCACTATACTACATTTGTAATTGGAGGTATTTTCTAATATTATTACATTTTGGGATAGGATCTTGGAGATGGAAATACCCCTTTAATGCTCATTTGGTAACTTAGTAGCTGTGCGCTGTTCTGAGGAGCGCATCAGACCAATATACTTTTTTTACCCCAATACAAGTGTTTAGAGATATCTTGGACTCCTGCATTACTTCATCAACACTATTATTTTTCTATCTATGTTAACCACTTTTTTTTTATTATTATGGAATCTAAGCTGTATGGCCACTTTAGGACACTTGCTTTCTATTTGGAGGAGTAATGTCAAAGAAAATGGATTCAAGTGATGCAGTATTTTATGTTTGAGAATCAAGCTGCCTTTCTATTGGTAACAACACTTACTTCCCCTTATTAGGGAGTGGTGATGTACCCTGTGTAATTGCCCTGATAGGTCGCCACCCACACTTTCCTACCTATATATTAGAAACACCTAAATATAATTTTTTACTTGATAGAGGAGGACAACTCCTGGATCTCTCTCTCCCAGTTCCTTAAGACAAATGCGCAGAGCTGAACAAGAAAACCTCTGTATATTCTGTTGTTTATGTTTTTATCTTGGTTTTGATTAAAATTTCATGCAAACAGCATAAAATCTAAATTAAAAAACTTGTATGAGGGATAGCAGAATATTCCATTTACAGCATCAAATATGCTGCCATCACCTACTCTCAGATCAGTTCAGTTACCCGCTCATTAAATCTTGAGGCATAATAGTAACTGACAAAGTTGGTGGTTGCGGATGATGATAAATCTCTAGGGAGAGTGCAATGCATAAACAACATCTCATGAATTAAATATATACAATACACATTTATTACTATTGGATTTATAGATAATGTGATGGAAGAGTTTAAGAGGAAAATGATATGGGTAATAAATCTTATTCGTGGTCCTGTACCTTCTTCTTCCTCCCATTCTTGTTCACTATATCCCCCCAGCCTTTATTTCAGATCATTTTTCTATGTATGTGTACAGTACATGTTTTGCAAGTACAGTATGCTTGTATGGAACTTTTGTAGTCTATTGATCAAAAGTTTGGACAGACCTGTTCATGCAATGGTTTTCTTGTTTTTTCTTGGAATGTGCACATTGTAGATTCAGACTGAAAGCAGCAAAACCATGAAGGGATACATAAAAAAAGAGTAAAGAAACAAGTGAAAGAAACCTGAATATTTTTAAACATTAGATATCTCAACATGAGACACTTTTACTCTGACAGCTTTAAACACCCTTTGCATTCTCTCAAGCAGCTTCAACAGGTAGTCACCTAGAATGGCTTCTAATGAACAGGTATGACTCATCAAGAGTTAATTTGTGGGATCAACCGCCTTCAGAAAGTGTTTCGGTCCATCAGATGTGTTTTGCATAGGCAGTGGAGGTACACAGTTCCTTAGAGAGCTGAACCCTATTCCATAACTGTTTCAAGCCAGAATGTGGTAAGAACCACTCAACTATGTAAAAAGAAACAAAAGTTCATCATTACATTAAGACATGATGATTAGTCAGTCTCAAAAATTGTTAGAACCTTGAAGATATTCTCAAGTGCAGTGATTAAACCCATTGATAGCTATGATGAAACTGGTTCTCATGAGAATTGCCCCCGAAAAGAAAGATCAAAAATTGCCTCTGCTGTAGAGGATAGGTTCATCAGAGTTACTACCCTCAGAAACCGCAGATGGACAGGATCACTGATATCAGGCCTCATAAACAATATACAGACATCTAGTTCAAGACACATTTCAGCATCAACTGATCAGAGGAGACTGCTAGAAGTGGGGCTTTATGGTAGAATTACTGCAAAGAAGCCTCTACTGAGGATTACAAACAAAAAGTAGATACTTGTTGGGCCAAGCAATACAAAGACTGCACATTAGATCAGTGGAAACCTGTACTGTGGTCTGATGAGTCTAAATTTGAGATTTTTGTTATGAACCGCCATGTTTTTGTGAGATGCACAAAAGGTGTGCATAAGGTTTTTACATGTGTGGTGCTCAATGTAAAGCATGGTGGGAGATGTGTATCATTAAAGGGGTATTTCAATCTATCTCTTGATTAGTTGTTAGCTATGCAGTCTCTGCTTAGTTACTGGTTTCTTGAGGGACAGGTGATTCTCCTTGAGTAACAATTCTGATGAGTAGCTTCCTTCAGATGCTGCACATTCATGATCTAGCAATGTTTGTTTTGAGTCTACACTATTGTGACTATAATAACATTTAGCAATAACATAGCATTTAAAAAAGAACTAAAGTCAGAAAAGTGTGAGCAGTGATTAAGAGAGCTGCTATGGTAGCTGCAGCTGCTGCACCTGGGCAGGTGAGGGTAGCAGTATAGATATGAACGTGGTGGATCAGCCTCAGGACTATATAAAGCCAGGATGGTCTCAGGAACAGGTTGCAGACAGGATGTGCAGGATCATGTGCAGACAGGATGGGCAGGATCATGTGAAGATAGGATGGACAGGATCATGTGAAGATAGGATGGACAGGATTAGATTAGGGAGTACAGGTACAGGGACCTTATGACTAGGTAGCAGGATTGCACACTGATAACTAATGTTGCTATAGCACCTCCCAATAGGGGAGGGTGCCTTAAATTTCAGACTTCTCAGTTATTGGCTGGGAATGTTTTCAGAATCATGTGCGCTGCCACTTTAACAGGCAAGGAGCATGCATGCCCCCTAAGTACACTCCCAGGAGTCCTGAGTGTTATGTGCAGGTTCGCAAGTCCTGGGAGGAAGCAGGTGCTGAGTGGACCTGAACAGCCCAGGAGAGTAAGTGAACATGCCGGCGTCCCTGCTGAGAAGAAGGGGACTTGTGCAGGGTCACTGGCAATGTCCTAACAGAAACAATCTGTATGCTATGAAAGATAAAAGCTCTCATTGTAGAATGACAGCAGATAGGAAAAGCAATTCAATTGCAAGCTGTTATTGTTGTGTACTAACTAAAGCAATTTAATAACATAGAAATACCCCTTTATTTGGAAAGAGTCAGAGTCATGATCTTGATGGCCTTGAATGTTTTTTTCTTTATCTTTATCAAACTCTGACAGTGGCATTTAACATGGACGCGCAGGAAGCACGTCTTTTCCTGCTCCCATCAGTGCCCGTGTCACAGGTCGCCGATGGGTTGGCATGACAACTCGGGGTCAGGAGAAGACCTCTGTGGTTGTCATTGCTGCATCACTATGAGCACCGCCTAGTGGACAACGCTCATAGCAAGTGAGCATTTCTGATACATAGAGCAGGGCTGCAGCTCTGCTGTATGTATCTGCTGTATGTATTAGAGGCGATCAGACAAGTTCAGCTTCAAGTCTCCCATGGAGGCTATTGAAGCAAGTAAAAAGTAAAAAAAAAGTTTTTAAAAATATTAAAAAAATATAAAAGTTCAAATCACCCTCCTTTCACCCCATTCAAAATAAAACAATAAAAAAATCAAATAAACACATTTGGCATCGCCGCGTTCAGAATCGCCCAAGTTATCAATATATAAAAACAATTCATTGAATCGGTAAACTGCGTAGCGAGCAAAAAAATCGAAACACCAGAATTACGTTTTTTGGATCACTGCAACATTGCAATAAAATGCAATAATGAGCGATCAAAAGAACGTATCTGCACCAAAATGGTATCAATAAAAATATCAGCTTGGCACGCAAAAAATAAGTCCTCACCCGGCCCCAGATCCCGAAAAATGGAGACGCTATGGGTCTCGGAAAATGGCAACTTTTTTTTTTTTTTTTTTTTTACAAACTTTGGAATTTTTTTCACCACTTAGATAAAAAAGAACCTAGACATGTTTGGTGTCTGTGAACTCATAATGACCTGGAGAATGGCAGGTCAGTTTTAGCATTCAGTGAACCTAGTAAAAAACTAGTGTGGGATTGCACTTTTTTGCAATTTCACCGCACTTGGAATTTTTTTCCTGTTTACTGTTACATAACATGGTAAAACCAATGGTGTTGTTAAAAAGTACAACTCGTTCTGCAAAAAACAAGCCCTCACATGGCCATTTTGACCAAAAAAAAAAAAAGTTATGGCTCTGGGAAGAAGAGGAGCAAAAAATAAAAATACAAAACCAAAAATACCCCTGGTCATTAAGGGGTTAATATGTGGATGATGATTGCATTAAACTTATTTGATTTTATACCATCATTACAATATGTATTGTAAGATGGCTGCCGACATGTCCTTAGGGGAAGACATGTATCATTGAGGTTGGTAGCTTTTGTGATGTAAGCCTAGGAAAACAGGCTCCAGCACGTATAGTGCTGAGAGAGTTAATAGGGCGTATCAGGGCCGGGTTTTACGAGCATTCAAAGAGATGGCTGTGACTAACTGCTCACATATCCCACCTCGGGGACATGGTATGGCATATAAAATTGAGAGCAGTTTTCTCATTCATTTTCTGGGTCTGGAGTCGTGTGGATCTCCTGTGTGTTGGTTTGTGCTAAGGCCTTAAAAACTGGACATTAACCTGAGCGGGCAAACACCCAATTCTGTAAGCACTATTTACTTTGTGTTTTCACTTTGTGCAGGAAAAGGCTGTGTTTTTGTTTGGTTTCCTGCCATTTATACAGTCTCGGTAAACCATCCTGGACATTTAATCAAACCGCTTCCTGTGCCTACCTCAACTGCAACCAAATAAGTAGAAACCCTACAGTACAGTGCGTACAGAAAGTATTCAGACCCCTTTCAATGTTTTCACTCTTTGTTTCATTGCAGCAATTTGGTAAATTCAAGAAAGTACATTTTTTTTCTCATCCATGTACACTCTGCACCCCAGCTTGACTGAAAAAACCTGAAATGTAGAAATATGGGGAATTTTATTACAAAAGAAAAACTGAAATATCACATGGTCATAAGTATTCAGACCCTTTGCTCAGTATTAAGTAGAAGCACCCTTTTGAGCTAGTATAGTCATGAATCTTCTTGGGAATGATGCAACAAGTTTTCACACCTGGATTTGGGGATCCTCTGCCTTTCGTCATTGCAGATCCTCTCCAGTTCCGTCAGGTTGGATCTTGAGCATTGGTGGACAGCCATTTTCAGGTCTCTTCACAGATGCTCAATTGGGTTTAGGTCAGGGCTCTGGCTGGGCCAGTCAAGAATGGTCTCAAAGTTGTTCTGAAGCCACTCCTTTCTTATTTTAGGTGTGTACTTAGGGTCATTGTCTTGTTGGAAGGTGAACCGTCGGCCAAGTCTGAGGTCCAGAGCACTCTGGAAGAGGTTTTCATCAAGGATATCTCTGTACTTGGCCACATTCATGTTTTCTTCAATTGCAACCAGTTGTCTAGTCCCTGCAGCTGAAAAACACCCCATACCATGATGCTGCCACCACCATGTTTCACTGATGGCATTGTATTGGGCAGGTGATGAGCAGTGTCTGGTTTTCACCACACATACCACTTAGAATTATCATCAAGAAGTTCTATCTTCATCTCATCAGACCAGAGAATCTTATTTCTCATAGTCTGGGCGTCCTTCATGTGTTTTTAGCAAACGGAGGAGAGGCTTCCATCTGGCCACTCTGCCATAAAGGCCCGACTGGTGGAGAGCGGCAGTGATAGTGGTGTAGGGGGTGGACTGACCAATGGACCGGTCTGATAAAGAGGGAAAATGTAAAAGGTGATGTGTACAATGCTTTATTCTGATTTGAATGTATATGTGTGGGACAACAGCTAGAATTAGTGAAAGAAGGTGTAGTACTGGGTTTCGCCACAAGATGGGGACATAGAATAGTGAGAAAAGGGCTCAACAGCAAGCTTTAGGCTAGGGAAACTGCAGAGTCATGGTGGGTGGAGTTACAGGACTGAGAAGGGGATTTCCAGGCACCCAGGAGGAGATAGAAGAAAGAATAGTTCAGGAGAGGACGGAGGAAGGAAGAGCTCAGGAGAGACAGAGGAGAGAGACAAATACTCAGAGAGGGGGTGTCCCTGAGAGGATAGCTGCAGGTCAGAAGGACGCTGACTAAAGGATGCCTGGGGTACCAGACGGCCGGACACTGAAGGAGCAGTAAGTGTCGCAGCGGGCAGACTCGGTAGGGGGGAAGGCTGGGCCTGACGGCAGCCACAGTGAAGGAACCTAGGGGTCTTCGCCAAATAGGAGTAGGAGAAGGTGACAGGTACCCTGGCCTAGGAGGAGAAGCTGTCGTGTTTGCTGTGGATATCAAGAGGACACCCATTAAAGTTTGACCTGTTTGAACGGATTTCTGCATCTGTTTCCAGTCTGTTCCACAGCTGAACGGGACCACCCCTCAGTCGGCACACGTACTACAAGTGGCGTAGTCGGCAGGAACATCACTGCCTAATACACCAATGCCGGCGGTGACACCGCACTAAAGATTTAAAGGATCTGAGCTGAAAGGGTTGAATGTTTGGTGGAGTGGATTACAATCTGGGACTGTGATTGGGATTGCTGGATTTGACCCAGAGTAACACTGCTGGAAAAGCTGGGTGCCGTTGCAGAAAAGCTGGGTACTCTTCTACATTAACAGACTACAGGCCGGATTTGACTAAAAAGGAATCCTGAAAGAGACTTTGCGCACCTCCAGAAACGGCGACCGTCGGGATGAAGGAGGTTGGCGCTATATTGGACTACCAGGGACAGCTATGCTGAGCCCGCCCCTGGGGGGAGCTGTGCACACTAAGTGTCAATCGCCCTGTTGGGAAAGCTGGGTGCCACTACAGGAAAGCTGGGCACCCTCCCACGTTAAAGTACTACAGCGGGAGCTGGGAACCGTTACAAAAGCTGCAAGCTCTCACCCGTCCTGAAGACCTGCTGCAGATGGAGTCCTCGACATCTGAGCCTGCAGCCATGGAGCAGGATCACCTAGCGGAGGTGTGCCCGCACTCTCCACCGTCCACACCGGAGTCGGAGACAGCGCTGGAACCATCGGGCCTGGAAGCCAGTCCTGCCAGACGGCGGGATGAAGAACAGCAGTGGACACCAGGTAACGGGACCAGAAGCAGCAGAGGAATGGCAGGGCCTTTTCCGCGTGTGACGGCTGGCGACATCGAGTCAACCCGGCGGGAGGAGGCCGGCGGCATCGTGGATACTCCGGTTGCTCGGGTGCCTGAGTCCCCGGAGGAGCTGCAAAGCAGCCGGAAGGAGGCTGTGGCACCGGGGAAGGTAAGCATCTCCCCACCCTGGCTGGCGACACTGCAGGCAGCCCCCATTTCCCCACCTTGTCCGGACACTAGGCCCAAAATCCCCGATAGTGATTCCCAGCCTCTCCGGCCAACTCCGCCCTGTCATACGTTACCAGCCCAAGGGGTGCGAGGCCTAAGGTCCGTGCTCCTGAGTCTCAGCCTCCCTGCCCGGCCTCCCCTCACTCACCGACATCGGCGCCCAACGAATCCGCGGCCTATGCTGGGCCGGCTGACATCCACGCCATCGACACCCCGGCCTCCCGTATGCAGCATTACTGGCAGGAGCTGAGGGTTGGACAGAGCGGAGCCGTGAAATCAGAGGGGGTGAGTGCATCCTTACCCTGGCCGGTGACAGACCACGTAGCCTCAACGTTGTCCCACTGCAGGGACACGAGGCCCAAGGTCCGCATCATCAGGACCCCGTGCTCCCGCTCGGCATCCCCTGAAACCACCGTGCCCTCCGGAGAAGATGTTGGTCCCCGTGCAGAGGCAGCTGAGGACACCTCTGCCCCTGTTTCTTCTCCTCGGTTTGGGGGCTCTGCGGCTGCAGAGTCATCTTCAGCCCGAGCCAGGGCCCGGGTCTACCGCAGGGGAGCGGCCCATGATGTACGCCGCGGAACTCTCCGTGGCCCCTTCTTCCCCTTCTAATGCATGTTTATACCATCTAGGATGACCCCACATTCCCCAGGGTAAGGAACCCTGCAATGCTTGTCTGGAGAGTCCATGACGGTTTACGGGACCTGAGATAGAACTACTACGGTGGAAGTGGACACTCGTGATTCTGGAACTGGCTGTCATCCTGGGGAGCTCTGCGACAGCGGTGTTCATTGCAGCCGGCAGCCATGGTCGGTCAGCAGGGGGAGACCTGTAGCACCGCTGAACCATCTGATTGCGGGACTGCTGTGCACGGTTGCACAGCCTGGGGACTTTTCCACATCCCCTCAGGGTAAGAAAAACCCTGGCTCCGGTAGTGTGGACATATGCTGTGCACCCTGCAAAGAAAGGGGGCGCACCAATGTTTGAAGTTGTTTAAATAATGTGTGAGGAATGATTGCTAAATATTTGAGGTTAGAAATGTCGAAATGTTGAAAAAATTTAGCAGATAGGCAGAATAATTTAAATGTTACTAAAAAAGTGGTAGAATTGTTATATTGAAAAAAATATTCAAGAAGGAGGTCCAAAATGTGAAGAGAAAGAAAATGCTTGCCATGACCAATCATAAAAGGTATAAGATGGTTTGTGATTTAGGAACAGACAGTGGTCAACAGGTCTGGTCCTAGGTAGAAAGATACCCATAACAGAGGAGAAGGGGAAGACGGTGATCTGGTAGGCCAGAGCCTCGGTCATTCCGCCCCTAGAGTGGAGCGCAGTTCTGAAAGTGAGAAAAGTGGAGGAGAGCACCCGTTGAGGATTCCGGGTGGTCCTACCCCAATGAATGGAAATGGTCATAGAGGCGTACGCGCCTGCGGGTAGCCGTCTGCTACTCGGAGCTTAATTGCTCCTCTCTTTGCCCAGCATCCCATGTAGAGATAGAGAACTCTCGGCTCTGCTAGGCAACCGGCCACGCAGCCAAAAAAGAAAGTGGGAAAGAAGAAATGAAGGATACGGGATTGTCAGGGGCGACAATGGTCAAAGGAAGGATGTATGTAGGGGGTGGACTGACCTATGGACCTGTCTGATAAAGAGGGAAAATGTAAAAGGTGATGTGTACAATGCTTTATTCTGACTTGTATATCTGTGGGACAACAGCTAGAATTAGTGAAAGATGGTGTAGTACCGGGTTTTGGCCACAAGATGGGAACATAGAGTAGTGAGAAAAGGGCTCAACAGCAAGATTTAGGCTAGGGAAACTGCAGAGTCATGGTGAGCTGAGTTACGGGATTGGGAAGGGGATTTCCAGGATGAGGAGATAAAAGGATGGAGAGTCCCAGGGGCAGGGCAGACACCCAGGAGGAGACAGAGGAAAAAAGAGCTCAGGAGAGGACGGAGGAAGGAAGAGCTCAGGAGAGACAGAGGAGAGAGACGGATACTCAGAGAGGGGGGTGGCCCTTTGAGGACAGCTGCAGCTCAGAAGGACACTGACTAAAGGACATCTGGGGTACCTGACGGCCAGACACTGAAGGAGCAGTAAGTGTCACAGCGCGCTTGGTCAGGGGAAGCTCTGTGGCCGTGGGCCTGACGGCAGCCACAGTGAAGGAACCTAGGGGTCTTCACCAAATAGGAGTAGGAGGAGGTGACAGGTACCTGGGCCTAGGAGCAGAAGCTGCCGTGTTTGCTGTGGATATCAAGAGGACACCCATTAAAGTTGGACCTGATTGAACGGATTTCTGCATCTGTCCCCAGTCTGTTCCGCAGCCGAAAGGGACCACCCCCCAGTCAGCAATCGTACTACAGTTGACTTTGTGGAACTTTCTTCCATCTCCCTACTGCATCTGTGGAGCTCAGCCACAGTGATCTTGGGGCTCTTTATCTCTCTCACCAAGGCTCTTCTCCCAAGATTGTGGGAAGGGAAGCAAAAGGCCAGAAAAAGCCATACACCTGACAAATGCTATTGAGAACTCTGCTATTAGACGTGGAAAGGAAGAATAAAGACAAAAGAATCTAAATAATAAAAATATTGGAGAAAGAAAAACCAATCATAAACTAAAATATTTCTATACTAATGCACAAAGCATGGGCAACAAACAAGGAGAATTAGAACTGCTAACGCAGGAAAAGAAATATGATGTCATTAGAATCACTGAAACTTGGTGGGACGATACACATGATTGGAATACAAGGCTAGAAGGATACAACTTATTTGCTAGAAACAAACTTGATAAACGAGGAGGAGGTGTTGCATTGTATGTTAGAAACGCGTATATCTGCACAGAGATTGATGCTTCAGAGACTGGGAGTTCTGTGGAAACTGTTTGGGTAAGAATACAAGAACAGAACAATGGAAAGGACACCATTGTATGCATTTTCTACAGGCCGCCTGTGCAAGCTGAAGATATGGATGAACTTTTTATGCTTCAAATGGCCAAGTTCTCTAAAAAATATGACATAGTTGTCATGGGAGATTTCAACTATCCTGACATTTGTTGGGAATCTCTCTCAGGCAAAACTAACAGGTCAAGGAAATTCTTATCCTCTCTTGCTGACAACTTTATCTTCCAAACGGTAGGGGAGAAAACAAGGGGAACTGCTACCTTGGATCTAATCCTTATAAACATGGAGGACATGGTTGAGGAGGTAAAAGTGGCTGGGACCCTAGGAGGTAGCGACCATGCCATTTTAGAATTTTGGATAACTAGAGGAGGAAGACCTGTAAAGTCTCAGACATCAAGGTTAGATTTCAGAAAGGCTGATTTTAAGGGATTCAGAAAGAGAATTGGAGGGATCCAATGGCTGGATATCCTTAAGGACAAAAATGTCCAGGAATTATGGGAAATCTTGAAGAATGAAATTCTCAAAGCACAATTGTTAACAATTCCGAAAAGAGGGAAGAATAGGAAGCATTTAAGGAAACCAGGATGGATGAACACAGAACTTAAGCACATGCTAAAAAGGAAGAATGAAATATTTATGAAATGGAAAGAGGGAGGCATATCTAAAGAAGAATATAATGCTGTCTGCAGAACTTGCAGGGCACAAATCAGATTACTAAAGCTGACAATGAATTGAGGCTTGCAAGAGACATCAAAAGCAATAATAAAAGATTTTGGGGATATGTCAAAGTAAAAGAAAAGTCAAAGATGCTATAGGATTTTTACAGGATGAAAATGATGAAATGGTAAGACAGGATGTTGAGAAGGCCGAACTTTTAAATTCCTATTTTGCATCTGTTTTCTGCCAGAAAGGAAATGTAACATCAACTGTTCTTCACTGTCCTATTAAGGGAATAGAAGAATCCAGGATATCTATAAACAGAAAGATAGTGAGAAAACACTTAGCTAACCTAAATGAATTCAAGTCTCCAGGTCCAGATGAATTACACCCCAGAGTACTGAAGGAGATAGCAGAAGAGATTTTTGAACTTCTCTCCATAATATTTGAAAATTCTTGGAGAACAGGAGAAGTCCAAGAAGACTGGAGAAGAGCAAATGTTGTTGCTATCTTCAAAAAAGGGAAGAAGGTGGACCCAGGAAACTATAGGCCGGTGAGTCTGACTTCTATACCAGGAAAGATCTTTGAGCAAATTATTAAACAACATGTATGTAAGTACCTGGACAAGAATGAAGTGATTAAACAGAGTCAGCATGGGTTTGTAACTAATAAGTCATGTCAGACTAACTTAATTTCCTTCTATGACAGAATCACTGATTGGGTGGATCAGGGAAATGCTGTAGATATAGTATATCTTGACTTCAGCAAAGCATTTGACAAAGTATCTCACACAATCCTTATTGAAAAAATGGCTAAGTATGGAATGGACAAGGCAACTGTTAGGTGGATTCATAACTGGCTTAGTGATTGGACCCAAAGAGTGGTCGTAAATGGCTGCACATCCAGTTGGAAGAATGTCTCAAGTGTGGTACCACAGGGTTCTGTCCTGGGCCCTGTATTGTTCAACATCTTTATCAATGATTTAGATGAAGGAATTGAGGGTAAACTGATTAAATTTGCTGATGACACAAAGCTAGGAGGGATAGCTAATACTAGAGAAGAGAGAGGATTCAAAAATATATAAATAAACTGGAGCAAAGGCAGCAACTAACAGAATGGTTTTTAACAGGGAAAAATGCAAAGTACTACATCTGGGCAATAAAAATGAAAAAAGCATATACAGAATGGGAGGAATAGGGCTAAGCAACAGCACATGTGAAAAAGACTTCGGTATACTAATAGATCACAGACTGAATATGAGTCAACAGTGTGATGCAGCAGCAAAACAGACAAATGCAATTCTAGGATGTATTAACAGAAGCATACAGTCTAGATCACGTGAAGCCATTATTGCCCTCTACTCCTCTTTGGTCAGACCTCATCTGGAATACTGTGTCCAGTTTTGGGTGCCACATTTTAAAAAAGACATCAACAAACTGGAGCAAGTTCAGAAAAGAGCGACCAGAATGGTGACCGGTCTGCAAACCCTGTCTTATGAGGAAAGGTTGCAGGATTTTGGAATGCTTAGCTTGCAGAAGAGAAGCCTGAGACGAGACTTAATAGCTGTCTACAAATATCTCAAGGGCTGTCACATTGTAGAAGGATCATCTTTATTCTCATTTGCACAAGGAAAGACCAGAACCAATGGGATGAAACTGAATGGGAGGAGACAGATTAGATATTAGAAAAAACTTTTTGACAGTTAGAATGATCAATGAGTGGAACAGGCTGCCACAAGAGGTGGTGAGTTCTCCTTCAATAGAAGTCTTCAAACAAAGGCTGGACAGACATCTGTCTGGGATGATTTAGCGAATCCTGCTTTGAGCAGAGGGTTGGACCAGATGGCCCAGGAGGTCCCTTCCAACTCTACCATTCTATGATTCTATGATTGCTCAGTTTGGCTGGACAGCCAGGTCTAGGAAGACTTCTGCTGGTCCAAAACTTCTCCCCTTTAGTACCAGAGTTACTTACTTATTCACTTTGTACTAGAAAAATACATAAATATACAAACTGTTTGTGCATTTTAAATGTTTGCATTTTATAGATTCTGCAGAGTATATGGGTTCTGCTTGCTTAGCAACTGAATTGACATTATTATGGGGTTTTCAGGATATAGAGAAGGTATAACTACAGTTGTCACAGAAAGATCTGTCTGTTGTTAGAATACACATTCTGTTCTACTTTCTTTAGGTCCGTTTCATCCAAGAAGCATGAAAAAAACATTAATCATACTTCTTTGAAGAGGATCTGTCACCATATTTCACAATACAAACCGTATACATTTATTAACCTTTCATGGGAAATTTTCATTTTTGCATTTCAGCCTTTTTCCTTCTCTTTCTCTAAGTGATAACATTATTATTTTTCCATAGTTTATAGCCTCGGTGTTTTGAGTCGAATTGTAGTTTTCAAATGATGCCATATAATGCACTGTAAAAAGGGAACTAAATTGTAAGTGCAGTGAAATGGTGAAAATAACGCAACTCTGTCATTGTTTTTTGAGTTTTGTCTTTATGGCATTGATTGTGTGGTATAAAAAGATCTGATAGCCCTATTCAGATGCAATTCTACCATTTTGATTTGTTTGTTACGACATTTACCATTTGGCTTAAATTTATGTACAGAAGAACCCAGGATAGAAACAAAATGAAAAATACCCTGCTGTAAGTAAATAAGTAAAAGCAACAGTGCACATAAATAACATTGGGTCTTGGTTTTGATAAAAAAAAGTGTAAAAGCCATTCCACCAACGTCAAGGTGTACCTAAATCGGGATGGTCCTAACCTCTAACATTAAAACCTTACCTTGCATATTAGTGATGTCTTGTGTGAATAATTGCTGAGCAGAATCGGGTCACAAACATGGACATACAGCTATTGGGGAGCTTTTAAAATGTAAATTCCAGCTCAAAGGAAGGGAAGACACAGAGAAGAGAAACACTGTGGAGATGTCTATTTGGCGAAGTGGGCAGAGATTGAGTATATACTTTGAAAAAGGATTATACAGCCAATCAGACGCAAGCAAGTACACTAGTTTTATATGATGCAATAATAATAACTAGAGTTGAGCGAAACGGGTCGAAAAATTTCAAAAGTCGCCGACTTTTGGCAAAGTCGGGTTTCATGAAACGAAACCCGACCCTAGGATGAGGTCGGCCACGAGGTCGGCGACTTACGCACCAAAGTCGCGTTTCAAAAGTTTGTTTTGCGCTCTTTTTCAGCCAATCAGGATCCACGGACACTGTGGGCAACGTGATGACATAGGCAGGGGTCACCACCATCTTTCAGAAGGGCATGCAAGTGATTGGCTTGCTTTGGTGGGCGTCACAGGGGGTATAAAAGGGAGTGCACGCCGACCGCCATCTTACTTCTGCCGATCTCAGTATAGGGAGAGGTTGCTGCTGATTCTGTAGGGAGAGCGTTAGGCAGGGAAGAAGACAAAAAAACTGCTTCTGCTGCTAGCGATTTGGCCTGCACAACACACCAGTCACTGTGTGTGCAGTGCAAGGGGAGGCTATATAGTGGTGTATCAGTGGTGTTGGTTGTTGGGCTGCCTTCTAAGGCTTCCTGACATTCCTGCATTGCTGTTTACCCACTGCTCCGCAAACTGCTTTTTTAAAAGCAATCCCAATTTTTTTTTTTGTCCTGCTGAGAAGAAAAAAAAACTGCTTCTGCTGCTAGCAATTTGGCCTGCACAACACACCAGTCACTGTGTGTGCAGTGCAAGGGGAGGCTATATTGTGGTGTATCAGTGGTGTTGGTTGTTGGGCTGCCTTTTAAGGCTTCCTGACAGGCTGGCATTGCTGTTTACCCACTGCTCTGCAAACTGCTTTTTTAAAATCAATCCAATCTCCCTTATCCTCTAGTCACTTTGGTCACAGCTGTGCCATCGAGCCTGTCACATAGCGCTCAGATATTCATTGGGCCTCACACAATCCAAAAGTGTCCAGTGTCCACAAGTGTCTGCAGAAATTCAAAATCTCCCTTATCCTCTAGTCACTTTGGTCACAGCTGTGCCATCGAGCCTGTCACATAGCGCTCAGATATTCATTGGGCCTCACACAATCCAAAAGTGTCCAGTGTCCAAAAGTGTGTGCAGAGATTCAAAATCTCCCTTATCCTCTAGTCACTTTGGTCACAGCTGTGCCATCGAGCCTGTCACATAGCGCTCAGATATTCATTGGGCCTCACACAATCCAAAAGTGTCCAGTGTCCAAAAGTGTGTGCAGAGATTCAAAATCTCCCTTATCCTCTAGTCACTTTGGTCACAGCTGTGCCATCGAGCCTGTCATATAGCGCTCAGATATTCATTGGGCCTCACACAATCCAAAAGTGTCCAGTGTCCAAAAGTGTGTGCAGAGATTCAAAATCTCCCTTATCCTCTAGTCACTTTGGTCACAGCTGTGCCATCGAGCCTGTCACATAGCGCTCAGATATTCATTGGGCCTCACACAATCCAAAAGTGTCCAGTGTCCACAAGTGTCTGTAGAAATTCAAAATCTCCCTTATCCTCTAGTCACTTTGGTCACAGCTGTGCCATCGGGCCTGTCACATAGCGCTCAGATATTCATTGGGCCTCACACAATCCAAAAGTGTCCAGTGTCCAAAAGTGTGTGCAGAGATTCAAAATCTCCCTTATCCTCTAGTCACTTTGGTCACAGCTGTGCCATCGAGCCTGTCACATAGCGCTCAGATATTCATTGGGCCTCACACAATCCAAAAGTGTCCAGTGTCCAAAAGTGTGTGCAGAGATTCAAAATCTCCCTTATCCTCTAGTCACTTTGGTCACAGCTGTGCCATCGAGCCTGTCACATAGCGCTCAGATATTCATTGGGCCTCACACAATCCAAAAGTGTCCAGTGTCCAAAAGTGTGTGCAGAGATTCAAAATCTCCCTTATCCTCTAGTCACTTTAGTCACAGCTGTGCCATCGAGCCTGTCACATAGCGCTCAGATATTCATTGGGCCTCACACAATCCAAAAGTGTCCAGTGTCCAAAAGTGTGTGCAGAGATTCAAAATCTCCCTTATCCTCTAGTCACTTTGGTCACAGCTGTGCCATCGAGCCTGTCACATAGCGCTCAGATATTCATTGGGCCTCACACAATCCAAAAGTGTCCAGTGTCCAAAAGTGTGTGCAGAGATTCAAAATCTCCCTTATCCTCTAGTCACTTTGGTCACAGCTGTGCCATCGAGCCTGTCACATAGCGCTCAGATATTCATTGGGCCTCACACAATCCAAAAGTGTCCAGTGTCCAAAAGTGTGTGCAGAGATTCAAAATCTCCCTTATCCTCTAGTCACTTTGGTCACAGCTGTGCCATCGAGCCTGTCACATAGCGCTCAGATATTCATTGGGCCTCACACAATCCAAAAGTGTCCAATGTCCAAAAGTGTGTGCAGAGATTCAAAATCTCCCTTATCCTCTAGTCACTTTGGTCACAGCTGTGCCATCGAGCCTGTCACATAGCGCTCAGATATTCATTGGGCCTCACACAATCCAAAAGTGTCCAGTGTCCAAAAGTGTGTGCAGAGATTCAAAATCTCCCTTATCCTCTAGTCACTTTGGTCACAGCTGTGCCATCGAGCCTGTCACATAGCGCTCAGATATTCATTGGGCCTCACACAATCCAAAAGTGTCCAGTGTCGAAAAGTGTGTGCAGAGATTCAAAATCTCCCTTATCCTCTAGTCACTTTGGTCACAGCTGTGCCATCGAGCCTGTCACATAGCGCTCAGATATTCATTGGGCCTCACACAATCCAAAAGTGTCCAGTGTCCAAAAGTGTGTGCAGAGATTCAAAATCTCCCTTATCATCTAGTCACTTTGGTCACAGCTGTGCCATCGAGCCTGTCACATAGCGCTCAGATATTCATTGGGCCTCACACAATCCAAAAGTGTCCAGTGTCCAAAAGTGTGTGCAGAAATTCAAAATCTCCCTTATCCTCTAGTCACTTTGGTCACAGCTGTGCCATCGAGCCTGTCACATAGCGCTCAGATATTCATTGGGCCTCACACAATCCAAAAGTGTCCAGTGTCCAAAAGTGTGTGCAGAGATTCAAAATCTCCCTTATCCTCTAGTCACTTTGGTCACAGCTGTGCCATCGAGCCTGTCACATAGCGCTCAGATATTCATTGGGCCTCACACAATCCAAAAGTGTCCAGTGTCCAAAAGTGTGTGCAGAGATTCAAAATCTCCCTTATCCTCTAGTCACTTTGGTCACAGCTGTGCCATCGAGCCTGTCACATAGCGCTCAGATATTCATTGGGCCTCACACAATCCAAAAGTGTCCAGTGTCCACAAGTGTCTGCAGAAATTCAAAATCTCCCCTGTCCTATAGACACCTTGTACCTTGTTTTACATTACTATATAGTTTGTTGGATTTTTTTCTACATTTCTACCAAAAATGAGGAAGGCTGGTGGAAGAGGCCGTGGAATTGGGCGGGGGTTGGCAGCTGGTAATGATGGTGTTGGTGGTGGATCTGATGGTAGTGGCAAGAGCAAAATAGGACCGAATGCAGGAGGTGTTGAGCCTGCGTCATCGTCTGGCTACATAAGGCCTCGAACGCTTAGTTTTCTAGGAGTTGGCAAACCGCTTTTAAAGCCAGAGCATCAGGAAAAAGTTTTGTCTTACATTGCTGACTCAGCCTCCAGCTCTATCGCCTCCTCTTCTTCAGTTGTAAAAAGTAAAAGCACTGAGTCGTCATTGGAGGCTCATGTTCATGAACCACACCTTTCCTTGTGTCCTTCACCCCAACCAAGATTGAAGGATGATGCAGGCCATACTACTGATTACTCCATGGAGCTGTTTTCACATACCATGCCTGGATTATCAAGTGAAATGGTGAATTACCCAGGCCAAGATGAATCTGACATGGAGTGCACTGATGCACAGCCGCTGATGGATGATTCTGCTGGTACATTCACTCAGAGCACTACATTGTCCTCGCAGTGTACAGAGCCAGATTCTGACCCTGATGAGACTCAGGTGCCCCTTCCCGCACACTATACCACCATACACGGTGACACAGAGGAAGGTGCACATGACATAGAAGAGGAGGTGATGGATGACCCAGTTGTTGACCCAGATTGGCATCCATTGGGGGAAGAGGGTGCTGCTTCCAATAGCTCAGATGAGGAGCATCCACAGCAGACATCGACATCGCAACAGCTGTTATCTGGCAGGCCCGGAGCACTCCAAAGACAGGTTCCAAACATCAAAAGAGTTGCTGGACAGCTTGTCCAGAGGGTCAAAAGATCACAGCGTGCTAGACCGCAAAATGTCTGCCAAAGTAGGAAGAGTGCAGTGTGGCACTTTTTTGAACAAAATCCTCATGATCAGGCCAAGGTTATCTGTAAGAAGTGCGCAAAGACCTTTAGCCGAGGGAAAAATCTGAAAAATTTGAATACCAGTTGCATGCTTAGACATTTGACCAGCATGCACTTGCAAGCGTGGACACAACACCAAACCTCAAGTGCCACATGTGCAACTGATCACATCGAAGTAGTCAGCAACGCTACATTGTTTCCCCCACTGTAAGCCCACCGGTTAGCACGCAGCAAATGTTGAGGTGTCGTTGCAATGCCACAGCAGTCAGGGAATCCCACTGTTATATCAACGAAAGACTGATTCTAGGCCATCAGAAAGAACAACAACTCCATCACCATCATCAACCCTCTCTCAGTCCGCCCTGTCCACCGCTACTTCCACCATATGCAGCTCTCAAGTCCAGCTCACCCTCCCAGACACTATGAGTAGGTCAAGAAAGTACTCAGTCTCTCATCCGCGTACACTGGGTTTGAACGCCCACATTGCCAAACTAATCTCGTTTGAGATGATGCCCTTTCGGTTGGTGGAAAGCGCAGCTTTCCGCGAACTCATGGCCTATGCAGTACCACGCTATGACCTACCCAGTCGCCACTTCTTCTCTCGCAAAGCCATCCCAGCCCTCCACCATCATGTGAAAGACCGCATTGTCCATGCACTCAAGCAGTCAGTGAGCGGAAAGGTGCACCTCACAACTGATGCATGGTCCAGTCGGCATGGCCAGGGCCGTTATGTGTCCATCACTGCGCACTGGGTTAATGTGGTGGATGCAGGGTCCACAGGGGACAGCGGTGGTGGGACAGTGCTGCCTAGCCCACGGTATAGGAAACAGTTGGCTGTAGGCGTTCGACCCTCCTCCTCCTCCTCCAGAAGCGAAAGCTCGTCCACAGAGCGCAGTTGTACGAGCACTCCATTTGCAGCTGCCACTGTTGCACACGATGTGTCCCCCTATCGAGCAGCTAGTGGAAAGCGTCAGCAGGCTGTGTTGCAGATGATGTGTTTGGGCGACAGACACACCGCCGAGGTACTGGCCGAGTACTTGAAGCGACAAACTGAGTCATGGCTGGGCAGTGTACATCTTGAGGCAGGCAAGGTAGTTAGTGATAACGGCCGTAATTTTGTGGCAGCCATAGCCCTTTCAAAACTCAGCCACATACCTTGCTTGGCACACACCTTGAACCTGGTGGTGCAGTGCTTCCTCAAAAATTATCCGGAGTTAACAGCCCTGCTCCATAAGGTGCGAAGACTGTGCGCGCACATCCGCCGGTCGCCTGTACACTCCGTTCGTATGCAGAAGCTGCAGCGATTGCTCCACCTTCCCAACCACCGCCTCATTATCGATATTGCAACAAGGTGGAACTCCACCCTGCACATGGTGGAGCGGCTGTGCGAGCAGAGGCAGGCCATAATGCATTTGTGGGAGGATACACGGCCAGGCACTTTGAGAGCAGACATGGAGTTGACAGGTGTGCAGTGGTCGAAGCTGAAAGACCTCTGTAAAGTCCTTCAGTGTTTTGAGGAATGCACACGGCTGGTAAGCGCAGACGACGCCATCCTAAGCATGAGCATCCCACTTATGCATCTGCTCATGCAAACTTTGACGCACCTTAAGGAGCAGGCGTCTGCAGCCAATGTTGATGAGGAGGAAGAGGAGGAGGGAATCCTTGATGACATTCAGCCATTGTCTGCTCAGGGACCTCTCCTGGACGAGGTGGAGGAAGAAGAGGAGGAGGAGGATGATGATGGGGATGATTACTTAGGGGAGGAGGATGCATCTCATGGGGCAAGTGAAAATGTTGGCGTGGCAAGGTCTGGTACAGGGTTTGTGCGTGACTGGAGGGATGTGGATTTGCCAGAAAGTGCTCCTCCAACCAGCACTCGCAGTGCATCATTGACACCGGGAACATTGGCCCACATGTCAGATTATGCCTTGCGGATCCTAAAAAGGGACCCCCGCATTGCCAAAATGATGAACGATGACGACTACTGGTTGGCCAGCATCCTGGATCCATGCTATAAAGGCAAATTACAAAACATCATGCCACAGGAGAACCTTGACCTAATATTGGCTAATAAACAAGCAACTCTGGTAAATCGGTTGCTTGAGGCATTCCCAGCACACAGCAGCGGTGATGGTTCTCACACGAGCCGTACGGGCCGGGGGCAGCTTGGCAGAGGTGTTCG
This sequence comes from Dendrobates tinctorius, assembly GCF_039654945.1. Taxonomy (NCBI): domain Eukaryota; kingdom Metazoa; phylum Chordata; class Amphibia; order Anura; family Dendrobatidae; genus Dendrobates; species Dendrobates tinctorius. The sequence goes on from NW_027361738.1 coordinate 13,790,339, forward strand.
TGGTGCACACAGCAGAAGTGGCGTTGGAGACAGGGGTTTCATGACAATGTTGTGGACTGATTTTTCAAATACCGCTCACACAACTGGTAATACTGCATTGATGGAAAGTGACAGGAGACAGCAGTTGTCAACTATGGTTGCAAACTACTTTTCCTCCCATATCGATGTTCTCCCACACAGGTCATTCCCCTTTGACTATTGGGCCGCTAAACTGGACACCTGGCCTGAATTGGCACAATATGCCTTACAGGAGCTCGCTTGCCCAGCTGCAAGTGTGCTATCGGAAAGAGTCTTCAGTGCAGCTGGATCAATCCTGACAGAAAAAAGGACCCGTCTGTCAACCCAAAATGTGGATGATCTAACCTTCATTAAAATGAACCATGCATGGGTTTCCAAGGATTTTGTCCCACCTTCCCCTGATGACACATAGGGTGACAGAAAAATGGCTTGCTTTGGTCCACCTCTTCCTGGGACTTCACCTATTTTGCCTTTTGCATCAGCTGAATGTCCAACATCAACATATGCCACTTTCTAAAACTCCCTAACTGTGCTGCCCCCCCCATGGCTGGGGTCACCACCTAGCGCACGACACCGTGCGAGTGCCGTTGCCCTGGACAGGTGGGTAGGCCGACTCTTGGGCGCGGGCACTGGCACAGGGTCCCTCATAGTGCAATCAAGTGTCTCTGACGGTGGTGGTGCACACCCGCCGTCAGACACACCGCTGTACTATGAGGGGCCCAGTGCCAGTACCGACGCCCACGAGTGGGCCCCCCTTGCTTGGCCAGGGCCCCAGCATTTGCAATCTTTACCTCTCCCTGCTCCTCCGCTGTGTAATCTGGGCCGTCAAATCCATACTGTGCCTGACACCGTCTGAGCCTGCCTCCTGATGTATAGACATATATTTTGAATGTGTACGCTATCCATACATGTTATCTGGGGATACGGTACCCTTTCTAACCTTTGTGCAATCACGTGCAATCCATACTGGGTCTAACACCGTCTGAGCCTGCCTCCTGAGACATATATTTTGAATGTGTACGCTATCCATACATGTTATCCGGGGAAACGGTACCCTTTCTAACCTTTGTGCAATCACGTGCAATCCATACTGGGCCTAACACCGTCTGGCCTGCCTCCTGAGACATACAGTATATTTTGAATGTGTACGCTATCCATACATGTTATCCGGGGATACGGTACCCTTTCTAACCTTTGTGCAATCACGTGCAATCCATACTGGGCCTAACACCGTCTGAGCCTGCCTCCTGAGACATATATTTTGAATGTGTACGCTATCCATACATGTTATCCGGGGATACGGTACCCTTTCTAACCTTTGTGCAATCACGTGCAATCCATACTGGGCCTAACACCGTCTGAGCCTGCCTCCTGAGACATATATTTTGAATGTGTACGCTATCCATACATGTTATCTGGGGATACGGTACCCTTTCTAACCTTTGTGCAATCACGTGCAATCCATACTGGGCCTAACACCGTCTGAGCCTGCCTCCTGAGACATATATTTTGAATGTGTACGCTATCCATACATGTTATCCGGGGAAACGGTACCCTTTCTAACCTTTGTGCAATCACGTGCAATCCATACTGGGCCTAACACCGTCTGAGCCTGCCTCCTGAGACATATATTTTGAATGTGTACGCTATCCATACATGTTATCCGGGGAAACGGTACCCTTTCTAACCTTTGTGCAATCACGTGCAATCCATACTGGGCCTAACACTGTCTGAGCCTGCCTCCTGAGACATATATTTTGAATGTGTACGCTATCCATACATGTTATCCGGGGATACGGTACCCTTTCTAACCTTTGTGCAATCACGTGCAATCCATACTGGGCCTAACACCGTCTGAGCCTGCCTCCTGAGACATATATTTTGAATGTGTACGCTATCCATACATGTTATCCGGGGAAACGGTACCCTTTCTAACCTTTGTGCAATCACGTGCAATCCATACTGGGCCTAACACCGTCTGAGCCTGCCTCCTGAGACATATATTTTGAATGTGTACGCTATCCATACATGTTATCCGGGGATACGGTACCCTTTCTAACCTTTGTGCAATCACGTGCAATCCATACTGGGCCTAACACCGTCTGAGCCTGCCTCCTGAGACATACAGTATATTTTGAATGTGTACGCTATCCATACATGTTATCCGGGGATACGGTACCCTTTCTAACCTTTGTGCAATCACGTGCAATCCATACTGGGCCTAACACCGTCTGAGCCTGCCTCCTGAGACATATATTTTGAATGTGTACGCTATCCATACATGTTATCCGGGGATACGGTACCCTTTCTAACCTTTGTGCAATCACGTGCAATCCATACTGGGCCTAACACCGTCTGAGCCTGCCTCCTGAGACATATATTTTGAATGTGTACGCTATCCATACATGTTATCCGGGGATACGGTACCCTTTCTAACCTTTGTGCAATCACGTGCAATCCATACTGGGCCTAACACCGTCTGAGCCTGCCTCCTGAGACATATATTTTGAATGTGTACGCTATCCATACATGTTATCCGGGGAAACGGTACCCTTTCTAACCTTTGTGCAATCACGTGCAATCCATACTGGGCCTAACACCGTCTGAGCCTGCCTCCTGAGACATATATTTTGAATGTGTACGCTATCCATACATGTTATCCGGGGAAACGGTACCCTTTCTAACCTTTGTGCAATCACGTGCAATCCATACTGGGCCTAACACCGTCTGAGCCTGCCTCCTGAGACATATATTTTGAATGTGTACGCTATCCATACATGTTATCCGGGGATACGGTACCCTTTCTAACCTTTGTGCAATCACGTGCAATCCATACTGGGCCTAACACCGTCTGAGCCTGCCTCCTGAGACATATATTTTGAATGTGTACGCTATCCATACATGTTATCCGGGGAAACGGTACCCCTTCTAACCTTTGTGCAATCACGTGCAATCCATACTGGGCCTAACACCGTCTGAGCCTGCCTCCTGAGACATATATTTTGAATGTGTACGCTATCCATACATGTTATCCGGGGATACGGTACCCTTTCTAACCTTTGTGCAATCACGTGCAATCCATACTGGGCCTAACACCGTCTGAGCCTGCCTCCTGAGACATATATTTTGAATGTGTACGCTATCCATACATGTTATCCGGGGAAACGGTACCCTTTCTAACCTTTGTGCAATCACGTGCAATCCATACTGGGCCTAACACCGTCTGAGCCTGCCTCCTGAGACATATATTTTGAATGTGTACGCTATCCATACATGTTATCCGGGGATACGGTACCCTTTCTAACCTTTGTGCAATCACGTGCAATCCATACTGGGCCTAACACCGTCTGAGCCTGCCTCCTGAGACATATATTTTGAATGTGTACGCTATCCATACATGTTATCCGGGGATACGGTACCCTTTCTAACCTTTGTGCAATCACGTGCAATCCATACTGGGCCTAACACCGTCTGAGCCTGCCTCCTGAGACATATATTTTGAATGTGTACGCTATCCATACATGTTATCCGGGGAAACGGTACCCTTTCTAACCTTTGTGCAATCACGTGCAATCCATACTGGGCCTTACACCATCTGAGCCTGCCTCCTGATGTATAGACATATATTTTGAATGTGTACGCTATCCATACATGTTATCTGGGGATACGGTACCCTTTCTCACCTTTGTGCAATCACGTGTAATCCATACTGGGCGTGAGAACGGCTGGCGAGCTGTTAAGCAAGCTACAGCACCTGTGGTTTGCACACGTAAGTTTTTAATTTTTTCAGGAATGACGGTTAGGCCTAATTCCGGAACTGCGGTTGACCTGCACTTACTGAGAAATCATTGTTCGCGGGTAATAATTGTAATCAGTGATCCCCATCACTAACGTTGTTCAGCGGGTTATCTGCACCTGTAAGCGACAAACGCTGGCCTTTTCAGTGTAGCGCACATGCAGCCACGGACATGTAAGGGCATGACACACCAGTTATTGGCCAATCTCATGTTCCAGAGCCTCACGTGTCCCTCTAGTAAGCCGGACTCGGACCGCGGGGCATGACGGAGTCTCGTTCGTTAACGGAATTAAGCTTGCAATGTGTGCATCTGTTCTGTAGCTGGCATGGTTGAGGTTTCCCAGGTGGAGTCGAATTTAACCGTAGGCTCCACTCCTGGTGGTGCCCTTCTGGACATTCCTTTAAGGTTCAGCTTTGCAACCATACTGCCCACGTAAAACAAACACTTTGCCTTCATGAACGCTGTTTGGAGGGTCATGACTCGTGGGAATAACGCCGCCCAATCAGTTAACCTGCTAGAGAGATCCTTCGTTGCTCCCAAGCATGACATCACATTCCCTAGGAAGAAGGTAATGCCACTGTGGCGACCGTACTCCTGGGGGCGACACAAGTGCACTGATGCCCAGCCACTGCTCGATGAATCTGCTGGTACATTGACCCAGACCACTACATTCCCCTCGCACGCTACACGAAGTGAATCTGATCCTGATGAAACTCAGGTTACCCTTCCCATATACAGTTCCATCTTACACGGTGACAAAGAGGAAGCTGCAGATGAAAGTGCAGGTTCGGCCCACCCGCCATCAGACACACCACCGTACTATCAGGGGCCCTGTGCCAGTGCCGTCGCCAACGAGTGGGCCCCCCCTGCTTGCCCAGGATCACAGCACTTGCAAAGTTGAAATACTGTGCAGTGAGATGGAAGATGGGGACGACGAGGAATCCAGACAAGTACAGGGATTCCCTAGCGAGGAGACTTATTTGATTGTTTTCAATGTTGGGACAGCAATTTTTGGGGAGCACTATACTCTGGAGAATGATAGATGGGGCCCACCATACACTGGAACATTCCAAAGGTGGACATCAGACACTGGAGCAGCATTTACAGGGCCCATTATACACTAGAGCATTAGAAATGGGGCCCATTATGTTTGGAGCATTATTTGGGCCCATAAGACAGTGGAGCTTCATCCATGGGGACCAACATATACTGTAGCATTATGTGGAGCTCATCATATACTGTTTCAAACATTATATGGGACCAATGATTCTGTATGGAGAAATAGATGGGCCTCGTCATGAGATGTAAAAAGTGAGGTTTTTTTCATTGTACTATACCGCTATTTCTCTGCCGTATCGGAGCATGATGAGTTGTGGTATGTGGTAAAGGGGCGCTCTTTCGCCCAGGGCACATGAAAACCTGCAGCCAGCCCTCCCCCCCCACAACTTTAGCCAAATAACCCCCATTTTTCAGTGCGTAACTTGTATTATGAAGTTAATTAAGGTTGACAAGCTTAAGTAAGAAGAATTGATGCTTTTGGCATTCAAATGGGCACTGTAGGTGTGTTTCCTGTCCTCCTCTCACTGCCGACTTTTATTCCCCAATGACTTACATTGGGTTTCGTGTTTCGGGACGACCCCGACTTTTCCCTATAATCGGACGATCTTGCTCGACCCGACTTTTGGAAAAGTCGGGTTTCACGAAACGAAACGCGACCCTAAAAAACCAAAAGTCGCTCAACTCTAATAATAACTATTCAACTTGTACATTTTTTCTTGTATAATGATTTGCATATAAGGAAAAATTTAAATTTAATCTTTAAAACATCATTTTTAAGTAAACCAAAATTGATTTTTCTATTCAAAAATAGGAAATTTCAGTTTAATTTATGACGAAAGCAAGAATTGCCAAAAATTAGGGACTCCGATATACCCTGTATTAAACATAAAGGAGGGTCTCATACACATTCTGTTCAAATTGTCATATATTGGTACTCCTAGACTCATAAAGGCTATGCACTTTTGAGGGTTATATACCAAGGAAATGTACTCCAGACCACGGAATAGTCTATGGATGAGCAATATAATACTGATACATTTTTGAACAAGCTTTTTGAGGCTTACCGTATTTTTTGGACTATACGACACACCGGACCATAAGATGCACCAAAGTTTTAGAGGAGGAAATTAGAAAAAAAAATTGAAGCAAAAAATGTGGCCAATTCTGTACTAATATCCCCTATCCTGGTATATATGGTCCCCTCATCCCCATCCTGGCATGCATGGCCCCCACATTCCTATCCTGGTAAACATGGCCCCCTCATCCCTATCCTGGTATGCATGGCCCCCTCATCCCTACCCTGGTATGCATATGTCCCTTATCCCTATCCTGGTAGGCATGGTCCCCCTCATCTCTATCCTGGTAGGAATGGTTCCCCTCATCACTATCGTGGTATGCATGTCCCCTTCATCCCCATCCTGGTATGCAGGCCCCCATCTCCGTCCTGGTATGCAATGCCCCATCCTTATCCTGGTATGATTGGCTCCCAACCCCATCCTGGTATGCATGGCCCCATCCTTATCCTAGTATGATTGTCCTCCATCCCCTTCCTGGTATGCATGGCCCCCATCAGAAAAACATTAAAACATAAAACATTATATCTGCATTCCCTGAGCTCCCTCGCAGCATCCTGTTCCGGTGATAGCAGCTGATTTATGCTTGTAAGCAGCGCATGGTAGTGACATCATGCGCTGCTTACAAGCTGAGTACAGATGCCAGAATACTCACTGCTCCCCACGCCGGGACTATGTGAGTGGAGAGCAGTGACTATTCATTGCTCTTTAATAGCGGATACGCTTTTAGCCTTAGCCGCAAGCTTCCTGCAGCTGTCGGGCATTCACATGTGCCCGCTGCTAAAGGGAATGACTCAGGAGGGACAGAGTGCTATTTGCCTCCTGAAGCGCAGATTTTCCTAGACTAGTTTGTGGAATCCATATAAAGAGCCCCTAAGTGCTAGAAAAGCAGAATCCCCCCCTCAAATTACCCCATTTTGGAAATAACAATGCTTTAGAAATTTATCTACAGATGTAGTGACGATTTTGACTCCATGGGTGTTTCCAAATGGGCAGCAGTGGATGGATGTTGATGAGTGAAAATTGCAAACTGCCGTTGCAGTGACCAGTATATTATGTCCAGCTCATGCTTCTGGAGACACGCACCTGTAAAATAGGCAGGCTCTCATCACTACAGAAATGCCAAACATGTGGGCGCTAAATGTTGTTTAAGCACACTGGGGCTCAGAAAGGAGGGGGGCATTTGGATTTGGGAGCAGAGAATTTGATGAATTTCTTTTGGCGGGTGAGGAACCATTTAGCTTTTCCAGAGCCTTTGTGCTACCAGTAACGTGGAAGCCCCCTATATTTTTGTCAGCAGATGACAGATCTGAGTGGGGACTTGCTTTTTGTGTGGATTGAGTGGAAGCTTTTGTTGGGAACATTTTACATACCGTTTGGGATCACAGTTATCCGGCACTCTATGTTGACCACTTACTTTGGGGTTTCCATCTATAGCTATGAGTAATGTGATTCAGATGAAACCCCAGATGGATCCATTCACTTTAGTGAGGCAGCAGAATTACTCTGGACTCCATCTGGCCTCTGTCCTGCAGTGTCCTTCTTTTCAGAAGTGCACAAAACTGTGGCCAACAGCACTTTTATGCAATCCTAAAAAGACGGACACCTCCGGATGACATTATAGGGAATTTTCCACCTGGGGTTCTGTCTGAATCACGTATTTCAGAGATTTACAGGGAAACACCGGTGTAAGCGCTCAGCACAGTGCGCAGGATAAATATGCGCCGAGCTTTTCTGCGATCTCTGGGAGGCAGAATTGAAAAATCAACAGCATGTGAAGAATTGGTTTTATTTATTTTTTATGCCATTCCTCGTGTGCTATAAGTGATAAGGCAAATTTATTCTTCTGGTTGGTGCAATTACAGCGATACCAGATTTACATCTGGATTTTATGTTTGGCTGCTGTCACACACTAAAAGATGCTTTTTATTGCGAAAACTATTTTTTGCGTCACCATATTTTAAGAGCTTTAAATTTTTCATATTTCGGTCGGCAGAGTCATGTGAGGGCTTGTTTTTTGTGGGACGAGCTGTCGTTTCCTCTATTGGTACCATTTTTATAAATAATAATAAACTTTATTTCTATAGCGCTGACATATTCCGCAACACTTTACATTTCAGAGGGGATTTGTACAGAGAATAGACATTACAGCATAACAATAATCACATAGATTATAACAAATACCAAGAGGAATGAGGGCCCTGCTCGCAAGCTTACAGTCTATTTTTGGCCACATTACATTTTTTGATCACTTTCTATTCTGATTTTTGGGACACAGAATAAACAAATACTAGCAATTCAGGAATTGCTTTTTTAACATTTTTTAACTTTTTTTATACTGTTCTGCATGTGCTAAAGTGGTAAGACAGCTTTATTCTTCGGGTCAGTATGATTACAGCGATACCTCATTTATATCTTTTTTTATGTTTTGGCACTTTTAGACAATAAAAACTATTTTATAGAAAAAATAATTATTTTTGCATCGCTTTATTCTGAGAGCTATAACTTTTTCATTTTTCTGCCGATGGAGCTGTTTCGTGGCTTGTTTTTTGTGGGACAGGATAACGTTTTCAGCTATACCATTTTTACTTACATCTTTTTTTTATCACCTTTTATTGCACTTTTTGTTGAGCGGTATGATGATAAAGCATTGTTTTTTGCCTTGTTCTTTATTTATTTTTTATGGTTGTAGGGGAGGAAACAGTTGGATGCAGTGAGTAACCGGAGACAGAGAAGGGGTTAACAAGAATTTACTAAACAATCAATAACAGTAATACTCCACACAGCGAGGTAGAGGCAATGCAAAAGAATATACAAGATAAACGGGACACTTATCGGTTGCAGTTCTAGCAGGGGGAAGACTGGAATATCTCCCGGTGGCGTCTCAAACGGTGCACAAAGTCTCTGGCTATGCTACAAAGAAATGAGTAATACTGCCGCCCCGACAATGCCGAAGGATTCAGTCCTCATTGTCTTTGGTATGCTGGAACGTGGAAACATTCCTTTGTATGAATGTCTGAGAAATGGCGCCGGCATGGGTCGCAAGCATGTGCACTGGCTGCAACAATCTGCGGTCTTTCGGAGTAGTCTCTAGGCTGTTGTTCCCGTATCTTGGGTGAAGCAGGGGTATTCAATGGTACGGATACAGACGGTAATTCAATAGCATCAAGCGCAATCTCAAAGTCAGCACACGGAGGTCTGGAAACAGAGGAGTCATCAGTAGGAGCAGCGGAGAAGGAGTCAACCATCTCCTGTTGCCTTCTCGCCAAGTCTGCCCCGTTCCCGCACTCAGGTCTCCTTTTGTACCCCATGCCCCCTGCTGTCTGACAGAAAGGTCCCTCCCTCTCAGAGGACAATTTCCCCGCCAACAGTGGTGACAGCCCCGATTGTTCCAGCCTTAAAGGGCACCGCACACCGCTGACTCCGTCTTGTCTCACCTTCTTACATGGAGTTCACTGAAGTGGTTAACTAGCATCGATCGTGTGCATTGCCGCAGGGTGTCAGCTGTCACATACAGCTGACACTCGCACGCGATTTCCTCGGCGCCATACTAGTATTGCTCTTTGCGTGAGCGCTCCTCCCGCAGAGCAGTACTAGTACGGAGCATGTCACGAAGGAGTTAATAGAAGAGGACATCACAAAAATGTACAGAATTTACTGGTAGTTTTACAATTTGTCAGGAATTACTTTTATAATATTTTACGTAGATGATACCTAACGGAAGGTAAAAAAAATGAGTGCACAAGGCTAAATATGTGAACGAGGGAATGTGAAGGGAAAATATTTGGATACAAATACAGAAGTTTTCTTTCTTGGTTTGAATTTTGTTTGGAAATATACATGATACCTTGCTGTTGCATCAATGGTAATTGCCTGCTGAAAAATTAAAATGAAGTGGAGACAGGTTCTTAATATTCACAGGACACAGACCTGACTGACTGGAAGATGCATTCTCTGCACTAGTGTGATGAATATAACAGTGGCAGAGGACGTAGTACTCACTGATTGGTATGCAGACATTGCTTTAAATGACCTTCACCGACTATGCAAAAAACAAAAATCGAGGATTGTCATTGTGCGACAGCACTTATACAGAGACTGTCAGCAGAGCCCATGTGTCCTTCACAAATCAACCTCTTTATGAACCGAAATCAACAACATCTCAGTGTCCTGAGTAAAATATGTATACTTTTATTATTATATAATTTAATAAGCGATTGTCACCAGTTTCATACTGCCCTAACCACAGACATCATGAAATCCCAACATGGTCCATCATTATAAAGAACTGTGTTTTACTCTGAGCGAGAAACTGCTGGACCACTTCCCTCTGGCTTCCTCCCATCTGACTTGATTGACAGCACTCTTTCTAAACGCAAATAAAAAGAGACCTGTCAATTAAGCAGAACCAAGGAGAAAAGCCAGAGAGGAGCCATAATGTGGACACTTCTACCTTTGTCTGGACTCCATAGACTGGAGTACATTTCTGTCATAAATTATGATAAATTTCTTCGGTTGCGCTCAACCGTGTCCCCACCCTTTAAGTTTAACGCACTTTTCAAAAAGTTAGTATTGCTGGTGTAAAAACACTAAAAGTCACCTTTTTTTTGCTCATCTACAAGTTGTGCAAACATTTTGCAACATTTGAGACATTTTTACGTCAGATTTCTGGTACAAACTGATGAAGTAGCCTCTATGTTTTCTCTGAGGCAGAATAAATGTGATACCTTTTTTCACCAACGTTTGAGGCTCTGTCTTCTCTTGTTTTTTGATATTGATCTCTCTCCGGGATGGACTCCCTGGATTTGACGTGCGTCTCAATGTTTGTCCATAAGGACTATGGCTATTTGTGAGGTGCGGTATAACTACAATTTTATGATTTACTAAATGGTGAGTCCTGGTTTTTCCTGCATCTCTGCCTTACATTATGGAGATTCCTATTGGCATAAATGTTGGTGAGCCAGTATCTGCCTGTTTTTATTACACTGATGAGGACACTGTGAGAATTATTTCTGATGCTGAAGCCAACAATTCATTTTTGAATCAACCTTTGATTGAGATGCTTAAAACCAGATGGGAGACTGAAAGGAGGAAATTGATCTCACTGGAGCTGCATGCTGGTACACTGGTAGAGTATTATAAGGCTAGAAGGATCCCTCGAGGATTGAGGCCAAATCTGCGCACAACATTATTGCTGAATAGTACTCAGTTTTGTGCAAAATTTAAGGCTATAAGCAATAAATATGCTTTTGATATTATGCTTTTGAATATAGAGTTTCTGAAAAAGGAGATGGAAACTCTAAAAGCTAAACAAAATGAGACCAGAGGTTTGCTTGTTAATATTGCCTCTGAGGAGGAATTACGTTGTATTGATTCCAAAGTTGATGAGAATCTTCGGAAATATAAGACTGAGCTTGCGGACACTAAACGTTCTAAATGGTTCAGAGATTTGGAAGATTACAATAATGGCAGAGTGTTTGCCTGGCAGTTCAGGAACTCTACAGCAGTGAACTATAAGTTAACATCCGGTTCCAACAGATCTAGGGGCAATCATAAAAGATCCAAGAGACTCCAGAAATCAGTGGTTCTGCATACAACATTTGGCTTCACAGGTGGTGAATCAGACTCAACCGATGATGGTGGTAAGGTACTCCCTAGTACCTCTGTTTTTTTAACCAAATTCCGAGGGGGAGGATGAAAGGCGGAAACCAGGGTCTGGTTACGAGATCCAAAATGAAGAAGTGATGGGGACGAATTCCTTGGTGGTAAAAATTTCTTCTTTTTCCTTGTCTGATATTCAAATACAGGTGCTTTCTAAGGAGCTATCATTTTGCCCCAAGAGTAACATTAATTGGTTTAACCTTGACAATGATTTGTTTATGCTGTTTAGACGATTGCGCTTAACAACGTTTTTTGCAGATAAACATAAATAAACAATTGTGACATCACAGAATACTCTTTCTCTCAGTGTCTTGGGGCTGTATGATAGGAGCGATTTTGTTCCACCAGAACATGATCCTATCATAGAGACATTCTCTAAATTTGTTAAGGCTGATGTGGCTAAATTAAAGAAAAATAATGTAAGGATTAGAAGATCTAACATGAATGCCTCTGAGAGGAGAGAAATTAAACTGTTTTAGGGGAACAAGGCCATCACCATAAAGCCAGCCAACAAAGCTGGGGCTATTGTGGTGATGGACACTCTCCAGTGTTGTAAAGAAATTCTGAGCCAATTATCTGATGTTAACATAGTAACATAGTTATTAAGGTTGAAGGAAGACTTTAAGTCCATCTAGTTCAACCCATATCCTATCCTAACTTGCCCTAACATATTGATCCAGAGGAAGGCAAAAAAAAACCCATGTGGCAAACAGTAAGCTTCACATTGGGGAAAAAAATTCCTTCCAGACTCCACATACGGCAATCAGACTAGCTCCCTGGATCAACGCAATATTAAGGAAACTAGTGTATATACCCTGTAATATTATACTTTTCAAGAAAGGCATCCAGTCCCTTCTTACATTTTAGTAGGGAATCACTCATTACAACATCATATGGCAGAGAGTTCCATAGTCTCACTGCTCTTACAGTAAAGAATCCACGTCTGTGAGTATGCTTAAACCTTATTTCCTCCAGACGTAGAGGATGCCCCCTTGTCCCCGTCACAGGTCTAAGAGTAAAAAGATCACTAGAAAGGTCTTTGTACTGTCCCCGCATATATTTATACATTGTAATAAGATCACCCCTAAGCCTTCGATTCTCCAAACTAAATAACCCCAAGTGTAATAACCTACCTTGGTATTGCAGACCCCCTAGTTCCCTAATAACCTTGGTCGCTCTTCTCTGCACCCGCTCCAGTTCAGCTATGTCTTTCTTATACACCGGAGACCAGAACTGTACACAGTATTCTAAGTGTGGTCGCACTAGTGACTTGTATAGAGCTAAAATTATGTTCTACACATGAGCATCTATGCCTCTCTTAATGCATCCCATTATTTTATTTGCCTTTGCAGCAGCTGCCTAAGACTGGCCACTAAATTTGAGTTTGTCGTCCACCCATACACCCAGGTCTTTTTCAGTGACAGTTTTGCCCAGTGTTTTACAATTCAGCACATAATTATACATCTTGTTCATTCTACCCAAGTGCATGACCTTACATTTATCCCCATTAAAGCTCATTTGCCATTTATCAGCCCAAGCTTCTATTTTACATAAATCCTCCTGTAATATAAAATTGTCCTCCTCTGTATTGATTACCCTGCAGAGTTTAGTGTCATCTGCAAATATTGAAATTCTACTCTCTATGCCCCCTACAAGGTCATTAATAAATTTGTTAAAAAGAAGCGGCCCAATACTAACCCCTGTGGTACCCCACTGCTAACCGTGACCCAGTCCTAATGTGCTCCATTAATAACCACCCTTTGTTTCCTATCCCTGAGCCAGCTCTTAACCCACTTAACACATATTTTCCCCTATCCCCATTGTTCTCATTTTATGTATCAACCTTTTGTGTGGCACCGTATCAAAAGCTTTTGAAAAGTCCATGTACACCACGTCCACTGCATTCCCTTGGTCCAGTCCGGAACTTACCTCTTCATAAAAGCTTATCAGATTAGTCTGACAGGAACCGTCCCTTGTAAACCCATATTGATATTGGGTCATGAGGTTATTCTTCTTCAGATACTCCAGTATAGTATCTCTTAGAAAACCCTCCAGGATTTTACCCACAATTGAGGTTAAACTTACTGGCCTATAATTTCCAAGTTCAGTTTTTGTCCCCTTTTTGAATATTGGCACCATATTTGCTATACGCCAGTCCTGTGGTACAGACCCTGTTATTATGGAATTTTTAAAGATTAAAAATAATGGTCTATCTATGACTGTACTTAATTCCTGCAGTACTTGGGGGTGTATCCCATCCTCGCCCGGGGATTTGTCAATTTTAGTGATTTTTAGACGCCGCCGTACTTCCTGATGGGTTAAGCAGGTGACATTTAATGGAGAATTTTTATCACTGATCATGTTATCCGTCATGGGATTTTCTGTGTGTAAATACTGTTGAAAAGAAGTAATTTAGCATATTGGCTTTTTCCTCATCCTCATCCACCATTTCACCCAGACTATTTTTAAGGGGGACAACACTATCATTTTTTAGCTTCTTACTATTTATGGAGTTAAAGAATATTTTGGGATTATTTTTACTTTCTCTGGCAATGAGTCTGTCTGTCTCAATCTTTGCTCTCTTGATTTGATTTTTACAGAATTTATTTAATCTTCTGTATTTATTTAATGCCTCATGTTATTGTATATGAAAAATTGTCTTTTAATCCCACCTAGAAATTCAAATTGGAATTGGAGAATATGATTAATGAAGCCCTGTATAGGGGTTTGATTGATGGGAAATTGGCTAATTATTTGAAGGTAGAGTATCCTATTGTCCCTATTCTGTTATTCTGTAGAATCATAGAATCGTAGAGTTGGAAGGGACCTCCTGGGCCATCTGGTCCAACCCCCTGCTCAAAGCAGGATTCGCTAAATCATCCCAGTCAGATGTCTGTCCAGCCTCTGTTTGAAGACTTCCATTGAAGGAGAACTCACCACTTCTCGTGGCAGCCTGTTCCACTCATTGATCACTCTAACTGTCAAAAAGTTTTTTCTAATATCTAATCTGTGTCTCCTCCCATTCAGTTTCATCCCATTGCTTCTAGTCTTTCCTTGTGCAAATGAGAATAAAGTTGATCGTTCTACAATGTGACAGCCCTTTAGATATTTGTAGACAGCTATTAAGTCTCCTCTCAGTCTTCTCTTTTGCAAACTAAACATTCCCAAATCCTGCAACCTTTCCTCATAAGACAGGGTTTGCAGACCGGTCACCATTCTGGTCGCTCTTTTCTGAACTTGCTCCAGTTTGTTGATGTCTTTTTTAAAATGTGGTGCCCAAAACTGGACACAATATTCCAGATGAGGTCTGACCAAAGAGGAGTAGAGGGAAATAATGACTTCACGTGATCTAGACTGTATGCTTCTGTTAATACATCCTAGAATTGCATTTGCCTTTTTTGCTGCTGCATCACACTGTTGACTCATATTCAGTCTGTGATCTATTAGTATACCCAAGTCTTTTTCACATGTGCTGTCACTTAGCCCTATTCCTCCCATTCTATATATGCTTTTTCCATTTTTATTGCCCAGATGTAGTACTTTGCATTTCTCCCTGTTAAAAACCATTCTGTTAGTTGCTGCCCACTTCTCCAGTTTATTTAAATCTTTTTGAATCCTCTCTCTCTCTTCTCTAGTATTAGCTATCCCTCCTAGCTTTGTGTCATCAGCAAATTTAATCAGTTTACCCTCAATTCCTTCATCTAAATCGTTGATAAAGATGTTGAACAATACAGGGCCCAGGACAGAGCCCTGTGGTACCCCACTTGAGACATTCTTCCAACTGGATGTGCAGCCATTTACGACCACTCTTTGGGTCCGATCACTAAGCCAGTTATGAATCCACCTAACAGTTGCCTTGTCCATTCCATACTTAATCATTTTTTCAATAAGGATTGTATGAGAGACTTTGTCAAATGCTTTGCTGAAGTCAAGATATACTATATCTACAGTATTTCCTTGATCCACCCAATCAGTGATACCGTCATAGAAGGAAATTAAGTTAGTCTGACATGACTTATTAGTTACAAACCCATGCTGACTCTGTTTAATCACTTCATTCTTATCCAGGTATTGACATACATGTTGTTTAATAATTTGTTCAAAGATCTTTCCTGGTATAGAAGTCAGACTCACCGGCCTATAGTTACCTGGGTCCACCTTCTTCCCCTTTTTGAAGATAGGAACAACATTTGCTCTTCTCCAGTCTTCTGGCACTTCTCCTGTTCTCCAAGAATTTTCAAAGATTATAGAGAGGGGTTCAAAAATTTCTTCTGCTATCTCCTTCAGTACTCTGGGGTGTAATTCATCTGGACCTGGAGACTTGAATTCATTTAGGCTAGCTAAGTGTTTCCTCACTATCTTTCTGTTTATAGATATCCTGGATTCTTCTATTCCCTTAATAGGACAGTGAATAACAGTTGATGTTACATTTCCTTTCTGAGAGAAAACAGATGCAAAATAGGAATTTAAAAGTTCAGCCTTCTCAACATCCTGTCTTACCATTTCATCATTTTCATCCTGTAAAAATCCTATAGCATCTTTGACTTTTCTTTTACTTTTGACATATCCCCAAAATCCTTTATTATTGCTTTTGACATCTCTTGCAAGCCTCAATTCATTTTCAGCTTTAGCTAATCTGATTTGTGCCCTGCAGGTTCTGTACACCCTCCCTAAGATCCATAAAGATTTGCATAACCCACCCGGACGTCCTATCGTCTCGGCGAGGGGCTCCCTATTTAATAGGGTGGCTATCTTTCTGGATCGTTTATTATGGAGGTTCGCTATTGCGGCACCATCGTATGTTAGGGATACAAGAGATTTTATTAAATTGGTTTCTTTTGATGTGACATACCTGTATACCTCTATTGAACACACTAGAGGATTGTCGGCGGTCAATGTAATGCTTGCGGGCTCCGACATGGCACCTGACTGTGCATGGTTCGCCCTGACGCTGTTGGAGTTCATCCTGAGGAGGAATTTTTTTCTCTTTGGTGATGACTACTACTTCCAGCGTCGTGGGACAGCCATGGGGTCCAATGTGGCCCCTGCTTATGCTAACATCTACATGTCTGTCCTAGAGGATGAACATGTATACAGGTCAGCTTATTGGTGCCATGTTAGGGGCTGGCGGCGTTACATTGATGATATTTTTCTTATTTGGGATGGCAATAGGGAGGAGTTGGATTTGTAACATCAACACCTGAATGGGATTTTTCCTGAACTTTGGTTCACTATGGATTGCTCGCAGGAGATAATGCAATTTTGGAATTCATTAGTATACAAAAGGGATGGAGTTTTACATACAGATCTGTTTATTAAGGCAATAGACAGGAACAACATGTTGCACTTCTCCAGTGAGCATTCAAGGAAAATGGTTGAGTTACTACCATGGAGTCAGTTACTGAGGGTCAGAAAGGTGGTTTCTTGTGATACCCTGATAGATAAACAGTTGGATGAAATGTGTCAAGAATTTCTTGCTGGTCTGATGAAGTTTAAGAGGCTGGTTTTGGATAAGCACAGAGAGGATCTTTTGGTGCCTAAAATTTCTGATGTGTCAAGAAAAAGAATACCTTTTGTAACAGCATTTAATAGTATGAGCAGTAGGGTTTCTGGGATTATCAGAAAACACTGGCCATTGTTGAAGAAGGGACATATAAATATTGAGGAATTTCAATCACCGCCGATTTTCTCTTACAGGAGGAATAGAAATTTAAAAGACAAATTGGATTGGTTGTATCTGATATAGGCAACTCGAAAACGGATTTACAAACAACTTTGAGTCGCCCAAGCCTTGGTAATTTTCCATGCCTTGAATGTGCTTGCTGCAACAATATGCTTAAAGGTTGTCAATTTTTCCATCCCCAAACAGGCAAAAAATATGATATCCTCAAACGGTACACTTGTACCAGTAATTATGTGATTTATGTCTTGAACTGTCCATGTGGTCTCCTCTATGTGGGGGAGACTACTATGGAGGTAAAGGCAAGAATAAGCAAATATAAAAGTACAATCAGGACAGGGATGGTTGATCTCCCTGTACCTAAACATTTCAAGGGGATGGGTCATTCTGTGAATCAGTTACAATTCAGGGTTATTGATGATGTGCACCACCGTAAAGAAAACACAAAGCCTTTTATTTCAAAATTTTTTTTTTTTTATACAATAGAGTGAATATACGTAGACAAATATAACTGACAGCACCTAGAACAAGGTAGGTTTTGAAAAAACGATACAGATAATCACAGAAAAAGAGGGGAATATCAGATATAAACCCTCTTGAATACCAATAAAAAATATTTAAAAAAAAAAAAAATTTGAAAAAAAAGGCCTTGGGTTTTCTTTATGGTGGTTCAACTGAGTATACCCATATATTAGCAAATGCTTTAGGTGTTCTTATTGATGATGTGCCTCTGTTGAGGCGGGGAGGGGACAGGATTGCCCTTTTGAAAAAGAAAGAACTTAAATGGATTTTCAAATTGGATATGCTGAAGCCTAAGGGCATGAATATAGAATATAATCAAGGTTGTTTATTATATGTGGATTGTGGGCTAATGTTTTGGAATTATCCTTATAATGTCATCTCAGTGTATTGTTTTTAACCTTATTTTGTACTTACCTCAGAGTTCCCGTCTGATTACCTTTTGGATTATGGTCCGAAAATCATAGTGGGTATATTATTGTTATTATGTAATATCTATGAATCATTAATTTGGATATATTTGTAAGGAATTCTGTTGCATTGACTGTGAGATTGCAATATATACTATGGGATTTTGGATCTTTAGTCTAGTTAATATTAGTGTCACGGGGGCTTAGTTCAACTAAGGCTGTAATTCCCGGGCCCCTGTGATGTCCCTATAACTAGGGAAAACCCTGTCTGACCCTCAACCCAGGGTTTTTGCTGAAGGTGCAAATGCCTGAGCCTCCGACCTTTCCTTATCTCCTGCTCAGCCCTGCACTTAACCCTCCACCCTCCACCCAGTGAGGAGTCACACCACCAAAGCTCCCACACAAATAATGACAGACAGGGAGAACTTAAACTGCACTGCGCCGCGCACACACACAGGAATATACAGTAATGTGAACAGGGCACAACTAAACACAAATATGGGAAGGAGAAAGGATAACGACGGATCATACGACACCAGATACGAATCTCTCTCTCTCTGCAACACCTCCACTCCAGACCGGAACCACTTGGTATGAAACACAAGCTATAATCGGCGACGCCCATATGCCAGTATGACTATTTAAAGACCGTGGGCGTGACTAACCTTCCAACCTGGTCTCCAGCAGGATTAACCCCCGAGAGCCTGAAGATCAAGCCGGCGCCACTGAGGCTATAGTGGCTGGAGGTGGAACTACCTCTGCCTGCCGGACGCTGTGGTGTGAACAGCGTCCGACATGACAGTACCCCGTCTTCTACGAGGGACCCCAGGGCCCTCAAGACTCATAGGACCCGGCTTGTCCGGATGACGACGGTGAAAAGAACTGACCAGCCGATCCGCATGTATGTCTGAGGCTGGAACCCAAGACCTCTCCTCCGGACCATACCCCCGCCAGTGCACCAAATACTGAAGAGTACGGCGTACTACTCGAGAGTCCACTACCTTGGCGACCTCGAACTCTAAATCGCCATCCACCATGACTGGAGGTGGCATCGGCGTCGTGTCCACCAAGCCTACCACCTTTTTCAATAAAGCCCTGTGAAAAACGTTATGTATTCTGTACACCGCAGGAAGTTCCAACCGATAAGCCACTGGGTTAATGATGGCAGAAATCCTAAAAGGCCCAATAAACCTTGGACCCAGTTTTAAAGATGGGATTTTGAGTTTTATGTTCTTCGTAGCTAACCACACCCATTCACCCACACACAGGTCCGGACCTGGCACGCGTCTACTGTCAGCCACCCGTTTGTACCTGGCACTCATGCTCAACAAACGCTGTTTCACCCGCCTCCAGACTGATGACAATTGGGCTCCTAGCTGATCCTCCTCCGGGACACCCCCGGAGTCACCCTGACGTAAGGTACAAAACTGAGGATGTTGACCGTACACACAAAAGAATGGAGACTCTCCTGATGACTCTTGGCGGTGATTATTTAACGCGAATTCGGCCAGAGGAAGGAAAGTAGACCACTCCTCCTGGTTGTCGGACACAAAGCATCGTAAATACTGTTCTAGATTTTGGTTCATGCGCTCAGTTTGTCCATTAGACTGTGGATGAAACGCCGATGAATGTGACAACTTGATCCCCAACCTTGAGCAAAAAGCTTTCCAAAACCTCGCCACAAATTGCGTACCCCTATCAGATACTATGTCAGACGGTACTCCGTGGAGTCTGACCACCTCCTTCACAAATACCTGAGCCAACGTCTTAGCATTGGGCAAAGAAGACAATGCCACAAAATGCGCCATCTTTGAAAAACGGTCAACCACCACCAGGATGACCGTGTTCCCTGCCGAGGCTGGCAAGTCAGTGATAAAATCCATGGAGATTTCTGTCCATGGCCTATTGGGTACCCCCAGAGGCTGTAGCGTGCCAGCAGGACGGGTTCGGGGTGACTTAGCCCTAGCGCACGTGATGCAAGCTGCCACGTACGAGACCACGTCCTGCCGGATTTTGGGCCACCAGAAACGACGCAATACCAGCTCTAAGGTGCCCTTCACCCCTGGGTGACCAGCCAGTACCGAATCGTGGTGTTCCTTCAACACCTTAAGCCGAAGATGCAGGGGTACAAATGATTTGTTGGCGGGAAGACCTGGTGGTACCTCCTCTTGGGCCTCGGCAATCTCCGCCTCTACCTCAGTCGTGAGAGCCGAGACCACTACCCCTTTCTGGAGGATGGGTACCGGCTCTTCCCGAGGTTCTCCCCCCGGAAAACACCTAGACAAAGCATCCGCCTTGGTGTTTTTAGCCCCGGGATGGTAAGTCACAAGAAAATTGAAACGAGTAAAAAACAATGCCCAGCGAGCCTGCCTAGGAGACAGACCCTTGGCCGACTCCAGGTAGAGCAGATTCTTATGGTCGGTGATAACTGTGACCTGGTGAGCCGCCCCCTCCAAGAAGTGTCGCCATTCCTCAAAAGCCAGTTTGATGGCCAACAACTCCCTGTTGCCGATATCATAATTCCATTCGGCCGGCGACAGCTTCTTGGAGAAGTAGGCGCATGGATGCATCTCGCTCAAGGACGAGCCTTGAGACAGTACTGCCCCCACTCCCACCTCCGACGCATCAACCTCTACCACAAAAGGTTTAGACACGTCTGGTTGCACCAGAATGGGGGCTGAAGCAAAACTATTCTTCAGACGCTCAAATGCACGTATAGCCACCTCAGGCCAGTTCGCCAGATCGGCACCCTTTTTTGTCATGTCCGTGAGCGGTTTGGCGACAGTCGAAAAGTGTTTTATAAATTTCCTATAATAATTCGCAAACCCAAGGAACCGCTGGAGTGCTTTCAGACTCTCCGGCCTCTCCCATTGCAGCACCGCTTGCACCTTAGCGGTGTCCATTTTAAAACCGGCTGCGGACACAATATATCCCAAAAAGGGCAACTCCTGGACAAAAAATAAACATTTTTCCAGCTTAGCATAGAGCTGGTTCTCCTGGAGCAACTGTAACACCTGCCTAACATGCTCCAAATGAGTGTCCTGATCGCTAGAATAAATGAGGATATCATCCAGGTATACAATCACAAATCTCCCCAGGACATGAGCAAATACATCATTAATAAAATGTTGGAAAACGGCAGGCGCGGTGGTCAACCCAAACGGCATAACCAGACTCTCAAAATGACCCTCAGGAGTGTTAAACGCCGTCTTCCACTCATCCCCCTGACGGACCCTTATGAGGTTATACGCCCCCCTGAGGTCCAGCTTGGAAAACCATTTCGCCCCCGCTACCTGGTTGAACAAATCCGGGATCAACGGCATTGGGTAGGGATCACGGATAGTAATCTGGTTTAACTCTCGGAAATCCAGACACGGGCGTAACCCCCCATCTTTCTTCTTAATGAAGAAAAACCCCGCGGCTACAGGCGAGGACGAAGGCCGGATGTGACCTTTGCTCAGACTCTCCGCGATGTAGTCTTTCAGAGCTTGTCTCTCAGGACCAGAAATATTAAACATCCTGGCCTTAGGTAATTTGGCCCCGGGTTTTAACCTAATCGCACAGTCATAGGCTCTATGTGGAGGCAGTTCTGAGCAACCCTTCTCAGAGAAAACATCCGCGAAATCCTGCAAAGCCTCCGGCAGGCTGGGCGTCACGGCGGACACACATGTGGCCAAGCAATTGTCTTGGCAGAAACCACTCCATTGTACTATGTCCTGAGTTTTCCAATCAATTACCGGGTTGTGCCTGGACAGCCATGGAAAACCCAGGACCATTTGAGCTGGGAGATTACGGAGGACCCTACATGTAACCGACTCAGAATGTAGGACCCCAATGTGGAGTTTCACCTCTGCCACAAACTCAGTAATCTCCCCTTGAGGGAGGGGAACAGCATTAATGGTCACCACCTGTATGGGGTGAGGAAGTTTTTCGATCTTAAACCCGGCGGTGTGTGCAAACTCCTCATCTATGAGATTGGTGGCGGAACCGCTATCCACAAACACTGATATAGGTAGCTCTCTGCCGGCGATAATAACCTTGGCAGGGAGCATACATTGAGATACCATCATGGAGGATATGCATACGCTCAGTTGGGTCTCCTCCATACCCTCTGAGTTTAACAGTTTTCCGCCGGTGTGACCCTCTTAGGTAGTACCGGTCAAACGTTAACATAATGACCTCCTTTACCACAGTAGAAACATGCTCCGGGCTTCCGGAATCCCGGAGCGCGAGGCTGAACCTGTGCCACGCCAGCAATCTGCATAGGTTCAGGGGACTCATCTACTTCAACCACACCTGCACCTCTGTTTTCCCCCAGAGGTAGCATCTCCTGTGCCCCCTGACGAAAACGGCGATCAATACGTATCACCAAACTCATGGCAGACTCCAATGATGCCGGAGTCTCATACATCAGGAGGGCTTGTTTCACCCTCCCTGATACCCCATGAATAAACTGGCTCCGCAGTGCTGGGTCATCCCACTGTGTGTCTACAGCCCAGCGGCGAAATTCCGAACAATAGTCTTCTGCCAAGCGCTCCCCATGGCGGAGGGCGCGGATTTTAGATTCCGCTAGAGCCAGTCGGTCAGGGTCATCGTAAATGAGCCCGAGGGCAGAAAAAACATTATCGACCGAATGAAATGTAGCAGAGTCAGCTGGTAAGGAAAATGCCCATGCTTGAGGGTCACCACTCAGTAATGACAACACCAGCCCTACTCGCTGGGCCTCATTACCTGAGGATATTGGCCGCATGCGGAAGTATAATTTGCAGGCCTCCCGAAATACGACAAATTTGCTGCGATCGCCTGAAAATCGTTCTGGCAGCGGAAACTTCGGCTCTGCACCGATACCTGCAGATGCCGTTTGCACCTTTGCTACTACCAGGCCCTGCTGCTGAACTGCCCCTTTCAACTCGGAGACCTGTAAGGACAGCGCCGCCAACTGGCGGGTTATGGAATCTAATGGATCCATGGACTCCTGAAAAAATGTGGGCCGATTATAATGTCACGGGGGCTTAGTTCAACTAAGGCTGTAATTCCCGGGCCCCTGTGATGTCCCTATAACTAGGGAAAACCCTGTCTGACCCTCAACCCAGGGTTTTTGCTGAAGGTGCAAATGCCTGAGCCTCCGACCTTTCCTTATCTCCTGCTCAGCCCTGCACTTAACCCTCCACCCTCCACCCAGTGAGGAGTCACACCACCAAAGCTCCCACACAAATAATGACAGACAGGGAGAACTTAAACTGCACTGCGCCGCGCACACACACAGGAATATACAGTAATGTGAACAGGGCACAACTAAACACAAATATGGGAAGGAGAAAGGATAACGACGGATCATACGACACCAGATACGAATCTCTCTGTCTCTGCAACACCTCCACTCCAGACCGGAACCACTTGGTATGAAACACAAGCTATAATCGGCGACGCCCATATGCCAGTATGACTATTTAAAGACCGTGGGCGTGACTAACCTTCCAACCTGGTCTCCAGCAGGATTAACCCCCGAGAGCCTGAAGATCAAGCCGGCGCCACTGAGGCTATAGTGGCTGGAGGTGGAACTACCTCTGCCTGCCGGACGCTGTGGTGTGAACAGCGTCCGACATGACAATTAGTTATTGGATTCCATGTATGTGGGGATACATGTTGTATGAGTTGGTGCACCTTGGGATATCAATTTGATGACTTTAGGGTTATGAAACTCCTGATGGGTTGGTTAAGACTCTGGGATACCCAATTTTTAATATCTTATAGATTTGGACTATTTGGGATCACCCAGGGTGCACTATCTTTGATGATGGTATTCGTGTTCTGTTCATATACCTACAAATTGATTGTTGCTTTTTGCAATGATATTCCTATAAGAGTTCTGGATGTTTGTTAATATGCTGGAAATTGGCTCTGTAGATACTTACGGTATATGCTGGAGGGTATATGATAGTTTTATATTTGTCTGTGTATAGTGGTTTTTCTTCCAAGTATGTGGTTTTGCTACTTTGTATCGGCATATTTTGGGCATGCGTAGTTTTACATGGAGAAAACAAAACACAAAAAGCACAAATATCCTGAACTAAAAGGTAAAAAATATACTGCAAATAATGCATAAAGGTAATAATAATAATAATAATAATAATAAGGGTATTTAGTAAACATAATTTTGATCAAAATAATGTACAAGCCATCCCGCCACGTCACGGCAACGTGGCGGGATGGCTTGTACATTATTTTGATCAAAATTATGTTTACTAAATACCCTTATTATTATTATTATTATTACCTTTATGCATTATTTGCAGTATATTTTTTACCTTTTAGTTCAGGATATTTGTGTTTTTTGTGTTTTGTTTTCTCTGGTTAATGGTCATGTGTTAATATGCAATTACATTGTGCATACACATTAACTTACTTTTCTCAGTTCAGATTTGTTTTTTATGTAGTTTTACATGGGCAGTCCTTTCCTTTCATCTGGATGGAGTAAATGCATATGGACGCCTGGGCATGCGCTCTGCCCGTTGATTGAAAGCAAGCTAAGGACCAATCATAATAAGCCACTGGAGTGTGCGCAGACTATGTGAAGAGCTCAAAGACCAATAAATTTGGGGGGGCCAGGACATGCGCAATAGTGCTGTGGCAGGATTGGCTCTGAAGTGCCGGGATGTGGGCCACCTATCATGGCAGAGTGGAGGATACTATGACAACAGAAATGCCACACATGGATTGGTGAAGAACTTGTTTACATGTGAGCAACACGGGGGCAAAATGTGACAGTTATTTTGTTTGTATCTTTGCGTAATGACGATCAGAGGTAGCGCCTGTAATGTTAGTAAGATAGCAGTCAAATTGGTGTTCAGCGGGACTGTTTTTAACTGTTAGATGGGGTTTTGACTCCATGTCTATGTATAGTTTTCTATGTTTGTACCGGATTGGTGGTTGCTAATTGGGGGGTGGTACTTGCACTATTTAAGTGGGGTTGAAACACCTTTGCACTGTGCTTGATAAAGATCTTCGTATTGAAACGTCGCCACAGCAGGCAGAATAAATGTGATACCTTTTTTCGCCAAAAAAGCCACAGGAGGCAGAATAAGTGTGTTACCTTTTTTTCACCAACATTTGAGGTGCTGTCTCTCTTGTTTTTTGATAGTAATGGTTAGGTGTCTTATAGGCATCTCTCCATTATTAAGCTGTGGGCTTGATGTCACCTGAAAATACAAAGGTGATATCAAACCCACAAATATGAACCCCACTTGTCACCGCTACAGGGCAAGTGTGAATAGCCAGCAAAGCGCCAGGATTGGCGCATTCAATAGATGCTGTTTTTAAGCTGGATGGTTCTAATATCTGTGGCTGGATCGTCCGCCAGGGCAATGGGGTACTCGGTACCGGGCCGGTATCTCAGAGGGAAGTGTCACAGTAGCGGTGGCCCGGTCCGTGGCCCTGGGCGTCCGTGTAAAAAGGGGTTAAAGAGTGGCTGGTTATAGTTTATGAGTGGATGATACGTGACGCCATCTGTGGTGCTCGGCAATAAAGGGGTTAAGCCGACGCTGCAAACAGATCCTCTGGGACAGATAGTGTGGTGCAGCAATGATGTTGTAGCCCTCCACAGGTAGGGCTGCAGTCCCTGGGCAGAGTAGATGAAGAGGATAGGTGTTGAGGAAGAGGGTGTAGTGTCTGGCACAGAGATGTAGCAGTGCTGGAGAGTTTGCAGGAAGAAGGCAAGGACACAATAGGGTGCAGTTTCTTTTACCTTTACTTTGCTTGGTAAATGCAGTCCAGAATTCCAGATTACAGATGGAACAGAGGCTGGCCGGCCTGGAAGCAACTTAGGAATCTCTCTATCAGATGGATTGCGTAGTCTCCTTTCTAGCGCTTATCTTAGGTACTTGCAGTACTGTGTTACACTGAAGTTCCACTTGCTTGTTCTCATTTAGAACTCCCTCGTATGGCAGACAGCTGTAGCCTTCTTCTTCTTCTGGCTCACCCGTTGCTGTTGTGCCTCCGAGTCTTATATGGGAACAGAGCATTTACAGCTTCCTATTCCTCCAGTTTCTGCTGCAGGAACATCAGTATCCATACAACCTTGGAGACCGGGCTCCAGATCATGTGCTATAGCTAGAAGTAAGCACTCAACTCTGCTCAATCTTCCAGCTCCTCTCCTCCACATCCACACACGTTGCACTCCTCACATGAACTCCTAATTTCCCCTTCCTGGCCCCCAGAGAGTAGCTCTTCCCCCAGTTTTGGTTCAGAGCTCCCTCTGCTGGCCTGGAATGAGAACTGTGCAGTGTGTTGTGATTAACTGACAGAGAGACCCTTTATTGCTTCCAAGCATGGCATCACACTCCCTAGGAGGAAGGTAATGTCACTGTGGCAACCATACTCCTGGGGGCACCACATTCCCCCCTAGTGCAATTCAGTACTCCCGGACTGAAGAAAACATGGAAACATATTAACAAATGAACAACTATAAATCTAACAGGATTTGCAAAAAGTGAAAAATACAAAAACCAAAGCTCAAAAATAGTCCTGATGATGATTAGTCCATGCGTCAATGTCCATGGTCCATTTCCTGAGCAGTTGGTAAACTATGTACAAGTGTAGTTTTGACCACACATAATCCTGTGGTCCATTTGTCCATCAAAACAAAATAAGATATTCAAAAGTTCTTACAGAGTCTCTGTAGGCACATAAACTTAAACAGTTGCATATTTACATTTTACCATTTGTATAACTTATTTAGATATGAAACCTTAGGGGTGGTATACCTTGGGTACTATGGACAGACCTACGTAGCACTGGCATTGGTAAACTGGGTAGTAGCCATCTGCAAACTCTTAGACTCACTGTGGGCATGACAGATTCACCACTGGCAGGGCGAAGATTCTCTGACTCCACTGCTGGTGTAGCATCCGCTGCCTGAACGTCCTGATTTTCAGAGTTGTCTTGAGTAGTGTTGAGCGATACCTTCCGATATTGGGAAATATCGGATCGGATTGGATTGGACAGATACCCAAAAAGTATCGGATATCGCAGATTCCAATACCGGAAACCAATGCAAGTCAATGGGACAGAAATATCAGAATTAAAATAAACCCTTTCTTTCCTTGTAGGTTAATTCTACATGAAGGAAAGCAACTAAGAATAATGTAGAATGTATTGGGGGAGGTGGAGGAGACATTAAAGGCATAGAGGTTTAGCCCAATCAAATGGAATAGCAGGAATTAATTTTTTTTTTAAGACATTCGGAGTTACAAAGAGCAGGGGAGCAGCTGACGTTACTGAACCCCACTAACACAGGAGCTAGTGTTTTTCTCTGTGCCGACGGCACTTCTGAGCAGCAACTGGCAATGTTGGAGCCCAGGGTCAATCAGGGTGTAGGCTGAGGCCTAATTGGAGCAAGTTTAATATCTGATGTTGTGTGAATGTGGACGGAGCAGGAGATATTGCCGGACACACAGCAGGGGAGCAGCTGACGTTACTGAACCCCACTAACACAGGAGCTAGTGTTTTTCTCTGTGCAGACGGCACTTCTGAGCAGCAACTGGCGGTGTTGGAGCCCAGGGTCAATCAGGGTGTAGGCTGAGGCCTAATTGGAGCAAGTTTAATATCTGATGTTGTGTGAATGTGGACGGAGCAGGAGATATTGCCGGACACACAGCAGGGGAGCAGCTGACGTTACTGAACCCCACTAACACAGGAGCTAGTGTTTTTCTCTGTGCAGATGGCACTTCTGAGCAGCAACTGGCAATGTTGGAGCCCAGGGTCAATCAGGGTGTAGGCTGAGGCCTAATTGGAGCAAGTTTAATATCTGATGTTGTGTGAATGTGGACGGAGCAGGAGATATTGCTGGACACACAGCAGGGGAGCAGCTGACGTTACTGAACCCCACTAACACAGGAGCTAGTGTTTTTCTCTGTGCAGACGGCACTTCTGAGCAGCAACTGGCGATGTTGGAGCCCAGGGTCAATCAGGGTGTAGGCTGAGGCCTAATTGGAGCAAGTTTAATATCTGATTTTGTGTGAATGTGGACGGAGCAGGAGATATTGCCGACACACAGCAGGGGAGCAGCTGACGTTACTGAACCCCACTAACACGGGAGCTAGTGTTTTTCTCTGCGCAGACGGCACTTCTGAGCAGCAACTGGCAATGTTGGAGCCCAGGGTCAATCAGGGTGTAGGCTGAGGTCTAATTGGAGCAAGTTTAATATCTGATGTTGTGTGAATGTGGACGGAGCAGGAGACATTGCCAGACACACAGCAGGGGAGCAGCTGACATTACTGAACCCCACTAACACAGGAGCTAGTGTTTTTCTGTAGCTACAAGAGCCAATGGAACTACCGAGGACCAGCTGACGGTGCTGGAACCCGGAGGGGCAGCAGAAGGAACAAGAGCCAATGGCACTACCGAGGAGCAGCTGATGGTACTGGAACCCGGTTACTATGCAGGAGGTACCTATGCTACAAAGCACTACCAAGGACCAGCAGACATTGCTGGAACTCGGATACCGAGAAGGAGGCACCTAAGCCAAAGGCACTGCCGAGAACCAGCTGACGGTACTGGAACCCGGATGGGTAGCAGAAGGTACCCATGAAAAACAAAGTTGCAAGGCCACGAGCCGGCCGCAGTTACCGAAACCCACAGTCCTACAGGGGGTGCTTGTCCTATTGGCACTACGGAACCAGCCTTTATTGCCAGATCCCGCAGCCCACAGAGGAAGCACCTAAACTGCAGGCACCATAGAGTCGGCTAACACGACCGCAACACGACAGGACAAAGGTTTGGAGGCAAAGTGACGTTGACACGACCCGGAAACAGCTGGTGTGCTGGAACCAGGCTGGGCAGGAGGGAGTACCCGTGCCAAAGACACTGCCGGGAACCAGCTGGCGGTGCTGGAACCCAGGGTAAATACTACAAACAGAGTGGAGACAGAGGCCTAATTGGAGCAAGTTTAAAATCTGTAGTTGTGTGAGTGTGGACAGAGCAGGAGAAATTGCCGGACACACAGCTGGGGATCAGCTGACATTACTGAACCCCAATAACACTGGAGCATATGCTGACTGTGCAGATGGCACTTCTGAGCAGCAACTGGCGGTGTTGGAGCCCAGGGTTAATACTACAAACATAGTGGAGCCAGAGGCCTAATTGGATCAAGATTATAATCAGTAGTAGTGTGAATGTGAACAGAGCAGGAGACTTTGCTGGACACACAGCAGGGGAGCAGCAGACATTACTGAACCCCACTAACACAGGAGCTAGTGTTTTTCTCTGTGCAGATGGCACTTCTGAGCAGCAACTGGCAATGTTGGAGCCCAGGGTCAATCAGGGTGTAGGCTGAGGCCTAATTGGAGCAAGTTTAATATCTGATGCTGTGTGAATGTGGACGGAGCAGGAGACATTGCCAGACACACAGCAGGGGAGCAGCTGACATTACTGAACCCCACTAACACAGGAGCTAGTGTTTTTCTCTGTGCAGACGGCACTTCTGAGCAGCAACTGACAATGTTGGAGCCCAGGGTCAATCAGGGTGTAGGCTGAGGCCTAATTGGAGCAAGTTTAATATCTGATGTTGTGTGAATGTGGACGGAGCAGGAGACATTGCCGGACACACAGCAGGGGAGCAGCTGACATTACTGAACCCCACTAACACAGGAGCTAGTGTTTTTCTTTGTGCAGATGGCACTTCTGAGCAGCAACTGGCAATGTTGGAGCCCAGGGTCAATCAGGGTGTAGGCTGAGGCCTAATTGGAGCACGTTTAATATCTGATGTTGTGTGAATGTGGACGGAGCAGGAGACATTGCCGGACACAAATCAGGGGAACAACTGGCGTTACAGAACCCCACTAACACAGGAGCTAGTGTTTTTCTCTGTGCAGACAGCACTTCTGAGCAGCAACTGGCGGTGTTGGAGCCCAGGGATTACACTTCAGGTGGTAGAAACATGAACACAACAGGAGACCAGGATACTGTTGCCAACCAATTATTTAATCTGGAAGAGGACTGGCAAATTCCTGCCAGATCCAGGCCTTGTTCATTTTCAGAAAAGTAAGCCGGTCAACGTTATCGGAGGATAGTCGCATGCGACGGTCTGTTAGTACACCACCTGCGGCACTAAAGACGCGTTCCGATAATACACTAGCAGCAGGGCAAGCCAGCACCTCCAATGCATACTGGCTAAGCTCTGGCCATGTATCCAGCTTAGAGAACCAAAACTTGAAGGGAGAAGAGCCGTCTGGGAGTTAACTGAGAGGGCAAGACATGTAGTCTGTCACCATCTGACGGAAACGTTGCCTCCTGCTGACTGGAGCCGTCTGTGATGGTGTAGACATTTGTGGAGGGGGCACAAAACTTTGCCACATTTGGGCCATACTGGTCTTGCCTTGTGCTGAGGCGCTGCTTCTCCTCTTTGTGCA
The DNA here is from genome assembly GCF_039654945.1 of Dendrobates tinctorius. Taxonomy (NCBI): domain Eukaryota; kingdom Metazoa; phylum Chordata; class Amphibia; order Anura; family Dendrobatidae; genus Dendrobates; species Dendrobates tinctorius. Next base: position 13,820,963 of record NW_027361738.1, read on the forward strand.
GAGCTTCCTCCACTGCCTCGACGCACAGAGCTGCTTTGTAAAGTGCTAGCAGCACTGCTCTCGGGTGGAATGGAGAACATGATGGAATGCACCAGTGTGTCTTGGTACTCCAGCATTTTACGCTCCTGGTTCAACGGTGTTATGAGGCTTTGTAAGTTGTCCCGGTAGCGAGGATCTAGGAGGGTGTACACCCACTAATCAGCCGTGCTGAGAATGTGGGCGATGCAGCGGTCGTTTCTCAGGCACTGCAGCATGAAATCAACCATATGCTGCAGACTCCCAACTGGCCAAGAAGCGCTGTCCCCTGCTTGAGGCGTCATCTCTACCTGTTCTGCATCACCCCACCCTCGCTCTACATACTGACTACTAGAGCATTGTGTACCTCCCTCCTCTGGAGAGATGTCTTCCTCCTCCATTGACTCCTCCTCATCCTCCTCACAACTATCCCCTGCCTAGGCCTTTGTGAGGAACCACGTTGCGCAGACTGTCCAGATCCAGATGGCATTTGTGACTCCTCATCCTCCACCTCTTCCACAACCTCCTCCCTTAGTGCTTGCAGTGTTTTTTCAAGCAGGCAGATAAGGGGGACAGTCATGCTCACTAGTGCATCATCTGCACTCGCCATCCACGTGGAATCATCGAAGGCACGCAAAACGTGGCAAATATCCTTCATAGAGGCCCACTCAGTGGTGGTGAAGTGTGAACGGCAAGCAGTGCGACTTGTTTGCGCCTGATGCAGCTGGTACTCCATTACTGCTGCCTGCTGCTCACACAACTGCTCCAACATATGTAACGTTGAATTCCACCTGGTTGGTAGGTCACATATGATGCGATGTTCCGGAAGGCGGAATCGGCGCTGCAATGCGCGATCTTGCCATGCTGGAGCGCCGCAAGTGAGCGCACTCTATACGGACCTTGTGCAGCAGTGCATCAAGATCCGGATAGTCCCTCAAAAAACTCTGCACGACCAAGTTGAGCACATGTGCCAGACATGGGATGTGAGTGAGGTTGCCTAGGCCCAGAGCTGCCACCAAATTTCGTCCATTGTCACATACTACCAAGCCTGGCTGGAGATTCCCTGGCACAAACCACACGTCGCTCTCCTGCTTGATGGCATTCCAGAGCTCCTGCGCTGTGTGGCTTCAATTCCCCAAAGAAATTAATTTCAGTACGGCCTGTTGACGTTTGGCCACGGCTGTGCTCATATCAGTCATAACAGGTAAGCATTCACGGGTCCATGTGGAGGTAGACTGTGACGGCTCCTACAGTGCTGATTCAGAGGAACTGGAGTATGAGGAGGAGTCAATGTGTACAGACTGGATTCCTGCAATCCTTGGAGTTGGCAGAACACGTACAGCGCCACTCTCAAGATCTGTACCCGGCTCCACAACATTTACCCAATGGGCAGTGAGGGAAAGGTATCGTCCCTGTCCATGGTTACTGGTCCACGCATCGGTGGTCAGGTGGACCTTGCTACTGACGGCGTTTAGTAGTGCATGTTTAATTTTTCCCTCCACATGCTTTTGCAGGGCAGGGACGGCTTGCCTGCTGAAATAAAAGCGGCTGGGCACGTTGTATTGTGGGACTGCCAAGGCCATGAAGTTACGGAAGGTGTCAGTCTCCACCAGCCTGAATGAGAGCATTTCAAGAGACAGTAGTTATGCAATGCCAGCATTCAGAGCCTGTGCTCGGGGATGGTTTGCCAAGTATGGCCACCTTTTCTCCCATGCCTGTGCTACCGATGGCTGTAGAGTGGCCTGGGAGTGTGAGGATGACAGGGAACGTGGTGCTGTGGGTGGAATTACACTGAGTCTCTGTACAACAGTGCCAGAGGTTCTTCCATGGCGATACTGTGAGGAAGCCGAACCAGCTGTGTGTGAGCTGGAGGAAGAGGCTACAGCACGAGCTGAAGAGGTGGTAGGTGGTGCTGTAGGTTGGCCTACTTTTTCAGTGTGTCTTTGTAACTCCACCACGTGCTTGGTCCGCACATGTTTCCACATATTTGTGGTATTGAGGTTGCTGACACTTTTCCCTCTTTTGACTTTCTGATTACACAGCTTGCATTTGACAAAGCAAATGTCATCTGCAACTGTGTCAAAAAAGGACCACGCACTGCAAGTCCTGGGAGCGCCCGTTTTGGGTTTTGGAAGATGAATGCTCCTAATGGGTGCTGAAGTGGAGGCTACAGGCAACCAAGTCTGCCCCCTCCCTCTCCCTCCTGTTTTGGCCATTCAGGGAATCTCTTCCTCAGAGCTGCTCCCACCACCTTCCTGTTCCTCACGCCATGATGGGTCAAGGACCTCATCATCTACACTCCCCTCTTTAAACACATGCTTCTCCTGGGTTGTCTCGCCAGCACAGTACGCACCAGAAAGTGGCACCTGAGTCTCATCATCAGATGCGTACTGAGGTGTGCTGACCATAGACACTGGCCCACCCGCCTCTTCAGTTTCAGAGAGACAAAGCTGTTGCGCATCACTGCATACTCCCTCTTCTTCACATTCTAGAATGCTGCTTGGCTGGCCCCCTATTTCCAAGCCAAGAGATTCAGAGAACAGAAGTAGAGATGGCTCCTGTCCAGGGCTCTCTGACTGCCTGGGCAATTTGGCAGGTGGTGAAGGGACAGATGGTTGCTCTTCAGTGCTCTGGACCTGAGAGGATGTGGAAGTAATTGAAGTTGATGCGTTAGCTGCCATTCATCTGACTACGGCTTCAATTTGTTCCTCCCGCAGCAGTGGGGTACGGCGAACTCCTACAAAGCTGCGCATAAAGGACTGTTCCCTGGGAAAACTGGGGGATGCTGAGGCACTGGTGCCCGCAGCAGGCACAGAATCCCCACGTCCTCTCCCTGCTGAAACTCCACGCCCACGACCACATGCCTTACTCCCTGCCTTCTTCATCTTGGTAGACTGATAAAGATAGGCAGAAAAGTACTAAGGGCTTAGTGTGCTTATTCCTGAACAGCTGCTAACAGGTATAAGAAACACTATTTTTATAAAGTGTGGACTACACTTTAATGTGAGCTAATGTGGCCTACACAACTGTCAAGTGGAGTGTTTGGTGAGCTTTTTTTACTTGTTTTTTTTTTCACAAAAAAAAGGATGTGACCAAAGATGTAAAAGTGATAGTATCACAATCTCTTTGTAGCTATTACAATGCAGGAAGGTAACCTACAATGCAATAGATGAGGCTGCAAAAAATAGGCTAATACTAATCTGGCTGGGGCTGCAGGGCACAAGCCAGCAGAAAGGCTCCTCTATCTACTCCTATATAGTGTTTGCAACCAATCTAGCTGGATACGGATGGAAGCACACTAATAGGAGAAATTCAGGAAAAATAAGCAGCACTACAGCAAAAAAGGACAATGTATGAGGCAGTGACGCACGCTGAGCGGACTACAACCAGAGGTGGTGCAGAACACACTACAGCATGAGCTGAACTCACACACAGAGACCTCACAGACAGCTGTGAACAGTGCAGAGAACTGTGCACTAGCACTGAAAGGCTGCAGAAAGGATTCGCTATCTACTCCTATTTAGTGTTTGCAACCAATGTAGATGATACGGATGGAAGTACACTAATAGGAGAAATCAGGAAAAATGAGCAGCAATAAAACAAAAAAAGGACTATGTATGAGACAGTGACGCACGCTGAGCGGACTACAACCAGAGGTGGCTGCAGAACACACTACAGTGTGAGCTGCACTCACACACACAGACCTTGCAGACAGCTGTGAACACAAGGCAAAAGAAAGCTACAACGGTTGATAAAGTAGCCTGGGTAAAGCACTATATAGAAAATCGCTATCTCTAACTGTCCCTCAGAGTCTGAACAGCAGCGTCCTGTCACTAACTGAATTCACAGCAGAGTGAACCCAAAATGGCAGCGGCGGCTTTTATATTGCATCATGACATCATTTCAGCAGCCAATCGCAGCCATGCCATTAGTTAACATGCCTACATGCATAACAGGATGTTCCCACACTTCTTAGGATTCCTCATTGGCTGAATCAAATCAAACTGGCTCATAGCATTATGGGAACTTCCAATTCCGGTATTCAATATGCTAAAAGTATCGGATCTCAGTATCGGAATTCCAATGCCGCGAATATCGGCCGATACCTAATATTTGCAGTATCGGAATGCTCAACACTAGTCTTGAGTCTCTGCTATTTCAGTTGCAGTAGGCTGGGGAAAGATTAGGACAGGAACTACGATGGCTTGATCCATTCTTGTCCAGTTTGCAGGAAATTCTCCGAGTACAGTGCTGACCTTTTCTTCTTCTTCTAGGGGTTGAAGGTTGTTTTGTTCTCCCATCCTTTCCTTTAGCTGGTCAGGGTACAGTTTCAGATGATCCCTCGATACTGCTGATGATGTTTCTCCTCCATCCTTACTGATAAGGCACACTTTGGTGTTGTCGAAGTTTGATGGTAAGACGGTGTAGGGTTCAGCTTCCCATTGGTCATCCAATTTATGCATCCTTCTTTTCCTCTTTAGGACTTGTTCTCCTGGTGACAAGGGAACTGCAGGTGCATGTTGATTGTAGTTCTTTTCTTGCTTTTGTCTTGCCTGCGCTAGACTCTTTTCTACACACTCTTGTACTCTTCGGTATTGCTGATGCCGCTCTGTATCCCAGTCAGCATCTGGTGATGTTACCTCAGGTGTAAGGACTCCCATATCCAAATCAATAGGCAACTTGCCAGGCCTCGCTCTCATTAAGTAGGCTGGAGTGCAGTTGGTGGAATTCACAGGTATGTGATTGTAGAGGTCAACCAGATTTGGCAACTTCTCTGGCCACATATTCCTCTCTTCCAAAGTCAAGGTCTTCAGTAGGTCGATCACCCCCTGATTCAGCTTTTCACACATGCCATTGGTCTGTGAATGGTACGGTGTTGTCCTGATCTTCTTGCAACCATACAAGTTACAGAATTCCTGGAACACTTCCGCCTCAAAGGCTGGACCTTGATCTGTAAGCACTCGCTCGAGATATCCATGTGGTCGACAAAAGTGCTGTTGGAATGCTCTGGCTGCTGTCCTGGCTGTTTGATCCTTGACAGGCATGACTACCAGGAATATCGAGTAGTGGGCAACGATGGTAAGAGCATAAATGTAGCCTGAACGGCTTGGAACTAGCTTCACATGGTCCAGGGCTACCAACTCGAGTGGTTGTTTGGTTATTATTGGCTGCAAAGGAGCTCGCTGGCTGTTACGGTCCTTTCTGCGCAGATTGCATTGTCCACACTCCCGGCACTAATTTTCAATGGCCTTCCTCATTCCAGCCCAGTAGAATCTCTCCTGGAGCAAGGCCTCCAACTTCTTCCATCCGAAGTGTCCAGCTCCATTGTGGTATGCTTCCAAGACCATTGATGCCTCCCTCTTTTGGACTACCACATGCCAGACCAGCTCATGAGTGTGGGCATTGATACTCCTCCGACACAGCCTTCCCTCATAGAGGAACAGCTGGCCTCTTTCCTTCCACAACTGCTGGGTTTCTTCAGGAGCATCTGGATCCAGGCGTGAGTCAGCTTGTGACAGTAGCTCCTTTACCAGGTGGACTGCGGGATCGCTATCCTGCATTTCAGTCCAGTCATGATGAGGCAATGGATTTAGGGTGGCCTCTTTCACAATTGACCGTCTGTTTCTCACTCCTTGGGCACGTTGGGCCACAATTGGCCAGTGGAAGGCAGGTAACTCTATTTCTTCGAGTGCCTCAGGGTCTTCTCCTGCATCTGGCAGATTAGGCATTCTGGACAGCGCATCAGCATTGGCATTCTTGTGCCCTGCTTGGTACTTGATGGTGAATTCGTAGTTAGATAGCCCGGCCATCCTTCGCTGCTCCAGTGCACCTTGTTTGGCAGTTTCCAAGTGAGTCAATGGGTTGTTGTCCGTGAAGATGGTAAACTTGGCTGAAGCTAGGTAATGCTTGAATCGTTCAGTCACAGCCCAGACTATGGTGAGGAACTCCTGTTTGAAGGAACTGTAGTTGTCAGGGTTCCTTTCAGTAGGACGAAGCTTCCTGCTGGCGTAGGAGATCACTCTTTCTTTGCCATTCTGTACCTGTGACAATACTGCTCCCAGTCTCACGTTGCTGGCATCAGTATACAACACAAATGGTTGGTCATAATCTGGGTAGGCCAGAACTTCATCTTCTGTGAGAGCCATCTTCAGTCGAGTGAAGGACCTCTCCAGTTCCTCATTCCATTCAAATGTAGGACTCTTCTTCCTGGCTTTCTTGGGCTGGCCCACCAGAAGATTTTGCATAGGGGTGGCTATCTCAGTGAAGCCTTTGATGAACCTTTGGTAGTAGCCTACCAACCCGAGGAATTGACGTACCTCATGGAGGTTGCTGGGCTTCTGCCAGTCCCGGATGACAGTGACTTTGTCAGGATCCGGTGCCACACCTTCTGCACTCACTACATGACCGAGGTACTGTACCTTGGGCTTCAGGAGGTGGCATTTGGATGGCTTCACTTTCAGGCCAAAGTTGGACAAGGCTGCAACACCTCAGCCAGGTGCTTCATATGGTCTTCATAAGTCTTGGAGAAAACAATGACATCGTCAAGGTATGACAGGACTGTCTCGAAGTTCTTGTGTCCAAGACAGCACTCCATTAACCGACTAAATGTCCCAGGGGCGGTGCAGAGCCCGAATGGCATGTAGTTGAACTCGCAGAGTCCCATTGGTGTAGTAAACGCTGTTTTCTCCTTGTCTGCCTCTGCCACAGGAACCTGCCAATACCCACTAGTGAGATCTAAGGTTTAAAAATAGTTAGCAGATTTAAGTGCGGCTAATGATTCCTCAATTCTGGGTAATGCGTAGGCATCCTTATGTGTAATGCTGTTAATTTTTCGGTAATCAACACACATTCTCATGGTACCATCCTTCTTTTTCACAAAGACTATTGGGGCTGCCCAGGGGCTACAACTGTCTCTGATCACCCCAGCCTCCTTCATTTCCCGCAACATACTCTTGGCACATTGATATTGTGTTGGGGGTATAGGCCGGTACCTTTCTTTAATGGGTGGATGATCTCCAGTAGGGATATGGTGTTGAACCCCTTTTGCCTTCCCAAAGTCTAGAGGGTGTTTACTGAATACCTGCTCATACTCCTGAGTCACTCGGTAAACCTCACTCTTTTGGTATGAAGGGGTGGAGTCAGTTCCCACCTGCAGCTGCTGACACCACTCCTCCAGCTGCTTTACAGAGCCATTGTCCTCCACCTGATCGGATGAGACCAAGGGCTCTGCTGCCCGTATTCCATTGTTACTGACAGTAAGCAGCTTAGCAACTGTGGCATACCGAGGTATTGTGGCCTCGTCCTCCCCACAATTCATGAGGCGTACAGGTACTCTCCCTTTGCGAACATCAACTACCCCTCTGGCTGTCAGGACAGTGGGCCGGCTATCAGAGTACACTGGCTCTACCAATGCTTGGTATTCTTTTCCTCTGAGGCCGATGGCTGCCCGACACCAAATTAACATTTCACATCTGGGGGTTATCGCAATGGGGAAAGAATCACTCACTCTGATGCTGCCAATTTCTCCACCAGACAGTTCTACCTGCTGTCTTTGCATCAGGGCCTTGATCTCCTTCTGCAGGACTCGTTGTTCACTGGAACCAGCAGTCTCGGCTACCTGTTGCAACAAAACAATAACCTCGGAAAGACAATTTTCAATCACATTAGTACCTAAGGTCATCATGGGATTACATTCTCGTCAATCAATTTATACAACTATAAGACCTTGAGATTTTAACTCTACTCGCCCCACTTTAATAGTAATCTCTTTACATCCTACTTGCGGCAAAGACTGACCATTGCTAGCAACTACTGTCAGTTCATCACTTGGGCCGCGAGTAAGTTCAGAGTCAGTCCAATACCGCTTGTAAAGGATATATGGCATCGTTGTCACCCGAGAGCCAGTGTCCAGCAAAGCGTTCATGGGGATGCCGTCAATCACCACTGGGAGGACCGGTCGCCCTCCAACATACTTGGCTCGCCAGTTCTTTGGGCCTTTTGGTCCTACTCCTGGGGGTTAGCCCTCTGCCCCAGGGGTTGCTTGTTTAAATAACAGAACCTTGCAATGTGGCCTGCCTTGTGGCAGTGACTACAGATGGGACGTCCGTTCTGGTCATAGCGATCGCTGTCTCTCCCTCGGCGTGGCGGGATCCTCTTCTTCCGTAGCCATGGGACATCCTCTGGACTGGAGGCCAGCTGGATCTTCTCCTGTGATGACACCTGCAGGGACTGCACAGTTTTGGCAAGTGCAGCCATATTTTTGGTCAGCTCTTGGACCTGAAGGCGCAGTTCTGTAGATGGATCATTATCCAGAGTCTGTGCATCAGCCTCCACAGGGCTGGGATGGAAAGATGCTGCTTCTTGGTGGTATGTGATCGCTGGGCGCCTAGGGGGCGCTGGACGGCTGACATTTGGTTCATGCAGCACCCGAATAGCCCTGTCTTTGAAGTCTGCAAAGTCTACGTCAGTGTTTTGTAGGGCTATGATGCGCAGCTGTGTTCTGTGGGTACTGGATAGGAGTCCCTCAATAAATTGCTCCTTTAGCAGTCTGTCTCCATCTTTCACAACAGTCTCTTTATCAGTGTCCTGCCAGGCTTTTACTTCCCTCTGTGCTGCACCAGTTAGCTGCCCAATAAGGATGTTCACTTTCTGGCTTTCAGACAGACTGCACAGTCTCTCTTTAAATTCATTCAGGGTATGTGACTCCTCTGAATACTGCGGTAGCCAGGCCGCTCCCGGTATATAGGGCATAGACAGCGGCATTATGGGGACTGTTGCAGTGGGGCTTGTTCCTGCTGCGCTCTGGCGGTGGGGCTGGCCAGGGCTGCCACTAGGAATTTCGGGGCCCCATACTGGCAAAATTTTCGGGGCCCCCTTTAGACTCCGCCCAGGCTCCATCCAGCCCCGCCTCTACCACTCGAGCTGTCCACAGTCCCACCGCTCTCTTGGATAAACTCCACTTCTCACCTATCACACATTAACAGTTCCCATCACCAGTTCACATATATAGCCAGCAGCTTTTGTTTTGGCCAAAAGATTGTTTTAAGTCGCCACCATAACAGGGTAGACACTTTTGGCCAGGCCCTACTCTACTGTAACCTATTAAATATTTGTTAAAATATGCAATACAATTTAGGTATATTTTTATTTTTCAATTTTTTAAAATGACCAATAATATCACATACAAGGAACAAATACCGCTACACCATGTCCAGACCACATATTACCACCACATAGTGACCTATAATAAGACATACAAGGAACAAATACCGCCATACCATGACCAGACCACATATTACTACCATAGTGACCGAATAATATCACATACAACGAACAAATACCACCGCACCATGAACAGACCGCAAATTACCACCACAAAGTGACCAAATAATAGAATATACAAGGGACAAATACTACTGCACCACGCCCAGACCACATATTACCACCACATGGAGACTGAATACTACAATACTGACATTAATTAAAAAAACATAATACTATGACCATAAGAGACATTATACACACAAGATCTGTACTTAGTATGCAGTGTCTGTGTACAGGTAATATAGTGATCAATGACATTATACACAGGAGCACTGTATATAATGTACAGGTAACACAGTGATCACCGGTGACATTATACACAGGACCTCTGTACATAGTGTCAGTGTACAGGTAACACACTAACTCACCAGTGATGTCTCTAGGTGAAGTCCTTCATCTTTGTTTTTCATCTTTCATCCAGCACAGATCGCCATCACGTCTTCCAGCCAGGACTTGTCTCTGCAGGAAATATCACAGTTATCTAGAGCTCCGCTTGCAGAACACATTACTTATTTTTTCCCAACTTCTACATTACACCACATGAAGAAAAAAAGGCGACATAGTATCACTCTACACAGTAACAGGACCGCCCCCCCATTTACAGTATCCTCAAGAAAATAAAATACATCACTGCAGTAATAATATCCCTTAATTAGCCCCTATGGTAATAATATCCCCCATCCTGACTCCCGTGTGTCTCATTTTTGGCTTCAGCCATATGTTCTCCCATCCCACCCTCATCAGTATCCATTCTGCCCCATATGATCTCCCCTCCTGACCAATCTGTCTAAATCGTATCCATCCTGCCCCATGACCCTGCTCCATCTATCTCCAATCATGCCCGGTGTCTCACATTCTGCCCCCTCCTGTGTCTCACTGTCACATTCTGCCCCCTCCTGTGTCTCACTGTCACATTCTGCCCCCTCCTGTGTCTCACTGTCACATTCTGCCCCCTCCTGTGTCTCACTGTCACATTCTGCCCCCTCCTGTGTCTCACTGTCACATTCTGCCCCCTCCTGTGTCTCACTGTCACATTCTGCCCCCTCCTGTGTCTCACTGTCACATTCTGCCCCCATGTCCAGCATTCTGCCCCAGTCTCTTGCATTCTACCCCCAGCGTCCACCATTCTGCCCGCATCGTCCAACATTCTGCCCCAGCTCACAGCCTGCCCCCATGTCCAGCATTCTGCCCGCAGCGTCCAGCATTCTGCCTCAGTCTCCAGCATTCTGCCCCAGCTTCGAGCATTCTGCCCCATGTCCAGAATTCTGCCCCAGCGTCCAGCATTCTTCTGCCCCATGTCCAGCATTCTGCCCGTCTCACAGTCTGCCCTCATATCCAGCATTCTGCCACCAGCGTCCAGCATTCTGTCCCCAGCGTCCAGCATTCTGCCCCATGTCCATTCTGCCCCCAGTGTCCAGCATTATGCCCCATGTCCAGCATTATGCCCCATGTCTATTCTGCCCCCAGTGTCCAGCATTATGCCCCATGTCCAACATTCTGCCCCAGCGTCCAGCATTATGCCCCATGTCCAGCATTCTGCCCCAGCGTCCAGCATTCTGCCCCATGTCCATTCTGCCCCATGTCCAGCATTCTGCCCCAGCGTCCAGCATTCTGCTCCCAGCATTCTGCCCCTAGCGTCCAGCATTCTGCCCCCAGCGTCCAGCATTCTGCCCCCAGAATTCTGCCCCCAGTGTCCAACATTCTGCCCCCAGCATTCTGCCCCCAGCGTCCAACATTCTGCCCCCAGCATTCTGCCCCCAGCGTCCAGCATTCTGCCCCCAGCGTCCAGCATTCTGCCCCCAGCATTCTGCCCCCAGCGTCCAGCATTCTGCCCCAGCGTCCAGCATTCTGCCCCCAGCGTCCAGCATTCTGCCCCATGTCCATTCTGCCCCCAGCATTCCTGCCCCATGTCCAGCATTCTGCCCCCAGCATTCTGCCCCCAGCGTCCAGCATTCTGCCCCCCGCATTCTGCCCCCAGCGTCCAGCATTCTGCCTCCAGAATTCTGCCCCCAGCGTCCAGCATTCTGCGTCCAGCATTCTGCCCCCAGCATTCTGCCCCCAGCGTCCAGCATTCTGCCCCCAGCATCCAGCATTCTGCCCCCAGCATTCTGCCCCCAGCGTCCAGCATTCTGCCCCAGCGTCCAGCATTCTGCCCCATGTCCATTCTTCCCCCAGCATTCCTGCCCCATGTCCAGCATTCTGCCCCCAGCATTCTGCCCCCAGCGTCCAGCATTCTGCCCCCAGTATTCTGCCCCCAGCGTCCAGCATTCTGCCATATGTTCTCCCATCCCACCCTCATCAGTATCCATTCTGCCCCATATGATCTCCCCTCCTGACCAATCTGTCTAAATCGTATCCATCCTGCCCCATGACCCTGCTCCATCTATCTCCAATCATGCCCGGTGTCTCACATTCTGCCCCCTCCTGTGTCTCACTGTCACATTCTGCCCCCTCCTGTGTCTCACTGTCACATTCTGCCCCCTCCTGTGTCTCACTGTCACATTCTGCCCCCTCCTGTGTCTCACTGTCACATTCTGCCCCCTCCTGTGTCTCACTGTCACATTCTGCCCCCTCCTGTTCCTGCTGCAGGAACATCAGTATCCATACAACCTTGGAGACCGGGCTCCAGATCATGCGCTATAGCTAGAAATGAGCACTCAACTGTGCTCAATCTTCCACCTCCTCTCTTCCACGTCCACACACGTTGCCCTCCTCACACGAACTCCTAATTACCTTAAGTCCTTATGGGATATGGTATTCCTTATGGGAACCCTACTAGCAGCAAAAAAAGTGTTAGAGCAATAAAATCAGGAAAGTAGGTGTGTATTTTGAACCCACTTGAGCCTTACAGAATTTTATAACATTGAGACGCGGAAATATAATATTTTTGTGTAAATTTGTTTTTCAGTTAGCTGAAAATTTGTCAGTTATACATGGTTAATAGATGAAAATTGAGCCCACAATTTATTGCATGGTTTCTCCTGAACATAGTGATTTGTCAGAAACTACTATTTGGTCACACATCAGGGTTAGATTACAGGTGTTTATTTCATAATCTGGTGATGGTGATTTAAGTGTTTCTTGGTTAGAGGATCTGTGGTCAAATGGTGAGAACTACAAGTCCACAAATCACAGCAGGATGTGGCCTATATGAAAGGAGGTAATTGGAGCTAGTCAGTGAGTGTGTATGTGGCGTGTTTATGTGTAAAGGGCCCGTTACACATAGCGATATCACTAGCAATATCGCTGTAACGTCACTGGTTTTGTGACGCAGCAGCGATATCGCTATGTGTGATAGCTCACTAGCGACCACTTAGCGATGCACCAGCGATCCATATCGTTGTCGGGATCGCTGGTGCATCGCTTAGTGTAACGGTACCCTAACATTACAGTATGGATTTATGCACAAGTAGAGACAATTCAAACATGGAGCAATCTTTCAGATAACCTCAAATTCAATTTTCTTGCATATATCTAATCTCTACTACATCTTACCTTTTTGCAAGGAAATTACTAAAAAGTACTAAAAATCTGCTTACGTCCCGTTCTCTTGCAGTGCTGGCTCTCCTTCTTGAGTGAAAGTTCTGGTGAGTAGCAGAGCTATAGACTTAGTAAAGTTATAAAGCTCTGCAAAAGCTCTGATGTATCACATTCAGCTATCAGTGGTTTGTTGTGAAGTCTAAATTATTATCACTGTATTTACATAAAGAGATAATAGTGCATTTGAACAAACACAAGAAATTGAGAACTGTGAAGCTGGGTTCACACGTAGCGGAACTCTCGCAGAAATTACCGCAAGAATTCCGGAATTCCATTCCGCGGGAAAATCGCATTTTAAATTCCCGCGATTTTCCCACGGAAAAACTAGCATTTTGCAAGCGTAATTAACTTGTAAATTGCTAGCGTTTTCCAAGCGATCTGTAGCATCGCTTGGAGAACTGATTGACAGGTTGGTCACACTCGTCAAACATAGTGTTTGACAAGTGTGACCAACTTTTTACTATTGAGGCTGCCTATGCAGCATCAATAATAAAAGATAGAATGTAAAAAATAATAATAAAAAAAAAATATTGTTATTCTCACCTTCCGACGTCCCGCGCAGCCTTCCCGCCTCTCTCCACGCTCCCGGTCCCAGTAATCCTTTGCGACAATTACCGCGATGACGTCCATTCTCACGGGATCGCGACGTCTCGCGGTCATTCATGATGACGTCGCGCGAGTGACCGCGAGACTTCGCAATCCCACGAGAATGGACGTCATTGCTCGCAAAGGCTTACTGGGACCGGGAGCGTGGAGAGAGGCGGGAAGGCTGCGCGGGACGTCGGAAGATGAGAACAACAATATATTTTTTTTTAAATTCTATTTTTTATAGGGATATGGTACCCAAAGCCCGGAGGACAGTCTCCTCTCCTTCGTACCGTGGGTACCATCCGCAAATGTTCTGCTTACTTTTCGCATGGTGTGCACAGCCACATGCGGAAAGTAAGCAGAACAATGCATTTCTATAGGTGCGGGATCGCCGCGATTCCGCAAAATTAATGAGCATGCTGCGTTTTTTACCACGAAACGATTCCGCCACGGTAAAAACCGCAGCATTAGCACAGCAATGCGGAATCCCATAGGAATGCATGAGATGCTTATTTTTTGCGTTTTCGCGGCAAAAACGAGCGGGAAAATACCGCCGCGGAAACGCGAAAACAGCGGTACTTGTGAACGAGGCCTGAGTCGTGATGCTGGGTGCTGGGAGATTGTGATTCTAAAGTACTAATAATATCAGCTTGTCAGGATCTGAAACAGAAGGGGAAAGAGGTTAGCATCTAACTGCTGAATAGAAATCAATGGTTTGGAGAGATCTAAATGATATGTTAGGAGTTAATTCCACTCTTGATATGTAGCTACTGTGCACACTTAGACAGGCTCTAATGAACAAGCCCCATGGATAAAAGCTGTACATTGTGTAAGATAAAAGTTCTCATTGTTGGATAATGAAAGTGGTCATTTGCAAACTTGCTTATTTTCATATAAAACCGACAAGAAGCTAAATAAACATAAACCCTGCTGTAACTAAATAAGTAAAAAGCAAAAGTCCATTTAAATAACACAGGGCTCTTAGTAATACTGTTTTGGATCAAAAATAGCATAAAAGCCATCCCACTGTCGGCAAGGTGACCCTGATCGGGACGGTCCTACACTGTCTAGTTTTAAAAACCTTACAAGTTACCATGTGTCACAGTTGACCTCAGCGTGTGACTAAGGGCAGACAAAGGACTGGGTCCTGACCTGTGGTCACCAACCTAGGGAAGCTTTTAAATGTAATTTCCAGCACAAGGTAGAGAGGCGACATTCCGGCTTGCACAAAATGCAAAAATACAAAGAAAAAACACAAAAATTAAGCTTGGTTTAAGTTGGTATAAACGCATGTTCACTTTGGACTTAAAACATACAAAACCTACAAGAAGCAAGATAAACATAAACCCTGCTGTAACTAAATACATAAAAAGCAAAAATGAATTTAAATAACAATCAAAAACAGTGTTACTAAGAAAAGTGTTATTTAAATGCACTTTTGCTTTTTACGTACTGTATTTAGTTACAGCAGGGTTTGTTTATTTGGCTTCTTGTAGGTTTTGTATGCTTTATGGCCAAAGGGAACATGCGTTTTTGTGCTGCATGTATACCGACTTAAACCAAACTCAATTTGTGTGTTTTTTTAATTATTTTCATGCTTTCTAACCAATTTAAGCAATCTAAAAACTTGAGAATAGCCTTTTGAGTTATATGGTGACCTATGTAGTCACATATTGATTAGCAAAACAACTGATTAAGGTGTAGGGGATCAAAACATGACGAATCTTCACAATGTTGGAGATTTTGAAATAATTCATTGAGCAATTACTGTAACTTTTTAGTGTTTTTATGCCAACTAGATCAACTTTTTGTGAAGTGAATGGTGCTTAGTGATAGTGTTAGGGGTCATGGCCTAGTGGGGACTGATACATTTACCAGTAGCCAGAAGAATTGGTGTCAATTATAGGATAGTATTCCAGTCCATGACTGAAATACATTTTCTTACTTTCACACACAGGCAATTAACTTTTTTTTACTCTCCAGCTGACTCTAGATCAACTCAGGTGTACAAAAGAGAGGTCTCGATTTATTCCCCATATACACTCTAGTATTTTATTTTAAGAGCATCTAAACCAATTTTTTTAGATTGGGTTATTGTGTTTTACATTTGACATGCCAACCAGAAATGTATTACTGCTGGGACTACTGCATGAGAAATTTAGTATTGCATTACACCCTTAATGAACTATGACGTGTACAGTGGATACGGAAAGTATTCAGACCCCTTTAAATTTTTTACTCTTTGTTTCATTGGAGCCATTTGGTAAATTCAAAAAAGTTATTTTTTTTTTCACATTAATGTACACTCTGCACCCCATCTTGACTGAAAAAAACTGAAATTTGTGCAAATTTATAAAAAAAAAAACCTGAAATATCACATGGGCATAAGTATTCAGACCCTTTGCTCAGACACTCATATTTAAGTCACATGCTGTCCATTTCCTTTTGATCCTCCTTGAGATGGTTCTACTCCTTCTTTGGAATCCAGCTGTGTTTAATTAAACACTTGATTTGTAAAGGCACACACTTGACTATATAAGACCTCACAGCTCACAATGCATGTCAGACCAAATTATAATCATGAGGTCAAAGGAACTGGCCAAGGAGCTTAGAGACAGAATTGTGGCAAGACACACATCTGGCCAAGGTTACAAAATAATTTCTGCAGTACTCAAGGTTCCAAAAAGCGCAGTGGCCTCCATAATCCTTAAATGGAAAACGTTTGGGACCATCAGAAGTCTTCCTAGACCTGGCTGTCCAGCAAAACTAAGCAATCGTGGGAGAAGAGCCTTGGTGAGAGAGGTAAACAAGAACCCCAAGATCACTGTGGCTGAGCTCCACAGATGCAGTAGGGAGATGGGAGAAAGTTCCACAAAGTCAACTATCACTGCAGCCCTCCACCATATGAGCCTTTATGGCAGAGTAGCCCAATGGAAGCCTCTCCTCACTGCAAGCCATATGAAAGCCCGCATAGAGTTTCATAAATAACCCATGAAGGACTCCTAGAATCTGAGAAATAAGATTCTCTGGTCTGATAAGAAGAAGATAAAACTTTTTGGTGATAATTCTAAGTGGTATGTGTGGAGAAAACCAGGAACTGCTCATCACCTGCCCAGTACAATCCCAACAGTGAAACATGTTGGTGGCAGCATCATGCTATGGGGTGTTTTTCAGCTGCAGGGACAGGACGACTGGTTGAAATTGAAGGAACCATGAATATGGCCAAGTACAGAGATATCCTGGATGAAAACCTCTTCCAGAGAGCGCTTGACCTCAGACTTGGCCAAAGGTTCATCTTCCTACAAGACAATGATCCTAAGCACACAGCTAAATACAGTGGCTTCAGAACAACTCTGTGACCATTCTTCACTGGCCCAGCCAGAGCCATGACCTTAACCCAGTTCAGCATCTCTGGAGAGACCTGAAAATAGCTGTCCACTAGCGCTCACCATCCAACCTGACGGAACTGGAGAGGATCTGCAATGAAGACTGGCAGGGGATCCCCAAATCCAGGTGTGAAAAACTTGTTGCATCATTCCCAAGAAGACTCATGGCTGTACTAGCTCAAAGGGGTGCTTCTACTCAATACTGAGCAAAAGGTCTGAATACTTATGACTATGTGATATTTCAGTTTTTCTTTTTTTTTAAATTTGCAAAAATTTCTACATTTCTGTTTTTTTTCAGTCAAGATGGGGTGCAGAGTGTACCGTATTTTTCGGACCATAAGACACACCGGACCATAAGACGCACTCCAAATTTTCAGAAGGAAAATAGGGAAAAAAATAATGTGTCAAATTGGGGTCCGTCTTACAGTCCGAATTCAGCTTACCAGGGAAGAGATAGCCACAGGTGGAGGAGTGGTCACAGGGGTCATTAGGTGGTCCAGGCTGGTGTGGTGGCCTCTGAGAAATCTCATCCCAGACTGGTGCACAATTATGAAATTACATTTTTTTTGCAATTTCATCTAACTTAGATTTTTTTTCTCATTTCCAGTCCATGATATGATAAAACCAAAGGTGTTGTTCAAACGTCAAAAGTCAAACGTCAAACTCGTCCTGCAAAAAATGAGCCCTCACATGGCCATATTGATGGAAAAATAAAAAGTTATGGCTCTGGGAGGAAGGGGGGCAAAAACAGAAATACCCCTGTTCTGTAAAGGGTTAAGGTCATTGTGAATTGAGTCTTAAAATAGAAGAAGGTCCGGAAATTGAGATTGCCATGTCCCACAACTTTCAGTATTGTATTGTCATTTTATTGTTGCTGTTACACTGCTCAGGTTTGTCTTTTAGAATATTGTCCTTTCTCTCTCCTTGTAGCCCAGTTCTGATTTAAGAAACCCATTCCTTCTTCCTCCTCCTCCTCAGTTAGTGTTTGACAGCCATCTTTTTAGGTTCATCGCTGTACATCCCTGGTTCAGAATTTTCTTTTTATCTACTACAGTTGTTACAGCTCCTGCTTTTCCTCTTGTGCAGAAAAATTGAACCTGAGAAGAAAACTTCTGGAATCTTCAGGCTATGTGCACATGTAGCGATTTTTAAGCGTTTTTGCCGCGGTTTTTGGCGCGAAAACGCTTAAAAATCATGTACAGAACGCACCCCATGCATTCCTATGGCATTCCGCACATGCTGTGCTAATGCTGCGCTTTTTTCCGCGGCGGAATCGCATCGTGGAAAAAATCGCAGCATGCTCATTCTTTTGTGCGGAATCGCAAAGAATTGCCGTGATTCTGCACCCATAGGAATGCATGAGAATCGCTTACTTCCCGCATGTGGCTATGCCCACCATGCGGGAAGTTAAGCGTCTCATGTGTGGTTGGTACCCACGGTGTGGAGGAGAGGAGACTCTTCTCCAGGCCCTGGGTACCATACCCCTGTAAAAAAAATAATAAAAAATAAAAAATCGGGGTATATTTACCTTCCGATGTCCCGCGCTGCATTCCCGGCATAGCGTTCCCAGTAATGCCTTGCGGCAAGATCCTGTGATGACGTGGTCTCGCGAGATCGCTATAGCAACGCGAGACTACGTCATCACAGGTCTCGCAAGGCATTACTGGGAACGCTGAGGCCCGGGATGGCAGCGCGGGACGCCGGAAGGTAAATATACCCCGATTTTTTTAATTTTTTTTAGCATTTTAACATCCTATCTTTTACTATTGATGCCGCATAGGCGGCCTCAATAGTAAAAACCTGGTCACACTTGTCAAACACTATGTTTGACGAGTGTGACCAACCTGTCAATCATTTTCCAAGCGATGCTTCAAATCGCTTGGAAAGTGCTTGAATATCGCACGAGAAAATCACGGCAAAATCGCAATCATAATCGCGGTGAAATCGCGCGGAAAAAAACGCGCGATTTCTGGGAAGGAGTGCGGTTTTTAGTGAGCGTTTTAAAACGCTACGTGGGCCCACAGCCTCACACATGCTTCTGCAGTCAAGTTGAAGTTATCTCACAAAGTTCTTCATGTGAGTACTGGCTCATACAGACATCCAAAGAAATGCTGTCTAAGGATTCCCACACACATAGCCTAGTTATGAAGACAGGAATAGGGATCCCCTTTGTGATGTTTATATCCCCTAACAGAGCGAATGGAAATTGGTTGTCATCATAAGACAAACCTGTTAAAATATCTAACATGCCAATGTTTAGTAAATAGTAATAACAACACAGTAAATCAGTTCATTGTGATATTTCCGCTCTTTGTAATGATGAGAACACATTGATTACTTGTTGTTTCTGTATTATTTTGAAATTAGAAGCATCATTGTAAAATGTTTTGCTCTCGATTTGTCTCTGACCACATTGATTATTGTAGAGTTCTAAAGTACTAAAAACGCGGAGCAGCATTGTAAGCTTGTTGTGCAATATATCTGTCTGTTACTCCATTGATTTCTGTGAAATGTGACATAACGTGAAATGAATTATTAACAAGGTGGGTGTTTGGAAACATGCACTGCACACAAATGCCAAACTCTATGTACTTAATCGATATAATAAATATGCCACATAAATAGCTCCGGAGGGCTGCGACAAGATGAGCTAAAGATGTACATTATGAGAATGCTAATTACCAACTTTTAAAGAATATCCGCCATGCAAAAGGACAGAGTATAAGCAATTTACATTTATTATCATAGCACTATTGTGTTGTATAGAATAATATCAACTAATTAAGATACAAATGTAATGAAGTGGAGAAAGCAATCTTATCTCAGCATATAAAAATCTAATTAGCCAACTATTTATTCCTGGTCATATTATGGTTGATAATTACCCTGTTTTCTTGAAATATTTAATACAAATCTATTAAAACATATTTATGGATAGTAATTGTTATAATAAGTATTGATGTAGTTTTGTTCTTGCTGATTCCATTAAGGGATTCACCATTTTTCAGATGCGCCAATTCTTTGGAATGCACTACCCAGGACAATTTGATGAATTCCCAATGCCCACCGTTTTAAAAGTGGCCTAAAAATGCATTTCTTTAAACTGGCCTATCGCCCCACCTCCACTTATCTAACTATCCCCATTTTACCTATACAAATTTTTCTTCAAAATCAGAACACTCATAGCATCTGTTCACACACCGTCCTTGTACTTAATATCACTTTGTGACTGAGACTTTACTTATGCACGTACTGGCTGGTGACCGGTTCGTGCAGCGTTATGTGAATACCCTATTTATTATATTGATGGCTGGATTATACAATATAAACACTTTTTACCATTTACCTGTCATATCCTCCTATTTCCTTATGGATCGTAAGCTTGTGAGCAGGACCATCTCTCCTTTTGGAGTCTGAGTCATGTGTTATTCTGTAATGTCTTTATTGTCTTTATAAATCCCCTCTAAAATGTACAGTGCTGCGGAATATGTTGGCGGCATAGAAATAAAAGTTATTATTATTATTTATTATTATTGATATTACGTTGTTCAGTTTCCTAAGTTACTTGCAGTACCACCTATCACCACTATTGGCAGCAAATGTCATGTAAGTCACACACGTCAAACTATGACTTGCAGGAGGTCAGTGTATTTGGCCCGCGACATCAGCATCGCATTCCCTTCCGTCCCGCATGAGACCCTTTATACTGTATGGAAGGCAATACAGGGCCCATTATACCACATGAAGGACTCACTTTCTTCCGAGAGCAATAACTGTTTTATTTTTCATTCAACATAACCATATGACGGCTGGTTTTTTTTTTAAATAAGCTGTTGTTTTGAATGGCACTATACGTTGTACTGAAAAACAGGAAAAAAGTTCCAAGTAGGATGTAATGGTGAAAAAATTCGGCCATTTTTTTTTTGAGTTTTCTTGACTTGGAAACATGATTGTCAGTATGTTTATGGTGATTCCAAACTTGCGTTTTTTTTATTTCAATTAAGTGATGAAACAAAATTCAGAATTTTGTGAAAAAAAAAACAAACTTGGTTTTGTGTCGCCATTTTCCAAAACCTGTAACATTTTTATTTTTTCTGTTGATGGAGCTGAATAAAGGCTTGTCTTTCGCATGGTGGGCTGACATTTTTATTGATACCAATTTGGGGTATACACATGACATTTTATCACGTATTTTTGAGATTTTTTTTAGGTAGGTGAGGTGACAAAAAACAAGCTGGAATTTTTTTTTACATTGTTTGCTGAAGGGATTAATTAATTCTAAACTCAAACGTATCTCTCGCCTAAATACCTGGCACTGCCACCGGCACTCGGGTCCGGAGTGTTCAGCTGCATAGAAGCAGATCGCCCCTCATCTAACCACACTATTTAACTATATCAATATACTGACATCTAAGCCTATGGGTTTATATACCTGGTTTATGATCATTTGTACATTGGTTCTTTACTTATAGTGGTGTCTCCTATTGGGAGACATTTTCTGCTTGTTTTAAAGGGAACCTGTTGTAACGGTCAACGTGTGACTGGACACAGCGCCTCCAGCAGGGCGAATTTATGACACACGTGACCCTGGATACAGCGCCTCCAGCGGGGCGAATTTAAATAATACCGGGACGTGCAGCCGGATACACCGCCTCCAGCTGGCGAATTTAAAAAGTACACGTAAAACTGGATACCCCGCCTCCAGCTGGCGAATTTAAATAATAAGGGGAAACACAGGAACAATTACAGGGGTGGGCCCTGTAATAGGAAATAGGGACGTGGAGACCTCCTGAGCTCCCCTGAGGCAGCGTCCCTACACTCCTTACGTTCCCTATACAGGCTCCGCACCTGTCGCCGCACGCAAACCTTATGCCCTGACTCGCCCTGAACCTAGTCCCTTGCTAGGACATTGGCCGGTGCGGAAACTAATCCCACCACTGCACTAGATCACACATAAGGAAAGTCACAAACAGGGGAAATAGAAAACTTAGCTCTCTCTGTGCAAATGCTCCAGCACAGAGTCCAGCAACCGATTGCAGCCTTCCTCCTGAATAGCTGCCACCAAGTTCAGTCAGCGCTGCAAAGAACTCCCTTCTGTGACTCCTTCCACACCAGGACTCAGATTGAGCTGAGCAATCTCTCCAGCTCCTTCCACCACCAAGGTTGGTTGCAAATGAACAACTATCACCAACAATGATTGCATACCCTGAGACTCATTTATAGAGCCTAACACCTGATTTATAATTACAAATTAAACCTAACACTAAGGTGCGATACCACTCCCCACCACTGGGCAACTTAGAATGAAAGACACCACGTGTGATAATTCTAATGGCCACCGGGGGCAATCACGTCACACTTTGCACTTGACAAAGTAAAAAAAATTCACTTTGTCCAATTTAAAACTGTCAGATCATGACAGTACCCCCTCCTTAATGAGGGGCCTCTGGACCCTCAAGACCACCCCTCATTAGGGAAACACCTACAGCGGGGACGCCCAGACCCTGAGTTCACCCCACCATCACCTGAATTCAAATTTATGACAAACACACAGCTGGTATTGGCAATAAAGTTTATTTTGGAGGCATCACTCATCTCCACAGCGCCAACCTGGGGAACGAGTTTATGTATGTGTATGTTTGTTATGAGCTGATCAGGCTCCACAACACTCTTCCACAAAATGTTTTTTGGTGGCCACCCATACATGCTCGTTCACACACAGGTTCGGACCTGAACGTTTATTGCACACATTCGTTTGTCATAAAATTGGTGAACTCATTCTGGACCCGATAACAGAGGCGTCCCCCTTTGTCACCACACTCACACCCCCGCACTACACCATAGGGTACACCACCCTCCAACCCTTTCCACCACGAGGTCTGCGCCTCACAGGGTTCGCTAGCGGTGAGGGCTGAAACTTGCCCCTACTCTCCCGCCGCACAATCGCTGCTCTCACTGGAAAGGAAGGGGTCCCCTGAAGAGAGACGGCAGAGACAGTAGTCCCAAGGCAGCAGCCCTCACACGACTGCCCCCAGCTGACTACTTCCCTTGCTCGCCAGTCTATCCCCGGGTTGTGTTTTTTCAGCCAAGGGAAGCCTAAAACGATAGGTACTGGCATTCCCTCCAAGACGTAGCATGACAAGGACTCCTCATGATGTCCTATACGCAGGTGGATGTTTTCTACGACTTGGGTAAGGCTCCCCTGGCTCAGTGGAACAGAGTTAATGGCCTGGATGCTTATAGGTTGGGCCAGCGTCCTACACTTCAGGCCATGAGTCTGGACAAAACGAGCATCCACCAGACTGACTCCTGCTCCGCTGTCCACAAGCACCGGTACCACCTCCAGTACCCCGCCAGCCAACACTTCTGCTGACATAATACCTTGGGAGGGCAAAATGGAGGAAATGTACACTCCCTGGTTGCCTCCCTCCAAACGACCAGGGGTCTGCGGCTTCTGAGATGACACAGATATTTTGGCACGTAATGGGCATGCCTTAAGGAAATGACCAGTCTGCCCACAGGAAAAACATGCCGACACCACTCCCTGAACCGTAGGCAGGCCTGAACACAACCCAACACCTCCTACTTGCATAGGTTCGTCCGGAGACTTGGCACGCCCTGGGCAGGCTCCCATGAAATGGCCCGGCTTCCCACAGGAAAAACATACCCCCCCACCACGGCGAACCCCAGGCAACCCCCTATTTGTACCAACAACACCGGGCTGCCTGGGTTCCACCAACCGTACCGGGGGGTCCTCCCCCCGGAGAGGACTACAGGGGGCACATTTTGTGTATGTCTTTCCCTAAGGCGTCTATCCACCCGGATGGCGAGGGACATGGCGGCCTCCAGCGACCTGGGGGCGGCGTACTGCACCAGAGTGTCCTGCAACTTTGGGGACAGACCCTGCACAAATTGACTCCTAAGTGCAGGGTCATTCCACTGAGTGTTAGTGGCCCATCTCCTAAACTCAGAGCAGTACTCCTCAGCAACCCGGGCTCCCTGTTTACACCTACGGAGTCGGGATTCCGCCAGAAAGACGCCATCAGGGTCCCCATACACAAGCGCCAAAGCCGCAAAAAACTCGTCCACGGACTCTAAAGATGGTGAATCGTCCGGCAGGGAGAAGGCCCAGGATTGGGGATCCCCCTTCAAAAGGGACATAATGATTCCCACCCGTTGCTCTTCGCTCCCTGAAGAACGAGGGCGCAGCCTGAAATATAATTTACAGGCTTGCTGGAATACCAAGAATTGATCTCTCCCTCCAGAAAACCGGTCTGGGAGAGATATCTTGGGTTCTGGCTGAGCCTGTGCCTGAATCAAACCTCCAAAGCCCACCAACAGCTGCAGTTGCTGCACCATCTCACCGCGCAGCCCCCTAATCTCTTCAGCAAAGGTCTGCAGTACCTGGGTAAAGGTTTGCATTAGGTCCATGGCTCAGCAGAAAAAAATTTTTTATGGTTGGTGATAATGTAACGGTCAACGTGTGACTGGACACAGCGCCTCCAGCAGGGCGAATTTATGACACACGTGACCCTGGATACAGCGCCTCCAGCGGGGCGAATTTAAATAATACCGGGACGTGCAGCCGGATACACCGCCTCCAGCTGGCGAATTTAAAAAGTACACGTAAAACTGGATACCCCGCCTCCAGCTGGCGAATTTAAATAATAAGGGGAAACACAGGAACAATTACAGGGGTGGGCCCTGTAATAGGAAATAGGGACGTGGAGACCTCCTGAGCTCCCCTGAGGCAGCGTCCCTACACTCCTTACGTTCCCTATACAGGCTCCGCACCTGTCGCCGCATGCGAACCTTATGCCCTGACTCGCCCTGAACCTAGTCCCTCGCTAGGGCATTGGCCGGTGCGGAAACTATTCCCACCACTGCACTAGATCACACATAAGGAAAGTCACAAACAGGGGAAATAGAAAACTTAGCTCTCTCTGTGCAAATGCTCCAGCACAGAGTCCAGCAACCGATTGCAGCCTTCCTCCTGAATAGCTGCCACCAAGATCAGTCAGCGCTGCAAAGAACTCCCTTCTGTGACTCCTTCCACACCAGGACTCAGATTGAGCTGAGCAATCTCTCCAGCTCCTTCCACCACCAAGGTTGGTTGCAAATGAACAACTATCACCAACAATGATTGCATACCCTGAGACTCATTTATAGAGTCTAACACCTGATTTATAATTACAAATTTAACCTAACACTAAGGTGCGATACCACACCCCACCACCAGGCAACTTAGAATGAAAGACACCACGTGTGATAATTCTAATGGCCACCGGGGGCAATCACGTCACACTTTGCACTTGACAAAGTAAAAAAAATTCACTTTGTCCAATTTAAAACTGTCAGATCATGACACCTGTCACCTTGTTTTGCCGCCTTTCGGGGCTTATCTACATCATTATATAGTACTGTAGATAAGCCCCCGATCTAACCTGAAAGATAAAAAAAATAAGTTTTATTATAATCACCCGGGGGCAGTCCGGTCCGATGGGTGACGCAGGTCTGGGTCCGGTGCCTCCCATCTTCATGCAATATCTTCATCCTCCTTTCTTCATCCTGCGCTCCTGCACAGATACACTGATCTGCCCTGTTGAGGGCAGAGCAAAGTACTGCAGTGCGCAGGCGCCGGGAAAGGTCAGAGAGGCCCTGGGATTTGCTCTGCCCTCAACTGGCCAGATCACTACGCCTACGCAGGAGCATGGCACGAAGCAAGGAGGATGAAGACATCGCATGAAGATGGACCTGCGACACCGATCAGACCGGACCACATTGGACATTCCCCGGTGAGTATAATAAAACTTGTTTTTCTTCTCTTTCAGGTCGGACCAGGGACTTATCTACAGCATTCTAGAATGCTGAAGATAAGCCCCGAAAGGTGGTGGCCGCATCTTATAGCGGTAAAACGAGTTGACAGGTTCCCTTTAATTTGTTGATATTTTAATGTATTATTAATAAAATATTAAGTTTTTAACATTACTGGATCTTTTCTAGTTTCTACTGACTACTGTCATTAGAATTTGGTATATAGAAATACATGCAGTCGCACACTCTGGTACCGAGTGCCGGCAGCAGTGCCAGGTATTGAGGCAAGTTTCTTGCATTGCAGATGCAAGTGTAACACCGGCCTTATACTTTTATATACTAGTAGTGATCAATACTTCATTAATCGGCACCATGGAAGCATGGCAGTCATAAGGCCACAATGACTGCTGTTTTCTCTTCATTCTTTTATTAATCACAGTGACATACATTTGGTTGTGGCAGAGCTTGGTACTGCCGCAATTTACATACAATACATTGCATCTACTTGTTTTCATAAACCTGTTTAATCTTATAAACTATATTTTCACTAATCCATACATAAATGGAATTAGTTTGGTATTTAAATGGGTTTTGTAGTGTAGAGATTCGTAGATTATATGGAGCTGTAACATGGTGATGTAAATGACCTCTCCTAGTCAATGAATGTTGGACAATATCATTTTTTTTTACCTATAAATCTATTTAGGTTTTGAATGTGTTGAAAAATAAATAAATATGTATCACAATAAATGTGATTGAGAAATATATAGAAATAATATTCACATGCTATGAGCATTTCAGTTCTACAATGATCGCGGCAACTTTTGTGCAATATTGCCATCTATCTGCACATTTCAGGCATTTCACTAGAGCAGAAGCAAGATGAGACTATAAAGATCAGCAATAATAATCAGACTTCCATGGTCAGGGGTAGGCGTGATAGCAGTATGTATATTATGCTCTGTTCAAACTATGTTTGCAGTGCAAGTATACATACAGGTGCTTCTCACAAAATTAGAATATCATCAAAACGTTAATTTATTTGTTCGTCAATACAAAAAGTGATTCTCATATATTATATAGAGTCATTACAAACAGAGTGATCTTTTTCAAGAGTTTATTTCTGTTAATGTTAATGATTATGGCTTACAGCCAATGAAAACCCAGTGTTAGGAGTCTGATTTCTCCCTTCTCTATGGTGAAATCTAGACCCTTACATGCTGCAGTCTCCTGCGGTTCATCTGCAGTAAAGGAGATTGCAGAGGAGAGTGCATTGCGGCAACTCTCTCCAGAGGCTAAGTCCTCTGTTCCCTCCACTGAGCATGCTCATGGGACGAGCTCCCATTGGAGTACGGGAGTCACATGCTCAGGTCCTGTGTCTAATCCTATTGGCTCCTCCTGGAGTTTGAGAGATCTCAGGAAGGTCCCGTTTGGTATAAAAAGCGCGCATGACTGTTCTGCCATGCGCTAGTATTTCATACTGCTGCTGTATGTATGGTGACGGATGCTTGGACTGGTGACTGACTTATTATGAAACCCCTTCCCTCTGATAATACAAATGTGTGAGTGATTGGGCAGCCGCAAGTAGCATCGCTTGCGCCAGCGTGCTCCAGCTATATCTGTCTCAGCAGCTAGCATCCTGCATCGCACCAGCGATATTGCGGAGTCTCTTCTTTGGCTTCGTTCACACCGCGCTGCGATTTCAGTTCTCCGAGCATTTGCAGTTGCGACGCCACTCACCTCTTTTTCACGGTAGGTCCTTTTGGGAGTAGTCTTGACGTTTAAGGCTACTCCTGTGGCTTTTTAATACCGTGTCTATATCGCTGTTGTTCTGTGAGTTAAACAGACACAGTGTTTTTGTGTGCTTTAAGTTTGCAGCTCTGTGTCCTCAACAGAGCTTGCTTTGGTGCACTCTGGGTGCAGTTAACCCCGTGCACATTAACACCACAGTGCTCTGCTTCTCTAGCAGCGGTCGTATCACCTGCCGCACGGTGGACCCCGAGTGGCGAAGGCACTTTAATTATTTTTTTTTTTTTTAGTGCCTTCCGCCACTCCTAACACCCAG
This sequence comes from Dendrobates tinctorius, assembly GCF_039654945.1. Lineage (NCBI taxonomy): Eukaryota > Metazoa > Chordata > Amphibia > Anura > Dendrobatidae > Dendrobates > Dendrobates tinctorius. The sequence goes on from NW_027361738.1 coordinate 13,848,695, forward strand.
AAGTCATTATCTCAGTAAATTAGAATACTTTATAACACCAGCTTGAAAAATAATTTTAAAATCCGAAATGTATGTTCAGTAGATGCACTCAATACTCGGTCGGGGCTCCTCTTGCATTAATTACTGCATTAATGTGGCGTGGCATGGAGGCGATCAGTCTGTGGCACTGCTGAGGTGTTACGGAAGCAAAGGTTGCTTTGATAGCAGCCTTCATCTCATCTGCATTGTTGAGTCTGGTGTCTCTCATCTTTCTCTTGACAATACCCCATAGAGGTAATAAACTGTTGTTTTTAAACCAAGTGTTGGTACTTTTGGCAGTGTGGACAGGTTTCAAGTCCTGCTGGAGAATGAAATTTTCATCTCCAAAAAGTTTGTTGGCAGAGGGAAGCATGAAGTGCTGTAAAATTTTCTGGTAGACGGCCACGCTGACTTTGATCCTGATAAAACACAGTGGACCTACACCAGCCGATGACATGGCTCCCCAAACCGTCACTGATTGTAGAAACTTCACACTAGACCTCAAGAAGCTTGGATTGTGTGCCTCTCCTGTCTTCCTCCAGACTCTGGGACCTTAATTTCCAAATGAAATGCAAAATTTACTTTCACCTAAAACAACACCTTGGACCACTGAGCAACAGTCCAGTTCTTTTTCTCCTTGGCCTAGGTAAGACTCTTTTGACGTTGTCTATTGGTCATGAGTGGCTTGACACAAGGAATGCGACACTTGTAGCCCATGTCCTGGATATGTCTGTCCTGGACCATTTACATGCGGACATAATACAGAAAATGTGCATCAAATAGGCAACGTGCACACATAGCCATAATATGCTTGGATACAGCACTCTGAACAGCCAGCTTCTTTAGCAATGACCTTTTGTGGCTTACCCTGCTTGTGGAGTGTGTCAATGACTGCCTTCTGGACATCTGTCAAGTCAGCAGTCTTCCCCATGATTGTGGAGCCTACTGAAACCGACTAAGGGACCTTTTTAAACATTTAGAAAGCCTTAGCAGGTGTTTTTTGTTAATTTTTTCTAATTTACTGAGATAATGACTTTTGTGTTTTCATTGGCTGTAAGCCATAATCATCAACATTAACATAAATAAGCACTTGAAATCGATCACTCTGTAATGACTCTATATAATATGAGTTTCCCTTTTTGTATAGAAGAACTGAAATAAATTAAGTTTTGATGATCTTATAGTTTTGTGAGAAGCACATATATGCTAATGCAAACACATGTAGCGATAAGCTGAGCAGTTATGTTTCTACAAAGTATGTCCACTAAATGCTGATAAACACTACCGTTTGAAAGTTTAGGGTCACCCAGACAATTTTGTGTTTTCCATGGAAACTCATACTTTTATTAATCAAATGAGTTGCCAAATGAATTGAGAATCTAGTCCTGACATTGACAAGGTTCGAAAAAAAAGATTTTTATTTGAAATAATAATTTTCTCCTTCAAACTTTGCTTTCGTCAAAGAATGCTCCCTTTGCAGCAATTACAGCATTGCAGACCTTTGGCATTCTAGCACTTAATTTGCTGAGGTAATCTGGAGAAATTTCACCCCATGCTTCCAGAAGCCCCTCCCACAAGTTATTTAGGCTTGATGGGCACTTTTCGCGTACCATATGATCAAGCTGCTCCCACAACAGCTCAATGGGGTTGAGATCTGGTGACTGCGCTGGCCACTCCGTTACAGATAGAATACCAGCTGCCTGCTTCTTCCCTGAACAGTTCTTGCATAATTTGGAGTTGTGCTTTGGGTCATTGTCCTGTTGTAGGACGAAATTGGCTCCATTCAAGCACTGTCCACAGTGTATGGCATGGCGCTAGAAAATGGAGTGACAGCCTTCCTTATTCAAAATCCCTTTACCTTGTACAAATCTCCCACTTTACCAGCACTAAAGAAACCTCAGACCATTAAATTACCTCCAACATGCTTGACAGATGGCGTCAGGCACTCTTCCAGCAGTTTTTCAGTTGTTCTGCCTCTCACAAATGTTCTTCTGCGTGATCCAAACACCTCAAACTTGGATTTTTCTGTCCATAACACTTTTTTCCAATCTTCCTCTATCCAATGTCTGTGTTCTTTTGCCCATATTAATCTTTTCCTTTTATTAGCCAGTCTCAGATATGGCTTTTCCTTTGCCACTCTGCCTGAAGACCAGCATCCCGAAGTCGCCTCTTCACTGTAAACGTTGACACTGGCGTTTTGCGTGTACTATTTAATGAAGCTGCCAGTTGAGGACCTGTGAGGCGTCAATTTCTCAAACTACAGACTCTAATGTACTTGTCTTGTTGCTCAGTTGTGCAGCAGGACCTCCCACTTCTCTTTCTACTCTGGTTAGAACCTGTTTGTTCTCTCCTTTGAAGGGAGTAGTGCACACTGTTGTAGGAAATCTTCAGTTTCCTGGCAATTTCTCACATGGAATAGCCTTAATTTCTAAGAACAAGAATAGACTGTCCAGTTTCACATGAAAGTTCTTTTTTTCTGGCAATTTTGAGAGTTTAATGGAACCAGCAAATGTTATGCTCTAGATTCTCAACTAGCTCAAAGAAAGGTCAGGTTTATTCGTTCTCTAATCAGCCAAACTGTTTTCAGTTGTGCTAACATATTTGCACAAGGGTTTTCAAGGGTATTTTATCCATCCATTAGCCTTCTTACACAGTTAGCAAACACCAAGTACCATATATGAACATATTGCATTACAAACCAGACGTTTGCAGCTAGAATAGTCATTTAACTCATTAACAATGTATAGAGTGTATTTCTGAATTATTTAATGTTGACTTTATTGGAAAAAACTATGCTTTTCTTCAAAAATAAGGACATTTCTAAAGTGACCCTAAACTGTCAAACAGTAGTGTAAATACGGATGGATGACGTAATAAACAGAGTTCTACTTAAATACATACAGTAAGTGCATCTGTAAAATCATTACAGAACCCGACAGGAAATGAGACATGGTTTACATACAGTAAACCATTGCATATCCAGGAGATTTATATATGTGTGTTTATATAAGTGGGAAAACTTGCACAATTGGTGGCTGACTAAATACTTTTTCTCCCCACTGTAGCATCTCTATCCACCTGTTATGAATGGGTCACCGAGGAGGAAAAAAGCAACACAACGCTAAGTCTCAGAAAACCAGAGAGGTTGGTAACTATGCAGACTGCAGAGCCCTGATCTTGACACACAACTAGAAGCAGTCATGGAGCCTGCCTACGGTGGTCCTGGATGCCTCGTCACAACCGGAGAGCTAAATAAGCCTAAAGTAAACTAACTCCCCAGAGCAGACCTCAAAGGAAAGACAGCCCCCCACATGTATTGACGGTGAAGCAAGATGAAAACACAAACAAAGTCAGAAAAATAGGCTGAGCAAATGATGGGGCCAAACTAACTTGAAAGGACAGGAAAGGAAAGATACTGTCTGCAATCTGCCAAAAAACCCTACCAAAAATAAAGTCCAACGCTTCTGATAACAAAATTAACCCTGAAGTCACTAGACTTCTCCCACTATATCAGCACTCTGGAATATTCTGAGACAGAGCAAAAAGAGGCCAATCTAATAAAGGACAAAAAGGCAAATTGGCAAATACAGATAAATAAGGGCTGGCGGGCTGGCTGACCACACAAAGACAAGTTGACCAACAAGAGCAAGTGTGAACATTAGCAAAAAACAAACTTAACTTGAGATGACTGGAGCAGAGCTGAAGTCCAAGACCGGAGAAACAGACTGAATCACCAGCAACAGGATAGTGCGTTGGCTGTCTTATATCCAGTCTGATACTCCAGAGATCCAATCACTATCCTCCTCGTCAGGTGGCAGACCATTACCAATTAAACTAACCTCACTACCTCCTGTCACTACCAGAGGGAGAATGGAAGGAGAACTCCCAGCTGGTGGAGCAGAAAATGAGCTCATAACATCCACCCATGTATCTGATGCAACACTCAGGGGCAGGTACGGACTGGGGCTGAAATTCAGTCCTGGCATTCAAAATCTCACAGGCCCATGCTGTCCCCATCCCCATGAACCAGATGGGATAAATCACTAATATTACCCTGGATGGAGGAAAGGAAGATTTTCTACAAGACCAATATTTCTAATGATACCTGTGGCCTGCTGGGGTAAGTTGTGCTGCATCACAATTCTTAACAGTATGGGTGTCTTGAGAACACCAATTCTTTTAACAAGGTAGCAGACAAGCTAGGCCCTTCTGGCATTTGCCAGATGGCCAGTCCGGCCCTGCTCAGGGGTGTTGGATACTTTTTGTATTGGTCTTTTTCTTCCCTTAGCATGTAATGGGACTTAGACATAACACATAGGAAAGTGAAAGTGAAGAAATGAGAGCCATACCTTAACCCTTAAGGTAGGTGTAGATGATATTAATGTTAGCCAATGACACACATACTGTATATGCTAATGCAAACACATATGTAGTGATAAGCTGAGCCAGGTATGTTGCTACAAAGTATGTCCACTAAATGCTGATATAAATACGGACAGATGATGTAATAAACAGAGTTCTACTTAAATACATAAGTGTGTGCATCTGCAAGACTCTCTCCTGTATGTACTTGGATTTTCCAGCTTAATTTGGAACTGGCACAACGTCTCAGAACGTCACATTAAGTGGTCATGACTAGAGTTGAGCGATACCGTCCGATACTTCAAAGTATCGGATCGGAATGGATCGGCCGATCTTTAAAAAAAGTATCGGTATCGCCGATTCCGATACCGGAAGTCCCATTCAAGTTTATGGGACTTCCGGTATCGGAATAAGAAAAACCCTGTTTTTGCCTTGTACAGCCTCTCTGGGGTCTGTACGGGCCTTTCGGGGGGCTGTGCCGGCCTGCCAGGGGGTCTGTGCAGGCTCCGGTGGTCTGTGCCGGCCTGCCGGTGGTCTGTGCAGGCTCCGGTGGGCTGTGCCGGCCTGCCGGGGGGCTGTGCCGGCCTGCCGGTGGTCTGTGCAGGCTCCGGGGGGCTGTGCCGGCCTGCCGGTGGTCTGTGCAGGCTTCGGGGGTCTGTGCAGGCATCGTCCGATGGGACTACAAGTCCCATCGGGCGATGCCTGCTACCATGACAGTGATTGACACATTAGCCAATGATGGGACAGTAGTAGTCCCATCATCCGGCTAATGTGTTAAATGTTAAAAAAAAAAAAAAAAAAAAAAAAAATACTACATACATACTACATGCATGCTACATACATACTACATACATACTACATGCTACATACATACTACATATATACTACATGCATGCTACATACATACTACATGCTACATACATACTACATGCTACATACATACTACATATATACTACATACATACTACATACATGCTACATACATACTGCATGCTACATACATACTACATACATACTGCATGCTACATACATACTACATACATACTACATACATACTACATGCATGCTACATGCATGCTACATACATACTGCATGCTACATACATACTACATACATACTACATGCATGCTATATGCATGCTACATACATGCTACATGCATGCTACATACATGCTACATACATACCACATACATACTACATACATACTACATGCATGCTACATACATACTACATACATACTACATGCATGCTACATACATACTACATGCATGCTACATGCATGCTACATACATACTACATGCTACATACATACCACATACATACTACATACATACTACATGCTACATACATACTACATATATACTACATGCATGCTACATACATACTGCATGCTACATGCATGCTACATACATACTACATACATACTACATGCTACATACATACCACATATATACTACATACATACAATACATTCATACAATACATACATAGACATACAGTACATATAACATAGAGTAACATACTTACCAATACTTGTCACATTGTTCCCCGAAGCCATTGTCTTTTCCGGAATAAATATTAACATAACAAACCACAAAAATACTCACCCACGATCCGAAGCAGTCCACGAGTGTGTCCCACGACGATCTTGGGTAGAGAACTGCAGCATCAGATGATGCGGCCGTTCTCTACGGGCTGCAGGAATCCAATGACGGAAGGTAGGTATCCTTCCGCACTGTATTCCTCCGCCACTTAAAAAAAAAAAAAGTCCCTAGTCTCACTTTATGCCATTGCTGTGTGGGAAATTCCCACGCAGCAATGGCATAAAGTGAGACTAGGGACTCTTTTTTTTTTTAAGTGGCGGAGGAATACAGTGCGGAAGGATACCTACCTTCCGTCATTGGATTCCTGCAGCCCGTAGAGAACGGCAGCATCATCTGATGCTGCAGTTCTCTACCCAAGATCGTCGTGGGACACACTCGTGGACTGCTTCGGATCGTGGGTGAGTATTTTTGTGGTTTGTTATGTTAATATTTATTCCGGAAAAGACAATGGCTTCGGGGAACAATGTGACAAGTATTGGTAAGTATGTTACTCTATGTTATATGTACTGTATGTCTATGTATGTATTGTATGAATGTATTGTATGTATGTAGTATATATGTGGTATGTATGTAGCATGTAGTATGTATGTAGTATGTATGTAGCATGCATGTAGCATGCAGTATGTATGTAGCATGCATGTAGTATATATGTAGCATGTATGTAGTATGTATGTAGTATGTATGTGGTATGTATGTAGCATGTAGTATGTATGTAGCATGCATGTAGCATGCATGTAGTATGTATGTAGCATGCATGTAGTATGTATGTAGCATGCATTTAGTATGTATGTATGTATGTAGTATGTATGTAGTATGTATGTAGCATGCATGTAGTATGTATGTAGTATGTATGTAGCATGTAGCATGCATGTAGTATATATGTAGTATGTATGTAGCATGTAGTATGTATGTAGTATGTATGTAGTATGTATGTGGTATGTATGTAGCATGTAGTATGTATGTAGCATGCATGTAGCATGCATGTAGTATGTATGTAGCATGCATGTAGTATGTATGTAGTATGTATGTAGCATGCATGTAGTATGTATGTAGTATGTATGTAGCATGTATGTAGTATGTATGTAGTATATATGTAGTATGTATGTAGCATGTAGTATGTATGTAGCATGTATGTAGCATGTAGTATGTATGTAGCATGCATGTAGTATATATGTAGTATGTATGTAGCATGTAGTATGTATGTAGCATGCATGTAGTATATATGTAGTATGTATGTAGCATGTAGTATGTATGTAGCATGCATGTAGTATATATGTAGTATGTATGTAGCATGTAGTATGTATGTAGCATGCATGTAGTATATATGTAGTATGTATGTAGCATGTAGTATGTATGTAGTATTTTTTTTTTTAACATTTAACACATTAGCCGGATGATGGGACTACTACTGTCCCATCATTGGCTAATGTGTCAATCACTGTCATGGTAGCAGGCATCGCCAGATGGGACTTGTAGTCCCATCGGACGATGCTTGCACAGACCCCCGGACATCAGCACAGCCCCCCGGCAGGCCGGCACAGCCCCCCGGCAGGCCGGCACAGCCCCCCGGCAGGCCGGCACAGACCCCCACAGGGTGCACAGACCACCGGCACCGGGATACTTGCGGTATCGGAATGCTCAACACTAGTCATGACAAAACCTGGCACTACGAACAGGTACCCCCTAATTCAAAGGACCCCTTGATCCAAACATTTTGCTAGCCCCCAGACAGATGGACAACTTAGGACAGCTGCAGCAAAAGGTAAGAAGCTTTATTCTTATGCCTGATTTGTTCTTCTGTCTTGGTTCTGGTGTGTGTTGGGTAAGTGTGTCCCAGATCATAGTAACATAGTTATTAAGGTTGAAGGAAGACTTTAAGTCCATCTAGTTCAACCCATATCCTATCCTAACTTGCCCTAACGTGTTCAGAGTAAATAGGTCCATTATTTTTAGACTAAGAACCATGAGGGACCGTGTGTATGGTGTTGAATTCCTGTGTTGTATGTTGTGTGAGAAGTGTGGATTTGGCATTTCACTTTTATCTGTCTGTGGGGTTGGATTGTATGAATAGTTGATTGTACCCGGTGGAGTGGATGTTGGTGATTGCCGGCAACAGCCTTTTGTAGTGCAAAGGACATCCATATGGTTCTGACCCCTAAATGTAGGGGCCAATGGTTTTCGTCTGATTATGTATGGTTGCAGTCAGGCAATGAGACAGAGAACGAGACCATAGAGAAAGGTTAGTGTCCCCTCTGGTTTCCCTCTCTAGTCATGTTGCAATGCACAGAATATGGGTAATCGGTTCACTAAAGGACAGTCAGCAATCTAGGGCTGCTGTCGAAGTTGTAAAGGAAAACGAAGGAAATAAATTTGTGCAGAAAATGGGTAGGTCTTGTTCAGCGTTTGGTTGCCCACCAGGTGGCAGACTTAATGAGGATTTCTGGAAGAGTGTATTTAACGAAAAGAGGCTGTTTAAAATTATACTGGCTTGTTAGACCAGACTGAGATATGGTGGAAAACCTCTAAATATGTAAGTAGAGGTGTGTTAAAGGAAGAAAAACATGGTGATAAGTTTCTGCATGTAAAAGTAAGTAGAAAACGTGGCACTGACCCAGCTGTCACTACCAGATTGACTCTACCCCTTTACATTGTCCCTGAAGGATGGACATGTTGTGCATGTAAGAATTAGAACCAAGATTGGGTGGAGACCTGAAGTGTATGTGGTGCTCCTGTCAGCACGTAGAAACTGATAAACCTCCTACTCCTAAGATAGGATTGTACCCTTTATTGTACCACAAATCCATTTGCTTGTGTTGTGCTAGAAGTAAAAACTAATGATAAGTGAGCACTAAAATGCTTGGGTGTTCTCTAGTGTTGAGCATTCCGATACCGCAAGTATCGGGTATCGGCCGATATTAGCGGTATCGGAATTCCGATACTTAATTCCGATACTTTTTTCATATCGGATTCCGGGATCGGAATCGGAATAGGAAGTTCCCATCATGCTATGAGCCTGCTTGCTTTGATTAAGCCAATGGGAATCCTCCGAAGTGTGGGCACATCCTGTTAGGCATGTAGGCATGTTAACTATTGGCATGGCTGTGATTGGCTGCCGAAATGATGTCATGATGCACTATAAAAGCCACCGCAGCCGCCATTTCTGGTCACTCTGCTGTGAATTCAGTTAGGGACAGGCTGCTGTAGAAGACTGTGAGGGACAGTTAGAAATAGCGATTCCACCAAACATCTAGTGCTTTACCCAGGCTACATAAACCACCACTGTAGCCTTCTTTGCCCTAGCAGCAGTGTTCACAGCTGTCTGCAAGGGCTGTGTGAGTGCAGCTCACGCTGTGGAGTGGGTCCTGCAGCCACGTCAGGCTGTAGGCCACCCAGTGTGATCACTGCTGCCTCATACATCTTTTATTTTTTGAGCTGCATTTTTTAAATAATTTCAATCTAGTGTGCTTCCATCCGTATCCATATACGTTGGTTGCAAACACTAGTAGTAGACAGCGGAGCCTTTCTGCAGCCTTTCAGTGCTAGTGTCCACTTTGCTGCACTGTTCACGGCTGTCTGAGAGGTCTCTGACTGTGTGTGAGTGCAGCTCACGCTGAGTAGTGTGTCCTGCAGCTACGTCTGGTTGTAGGACGCTCAACGTGCGTCACTGCCTCACACATATTTTTATTTGAGTGCAGCTCATTTTTTCTTCTATTAGTGTGCATCCATCCGTCTCCATCTACGGTGGTTGCAAACACTATATAGGAGTACACAGCGGAGCCTTTCTGCAGCCTGTCAGTGCCAGTGCCCACTTAGCTGCACTGTTGACGGCTGTCTGAGAGGTCTCTGACTGTGTGTGAGTGCAGCTCACGCTGAGTAGAGTGTCCTGCAGCTACGTCTGGTTGTAGGACGCTCAACGTGCGTCACTGCCTCACACATATTTGTCTCTGAGTGCAGCTCATTTTTTCTTCTCCTATTAGTGTGCATCCATCCGTATCCATCAACATTGGTTGGTTGCAAACACTATATAGGAGTAGATAGAGGAGCCTTTTTTCTGGCTTGTGCCCTGCCGGCGCAGCCAGATTAGTATTACCCAATTTTTTTGGAGCCTCATCTTTTGCATTGTAGGTTACCTGCCTGCATTGTAATAGCTCCAAAAAGTTGGTGATACTATCAGTTTCAATTCTTTGTTCTCATACTTTGAGTTTGTTTCAAACAAAGAAACCACATAAAAAGTTCACCAAACACTACATTTTGAACTTGTGTAGGCCACATCAGCTCCTATTAAAGTCTAGTCCACACACACACACTTCATAAAATTAGTGTTTCTTGTACCTGTAACCAGCTGTTCAGGAATAAGCACACTAAGGCCCCCCTTTGTACTTTTTTGCCTATCTTAAGCAGTCTTGCAAGATGAAGAAGGCAGGGAGTAAGGCGCGGGGGCGTGGGCGTGGGCGTGGAGTTTCAGCAGGGAGAGGACGTGGGGATTCTGCAGGGAGAGGACGTGGGGATTCTACAGGTAGAGGACGTGGGGATTCTGGGCCTGCTGCGGGCACCAGTGGATCAGCATCCCCCAGTTTTAGCAGGCAACAGTCCTTTATGCGCAGCTTTGTAGGACCTCAACGTACCCCACTGCTGCGGGAGGAACAAATTGAAGCCGTTGTCGGATGGATGGCAGCTAACGCATCGACTTCAATTACTTCCGCATCCTCTCAGGGTCAGAGCACCGAAGAGCAACCATCTGTCTCTTCACCACCTGCCAAAGTGCCCAGGCAGTCAGAGAGACATGGACAGGAGCCATCACAGTCTCTACTTCTGTTCTCGGAATCTGTTGGCTTGGAAAGAGGGGGCCAGCCAAGCAGCATTCCTGAATGTGAAGAAGAGGGAGTATGCAGTGATGCGCAACTTCTTTGTCCCTCTGAATCTGAAGAGGCGAGTGGGCCAGTGCCTATGGTCAGCACACCTCAGTACGCATCAGATGATGACGAGACTCAGTTGCCACTTTCTGGTGCGTACGGTGCTGGCGAGACAACCCCGGAGAAGCAGCTGTTTGAAGAGGGGAGGGAAGATGATGAGGTCCTTGACCCATCATGGCGTGAGCAACAGGAAGGTGGTGGGAGCAGCTCGGAGGAAGAGATTCCCCTACCGGCCAAAACAGGAGGCAGAGGGAGGGGGAAGACTTGGTTGCCTGTACCCTCCACTTCGGCACCCGTTAGGAGCATTCCTCCTTCCAAAGGCAAACCGGGCGCTCACAAGAGTTGCAGTGCGTGGTCCTTTTTTGACACAGTTGCAGATGACATTTGCTTTGTCAAATGCAAGCTGTGTCATCAGAGAGTCAAAAGAGGGAGAAATGTCAGCAACCTCAATACCACAAATATGTGGAAACATGTGCGCACCAAGCACGAGTTGGAGTTGCAGAGACACCCTGAAGACGTAGGCCAACGTACAGCACCACCTACCACCTCTTCAGTTCGTGTTGGGCCCTCTTCCTCCAGCTCACACACTGCTGGTTCGGCTTCCTCACAGGATCGCCAAGGAAGAACCTCTGCCACTGTTGTCCGGAGACCCTGTCAGATTCCACCCATAACAGCACGTTCCCATCCATCACAGCCATCGGTAGCACAGGCATGGGATAAAAGGCGCCCTTACTCGGCAAACCATCCCCGAGCACAGTCTCTGAATGCTGGCATTGCCAAACTTCTGGCAGTTGAAATGCTGTCATTCAGGCTGGTGGACACTGACACCTTCCGGGACTTAATGGCATTGGCAGTCCCCCAATACAACGTGCCCAGCCGCTTTTATTTCAGCAGGCGAGCCGTCCCTGCCCTGCAGAAACATGTTGAGGGCAAAATAAAACATGCGCTACTAAACGCCGTTAGTAGCAAGGTCCACCTGACCACCGATGCGTGGACCAGTAACCATGGACAGGGACGATACCTTTCCCTCACTGCCCACTGGGTCAATGTTGTGGAGCCGGGTACGGATCTGGAGAGTGGCGCTGTACGTGTTCTTCCAACGCCACGGATTGCAGGACTCCAGTCTGTACACATAGACTCCTCCTCCTACTCAAGTTCCTCAGAAACAGCAGAGCAGGAGCCTGTTACGACCGATATGAGCACAGCCGTGGCCAAACGTCAACAGGCTGTACTCAAATTAATTTCTTTGGGGAATCGAAGCCACACAGCGCAGGAGCTCTGGAATGCTATCAAGCTGGAGAGCGATGTGTGGTTTGGGCCAGCGAATCTCCAGCCGGGCTTGGTAGTGTGTGACAATGGCCGAAATCTGGTGGCAGCTCTTGGCCTAGGCAACCTCACACACATCCCATGTCTGGCACATGTTCTTAACTTGGTCGTGCAGAGCTTTCTGAGGGACTATCCGGATCTTGATGCACTGTTGCACAAGGTCCGCATAGAGTGCGCTCACTTGCGACGTTCCAGCACGGCAAGATCGCGCCTCGCTGCTCTGCAGCGACGATTTGGCCTTCCGGAACATCGCATCATATGTGACCTACCCACCCGGTGGAATTCAACGTTACATATGTTGGAGCGGTTGTGTGAGCAGCAGGCAGCAGTCATGGAGTACCAGCTGCATCAGGCGCAAACAAGTCGCACTGTGCGCCGTTCACACTTCAGCACCATTGAGTGGGCCTCTATGAAGGACATCTGCCTCGTTTTGCGTGCCTTCGATGAATCCACGCGGATGGCGAGTGCAGATGATGCACTAGTCAGCATGACTGTCCCCCTTATCTGCCTGCTTCAACAAACACTGCAAGCACTAAGGGATGAGGTTTCAGAAGAGGTGGAGGATGAGGAGTCCCAAATGCCATCTGCTTCTGGACAGTCTGCGCTACGTGTTTCCTCACAAAGGCCTAGGCAGGGGACACTTTGTGAGGAGGATGAGGAGGAGTCGATGGAGGAGGAAGACATCTCTCCAGAGGAGGGAGGTACACAAACCTCTACTCAGTATGTACAGCGAGGGTGGGGTGATGCAGAGCAGGTCGAGGTCACGCCTCAAACAGGGGACAGCGGTTCTTTGGCAGTTGGGAGTCTGCAGCACATGGTTGATTTCATGCTGCAGTGCCTGAGAAACGACCGCCGCATCGCCCACATTCTCGTCTCGGCTGATTATTGGGTGTACACCCTCCTAGATCCTCGCTACCGGGACAGCGTACAAAGGCTCATACCAACGTTGAACCGGGAGCGTAAAATGCGGGAGTACGAAGAGTCACTGGTGCAGTCCATAATGTTTTCCATTCCACCCGACAGCATTGTTGCTAGTGCTTTACAAAGCAGCTCTGTGCGTCGAGGCAGTGGAGGAAACTCTGCACAAAGAGGGAGCAGAGGCAGCGCCGCAGCACAAGGCAAGACCACTATGGCCCAAATGTGGCAAAGTTTTGTGTGTCCACCACAATTGTCTACACCATCAGCGACGCCTCGAGTCAGCAGGAGGCAACGCTTCCGTCAGATGGTGTCAGACTACATGTCTTGCCCTGTCACTGTACTCCCAGATGGCTCTTCCCCCTTCAAGTTTTGGGTCTCTAAGCTGGATACATGGCCAGAGCTTAGCCAGTATGCATTGGAGGTGCTGGCTTGCCCTGCTGCCAGTGTATTATCGGAACGTGTCTTTAGTGCCGCAGGTGGTGTACTAACAGACCGTCGCACGCGACTATCTTCCGATAATGTTGACCGGCTGACTTTTCTGAAAATGAACAAGGCCTGGATCTCCAAAGACTTTGCCATTCCTCTTACAGACTAAATTAGTGGTTGGCAACTGTATCCAGGTCTGCTGGTGTGTTCATTTTTCTACCACCTGAACTATAATCCCTGTGCTTCAACACAGCCAGTTGTCGCTCAGATGTGTCGTCTGCACAGAGAAACACACTAGCTCCTGTGTTACTGGGGTTCAGTAATGCCAGCTGATCCCCTGCTGTGTGGACGGCAGAGTCACCAGCTCCATCAACATTCAAACCACTACTGATTTTTAACCGTGCCCAACTTAGGTCTCTGGCTCCACTGTCTCTACTATTTCCCCTGACCTCCAACCCCGCCATCTACATCTCTGAAGTGGCGTCAGCACAATCTACACTTGTTCCTGTGTTCCTGTGGCTCAGTCCCATCAGTTTATCCCCTGATGTGTGTCCGGCAAGGTCTCCTGCTCTGTCCACATTCCCATAACCAGTAGTGGGAATGAGGACAGAGCTGGCTAACTTGCCGGACAAACATCAGGGGATCAACTGATGGGACTGAGCACCAGTAACACAGGAACAAGTGTAGATTGTGCTGACGCCACTTCAGAGATGTAGCTGGCGGGGTTGGAGGCCAGGGTAAATAGTAGAGACAGTGGAGCCAGAGGCCTAAGTGGAGCATGGTTAGAATCAGTAGTAGTCCACAACCTCCATAAAAACCGATGCCCATTGGCCTCTGCATGCGGCATGCGTAATCCTGGGCTCCAACAGCGTCAGTTGGTGTTCAGAAGTGTCGTCTCCACAGAGCCAAACACATTCGTTCAAGTGTTAGTGGGGTTCAGCACTGTCAGCTGTTCCCCTGCTGTGGAGATGGCAAGTCTCCTGCTGCATTCACCTGCCAAAATCCAGTAGGCCCCAGCCTGCTCCTCGCCTAATCCTGGGCTCCAACAACGTCAGTTGGTGTTCAGAAGTGTCGTCTCCACAGAGCCAAACACATTCGTTCAAGTGTTAGTGGGGTTCAGCACTGTCAGCTGTTCCCCTGCTGTGGAGATGGCAAGTCTCCTGCTGCCTTCACCTGCCAAAATCCAGTAGGCCCCAGCCTGCTCCTCGCCTAATCCTGGGCTCCAACAGCGTCAGTTGGTGTTCAGAAGTGTCGTCTCCACAGAGCCAAACACATTCGTTCAAGTGTTAGTGGGGTTCAGCACTGCCAGCTGTTCCCCTGCTGTGGAGATGGCAAGTCTCCTGCTGCCTTCACCTGCCAAAATCCAGTAGGCCCCAGCCTGCTCCTCGCCTAATCCTGGGCTCCAACAGCGTCAGTTGGTGTTCAGAAGTGTCGTCTCCACAGAGCCAAACACATTCGTTCAAGTGTTAGTGGGGTTCAGCACTGCCAGCTGTTCCCCTGCTGTGGAGATGGCAAGTCTCCTGCTGCCTTCACCTGCCAAAATCCAGTAGGCCCCAGCCTGCTCCTCGCCTAATCCTGGGCTCCAACAGCGTCAGTTGGTGTTCAGAAGTGTCGTCTCCACAGAGCCAAACACATTCGTTCAAGTGTTAGTGGGGTTCAGCACTGCCAGCTGTTCCCCTGCTGTGGAGATGGCAAGTCTCCTGCTGCCTTCACCTGCCAAAATCCAGTAGGCCCCAGCCTGCTCCTCGCCTAATCCTGGGCTCCAACAACGTCAGTTGGTGTTCAGAAGTGTCGTCTCCACAGAGCCAAACACATTCGTTCAAGTGTTAGTGGGGTTCAGCACTGTCAGCTGTTCCCCTGCTGTGGAGATGGCAAGTCTCCTGCTGCATTCACCTGCCAAAATCCAGTAGGCCCCAGCCTGCTCCTCGCCTAATCCTGGGCTCCAACAGCGTCAGTTGGTGTTCAGAAGTGTCGTCTCCACAGAGCCAAACACATTCGTTCAAGTGTTAGTGGGGTTCAGCACTGCCAGCTGTTCCCCTGCTGTGGAGATGGCAAGTCTCCTGCTGCCTTCACCTGCCAAAATCCAGTAGGCCCCAGCCTGCTCCTCGCCTAATCCTGGGCTCCAACAGCGTCAGTTGGTGTTCAGAAGTGTCGTCTCCACAGAGCCAAACACATTCGTTCAAGTGTTAGTGGGGTTCAGCACTGCCAGCTGTTCCCCTGCTGTGGAGATGGCAAGTCTCCTGCTGCCTTCACCTGCCAAAATCCAGTAGGCCCCAGCCTGCTCCTCGCCTAATCCTGGGCTCCAACAACGTCAGTTGGTGTTCAGAAGTGTCGTCTCCACAGAGCCAAACACATTCGTTCAAGTGTTAGTGGGGTTCAGCACTGTCAGCTGTTCCCCTGCTGTGGAGATGGCAAGTCTCCTGCTGCCTTCACCTGCCAAAATCCAGTAGGCCCCAGCCTGCTCCTCGCCTAATCCTGGGCTCCAACAGCGTCAGTTGGTGTTCAGAAGTGTCGTCTCCACAGAGCCAAACACATTCGTTCAAGTGTTAGTGGGGTTCAGCACTGCCAGCTGTTCCCCTGCTGTGGAGATGGCAAGACTCCTGCTGCCTTCACCTGCCAAAATCCAGTAGGCCCCAGCCTGCTCCTCGCCTAATCCTGGGCTCCAACAACGTCAGTTGGTGTTCAGAAGTGTCGTCTCCACAGAGCCAAACACATTCGTTCAAGTGTTAGTGGGGTTCAGCACTGTCAGCTGTTCCCCTGCTGTGGAGATGGCAAGTCTCCTGCTGCATTCACCTGCCAAAATCCAGTAGGCCCCAGCCTGCTCCTCGCCTAATCCTGGGCTCCAACAGCGTCAGTTGGTGTTCAGAAGTGTCGTCTCCACAGAGCCAAACACATTCGTTCAAGTGTTAGTGGGGTTCAGCACTGCCAGCTGTTCCCCTGCTGTGGAGATGGCAAGTCTCCTGCTGCCTTCACCTGCCAAAATCCAGTAGGCCCCAGCCTGCTCCTCGCCTAATCCTGGGCTCCAACAGCGTCAGTTGGTGTTCAGAAGTGTCGTCTCCACAGAGCCAAACACATTCGTTCAAGTGTTAGTGGGGTTCAGCACTGCCAGCTGTTCCCCTGCTGTGGAGATGGCAAGTCTCCTGCTGCCTTCACCTGCCAAAATCCAGTAGGCCCCAGCCTGCTCCTCGCCTAATCCTGGGCTCCAACAACGTCAGTTGGTGTTCAGAAGTGTCGTCTCCACAGAGCCAAACACATTCGTTCAAGTGTTAGTGGGGTTCAGCACTGTCAGCTGTTCCCCTGCTGTGGAGATGGCAAGTCTCCTGCTGCATTCACCTGCCAAAATCCAGTAGGCCCCAGCCTGCTCCTCGCCTAATCCTGGGCTCCAACAGCGTCAGTTGGTGTTCAGAAGTGTCGTCTCCACAGAGCCAAACACATTCGTTCAAGTGTTAGTGGGGTTCAGCACTGCCAGCTGTTCCCCTGCTGTGGAGATGGCAAGTCTCCTGCTGCCTTCACCTGCCAAAATCCAGTAGGCCCCAGCCTGCTCCTCGCCTAATCCTGGGCTCCAACAACGTCAGTTGGTGTTCAGAAGTGTCGTCTCCACAGAGCCAAACACATTCGTTCAAGTGTTAGTGGGGTTCAGCACTGTCAGCTGTTCCCCTGCTGTGGAGATGGCAAGTCTCCTGCTGCATTCACCTGCCAAAATCCAGTAGGCCCCAGCCTGCTCCTCGCCTAATCCTGGGCTCCAACAACGTCAGTTGGTGTTCAGAAGTGTCGTCTCCACAGAGCCAAACACATTCGTTCAAGTGTTAGTGGGGTTCAGCACTGCCAGCTGTTCCCCTGCTGTGGAGATGGCAGTCTCTCCTGCTGTCTCCGCATTACAAAGACAGTAGGCCTCTGCCTACACCCTCCTATTTCCTGGGCTTCAACACAGCCAGTTGTAGCTCGGAAGTGCCGTCCACACGGAAAGAGACACTTGCTCCCGTGTCTCAGTGGGGTTCAGTAACGTCAGCTGATCCCCTGCTGTGTGGATGGCAGTCTCTCCTGTTGTCACCTCTTTCAAAATACAGTAGGCCTCTGCCTACACCCTCCTATTTCCTGGGCTTCAACACAGCCAGTTGTAGTTCGGAAGTGCCGTCCACACGGAAAGAGACACTTGCTCCCGTGTCTCAGTGGGGTTCAGTAACGTCAGCTGATCCCCTGCTGTGTGGATGGCAGTCTCTCCTGCTGTCACCTCATTCAAAATACAGTAGGCCTCTGCCTACACCCTCCTATTTCCTGGGCTTCAACACAGCCAGTTGTAGTTCGGAAGTGCCGTCCACACGGAAAGAGACACTTGCTCCCGTGTCTCAGTGGGGTTCAGTAACGTCAGCTGATCCCCTGCTGTGTGGATGGC
Organism: Dendrobates tinctorius; assembly: GCF_039654945.1. Classification (NCBI taxonomy): domain Eukaryota; kingdom Metazoa; phylum Chordata; class Amphibia; order Anura; family Dendrobatidae; genus Dendrobates; species Dendrobates tinctorius. The sequence continues at coordinate 13,866,655 of NW_027361738.1, forward strand.
AGTCTCTCCTGCTGTCACCTCATTCAAAATACAGTAGGCCTCTGCCTACACCCTCCTATTTCCTGGGCTTCAACACAGCCAGTTGTAGTTCGGAAGTGCCGTCCACACGGAAAGAGACACTTGCTCCCGTGTCTCAGTGGGGTTCAGTAACGTCAGCTGATCCCCTGCTGTGTGGATGGCAGTCTCTCCTGCTGTCACCTTATTCAAAATACAGTAGGCCTCTGCCTACACCCTCCTATTTCCTGGGCTTCAACACAGCCAGTTGTAGTTCGGAAGTGCCGTCCACACGGAAAGAGACACTTGCTCCCGTGTCTCAGTGGGGTTCAGTAACGTCAGCTGATCCCCTGCTGTGTGGATGGCAGTCTCTCCTGCTGTCACCTTATTCAAAATACAGTAGGCCTCTGCCTACACCCTCCTATTTCCTGGGCTTCAACACAGCCAGTTGTAGTTCGGAAGTGCCATCCACACGGAAAGAGACACTTGCTCCCGTGTCTCAGTGGGGTTCAGTAACGTCAGCTGATCCCCTGCTTTGTGGATGGCAGTCTCTCCTGCTGTCACCTCTTTCAAAATACAGTAGGCCTCTGCCTACACCCTCCTATTTCCTGGGCTTCAACACAGCCAGTTGTAGTTCGGAAGTGCCGTCCACACGGAAAGAGACACTTGCTCCCGTGTCTCAGTGGGGTTCAGTAACGTCAGCTGATCCCCTGCTTTGTGGATGGCAGTCTCTCCTGCTGTCACCTCTTTCAAAATACAGTAGGCCTCTGCCTACACCCTCCTATTTCCTGGGCTTCAACACAGCCAGTTGTAGTTCGGAAGTGCCGTCCACACGGAAAGAGACACTTGCTCCCGTGTCTCAGTGGGGTTCAGTAACGTCAGCTGATCCCCTGCTGTGTGGATGGCAGTCTCTCCTGCTGTCACCTCATTCAAAATACAGTAGGCCTCTGCCTACACCCTCCTATTTCCTGGGCTTCAACACAGCCAGTTGTAGTTCGGAAGTGCCGTCCACACGGAAAGAGACACTTGCTCCCGTGTCTCAGTGGGGTTCAGTAACGTCAGCTGATCCCCCTGCTGTGTGGATGGCAGTCTCTCCTGCTGTCACCTCATTCAAAATACAGTAGGCCTCTGCCTACACCCTCCTATTTCCTGGGCTTCAACACAGCCAGTTGTAGTTCGGAAGTGCCGTCCACACGGAAAGAGACACTTGCTCCCGTGTCTCAGTGGGGTTCAGTAACGTCAGCTGATCCCCTGCTTTGTGGATGGCAGTCTCTCCTGCTGTCACCTCTTTCAAAATACAGTAGGCCTCTGCCTACACCCTCCTATTTCCTGGGCTTCAACACAGCCAGTTGTAGTTCGGAAGTGCCGTCCACACGGAAAGAGACACTTGCTCCCGTGTCTCAGTGGGGTTCAGTAACGTCAGCTGATCCCCTGCTGTGTGGATGGCAGTCTCTCCTGCTGTCACCTCATTCAAAATACAGTAGGCCTCTGCCTACACCCTCCTATTTCCTGGGCTTCAACACAGCCAGTTGTAGTTCGGAAGTGCCGTCCACACGGAAAGAGACACTTGCTCCCGTGTCTCAGTGGGGTTCAGTAACGTCAGCTGATCCCCTGCTTTGTGGATGGCAGTCTCTCCTGCTGTCACCTCTTTCAAAATACAGTAGGCCTCTGCCTACACCCTCCTATTTCCTGGGCTTCAACACAGCCAGTTGTAGTTCGGAAGTGCCGTCCACACGGAAAGAGACACTTGCTCCCGTGTCTCAGTGGGGTTCAGTAACGTCAGCTGATCCCCTGCTGTGTAGATGGCAAAGTCTCCTGCTGCCTACACAGTCATACCACTACTGATTTTTAACCGTGCTCCAATTAGGCCTGTGGCTCCACTGTCTCTCGTATTTCCCCTGTCCTCCAACCCCGCCAGTTACAGCTCCGAAGTGGCGTCTGCACAATCCACACTTGTTCCTGTGTTACAGGTGTTCAGTCCGGTCAGTTAATCCCCTGATGTGTGTCCGGCAATGTCGCCTGCTCTGTCCACATTCCCATTATGGGAATGTGGACAGAGCAGGCGACATTGCCGGACACACATCAGGGGATTAACTGACCGGACTGAACACCTGTAACACAGGAACAAGTGTGGATTGTGCAGACGCCACTTCGGAGCTGTAACTGGCGGGGTTGGAGGACAGGGGAAATACGAAAATCAGTGAAGCCACAGGCCTAAGTGGAGCTTGGTTCAAATTAGTAGTCTACAACCGATCTTAAAATTTCTTCAATGCAGCCTCAGCCTGCTCCGTGCTTGTCCCTGGGCTTCAACACAACCAGTTGTTGCTCGGAAGTGCCGTCTTCACAGAGTAAAACACTAGCTCCTGTGTTTGTGGGGTTCAGTAACGTCAGCTGTTCCCCTGCTGTTTTGATGGCAATCTGTCCTGCTGCCTCCCAATTGACAGCACATCAGGCCTCAGCCTGCTAAGTGCTTGTCCTGGGCTCCAACATCGCCAGTTGCTGCTCATAACTGACTTTGGCACGGGTACTCCCTCCTGCCCAGCTTGGTTCCAGCCCTGCCTGCTGTTTCCGGGAAGTGTCAATGTCAGTTTGCCACCCCAAGTTGCCATGTCGTGTTGCGGTTGGGTTAGCCGAGGCTAGGGTGCCAGCAGTTTAGGTGCTTCCTATGTGGACTGCGGGTTCTGGTAAGAAAGGCTTGTTCCATAGTGCCAGTAGGACAAGCACCCCCTGTAGGACTGTGTGATTCGGTAACTGCGGCCAGCTTGCGGCATGCCAACTTTGCTTTTCAGGGGTAACTTCTGATACCCCTCCGTGTTCCAGCACCGTCAGCTGGTTCTCGTCAGAGCCTTTGGCCTAGGTGCCTCCATCTCGGTATCCGAGTTCCGGCAACGTCTGCTGGTCCTTGGTAGTGCTTTGTAGCACAGGTACCTCCTGCTTAGTAACCGTGTTCCAGCACCGTCAGCTGGTCCTCGGTTGTGCCATTGGCTCTTATTCCTTCTGCTGCCCTCCGGGTGCCAGCACTGTCAGCTGGTCCTCGCTATTTCCATTTGCTCTTGCAGCTTATGCTACCCCTCCGGGTTCCTGCACCGTCAGCTGGTTCTCGGCAGAGCCTTTGGCCTAGGTGCCTCCATCTCGGTATCCGAGTTCCGGCAACGTCTGCTGGTCCTTGGTAGTGCTTTGTAGCACAGGTACCTCCTGCTTAGTAACCGGGTTCCAGCACCGTCAGCTGGTCCTTGGTTGTGCCATTGGCTCTTATTCCTTCTGCTGCCCCTCCGGGTGCCAGCACTGTCAGCTGGTCCTCGCTATTTCCATTTGCTCTTGCAGCTTATGCTACCCCTCCGGGTTCCAGCACCGTCAGCTGGTTCTCGTCAGAGCCTTTGGCCTAGGTGCCTCCATCTCGGTATCCGAGTTCCGGCAACGTCTGCTGGTCCTTGGTAGTGCTTTGTAGCACAGGTACCTCCTGCTTAGTAACCGGGTTCCAGCACCGTCAGCTGGTCCTCGGTAGTGCCATTGGCTCTTGTTCCTTCTGCTGCCCCTCCCGGTGCCAGTACCGTCAGCTGGTTCAAGAGGACAAAGAACAGGAAGACAACCACCAAGATGCAGAACAACAAGAGAGAGAAGACCAAGAAGCATAAAAAAAACAAAGCAGAAGAACATTAAGCATAAGACTAATACTCTGAGCAAATGATATTATCTTATTTATAAGCAGAAGAAGACTAAGCAGTGTATGGGGGTGAGTCCGTTCCTCCTCGTGGTGCCCCTGGAAAAGGCCTGCTGCTGCAGGCCAAACTGAACGCGGACAAATCCTGTTGTAAATCTTTTGTGACAGGCAGAATGGAAGGTGTAAACTTCTAACTTTTCCAGATAACAACTACAGGAATGCCTGACACAAACAAGAATATGATGAAGAAGAATAGGAAGAAGATGAAGAAGTTGAATATGTAGAATAATAATTGTTGAATAAGAAGAATATGAAGAATGTAAGAAAAGGAAGAAGAAGAAGAAGAATGTAAAAAAAGGAAGTAGAAGAATTTAAAAAAGGAAGAAGAAGAAGAATGTAAAAAAAGGAATAAGAAGAAGAATGTAAAAAAAGGAAGAAGAAGAATGTAAAAAAAGGAAGTAGAAGAATGTAAAAAAAGGAGGAAGAAGAAGAAGAAGAATGTAAAAAAAGGAATAAGAAGAAGAAGAAGGTAAAAAAAAGGAAGAAGAATAAGAAAGAAGAAGAAAGAAGAAGAAGACATACATGTCTGGCAAAATATAAATGAGGCTAACATAGTCAATATCTTTGTAACTCCTAACATCTTTAAAAAAAAAGTTTAATTCCTGCTATTCCATTTGATTGGGCTAAACCTCTATGGCTTTAATGTCTCCTCCACCTCCCACAATACATTCTACATTATTCTTAGTTGTTTTTCTTCATGTAGAATTAACCTACAAGGAAAGAAAGGTTTTTTTTTAATTCCGATATTTTGGCCCCATTGACTTGCATTGGTTCCCGGTATCGGAATCGGCGATACCGATACTTTTTTTAAAGATCGGCCGATCCATTCCGATCCGATATTTTCAAGTATCGGCTGGTATCGCTCAACTCTAGTGTTCTCTACTCGAGTAGAGCAAATTGTAATGCTCAGGTGGTCGACCCGAGTAATGAGTATAATGGAAGTCAATGGGAAACTCGAGCTTTGTTCTGGTGGCTCCTTCTGGAGAGCTAGAGGGGGTCTAAAAATTGCAGAAAATAATGGAAACAGTGCTGAAATGGTATGGAATCAGCATGGAGAAGACCCTGGAAGCATCTCTGAATGCCAGATCGCTGCTGGGAACAATGTTGTCAGAGTATTACATCATTTTTACGGAGTGACATAATTTCACTCTTTTTTTAGACCAGCCCTTGCACCAGCAGTATAGAGTACAAGTCTGACACGTTGTGAACAACTGGGGAGGATGGTGCAGTAGTATCTTGAGCTCACTATCAAAGCCATCAGGCGGAATTTGACCCCTTTTGCATAGTGGTCGAAAATGGAAGTCATGGATTTCTAATGACTTTTGCACCCCAGTTGCAGACTGGGCAGACTAGGCGATGATGTTGTTTTTAGTGTCATGCATCACGTTACTGCAGTCTGTGCCACCATTGTCATGACTTCTGTGCCTGCTGTTGCTACTGCTGCTGATGTTACAAACAATTTTTTTGAAATGTGGAGACTCCAAGTTAGGTCTCTGTTTGATGGATTGCCTGTAGCTGAAGGTGTGTCAGAGGCCTACAATATAATACACTTTCTAGTCTGTGGAAATTGATGCAACTTTAGTTATGTGTGACAATTTTTTGAAGAATTCAAGTTGGGTCTCCTTCTTGTGTGCTGCCTGTAGAAGTAGGATTCTCAGACAGGCATGCCTGCACTTATTTTCACTCAACTACCTGTGTTTCTCTCCTTACATTCTTCTAACAGTATTACTCTATGAAACTAAGGTTTGTACCAGCTGACTGTGGCTAGGAAAAAAGACAAGCAAAAAAAGAATTGCACCATTTCCTTAAACACCAGGTCTAGTCTTCATTAAAAATTCAATTCCAAGCTGTAAATGTTTGCCCAGACCCCGATACCTCATGCATGGCCCATGGCTGACTGTGCCATTGTAAAATGTTCTACTGTGGATCCCACTGAGCTAAAATGCGGACCAGTGCACCTCAACAACCATCAGCCACCCCATCAAACACATCTGCTGTTTCATCCTCCTCTGTTACCGTGCCACCTATTGAGATGCAGGTCTTTGACCACAGAACCTCGGGTTCTTTACCTGCTCCAGTCACGCTGACTGAGATCTCGCTGTCAGCTGTAACGGAAGCAGACATGCCTGCTGTTTTTGACCGATTTCAGAGAATGAGCACACCACAACTTTCTCATTCAACCGTAAAATTTCCACCTGCACCTCTCCCATGGTCCAGCAGTTTGTCCAGCTCACCATACTCCACCCTTTATCAGCACTGCCGCCAACCCACAGTGCCACAGTTGTGGTCACGTCAAAGATTGTTTCCTCTACGCATGACAAAGCTAAGAGGTTGAACTCGACCATCTCCAATCTGCTGGCCACGGAAATGCTGCCTTTCCACTTGTGAGATATAGACGGTTTCCAAAAGCTGATGGCTATTTCAATCCCCCAGTATCAATTGTCCAGTCGCCATTACTTTACTAAGAAAGCGGTGCCTGCCCTACACCAGCATGTCGCAGACAACATCACCCATTCCTTGACTAAATCGCTGTCTGCCAGGGTGCATTTCACCACAGACACTTGGACAAGTAAGCATGGTTAAGGATGTTACATCTCGTTGACTGGGCACTGGGTGACTGGTGGCTGTTGGGGCAGGCGCTGCTTCACAAGTCTTGGAATCTCCAAGGCTTGCAGGACAAACCTCTACATTTAACACTTCCACCACTGCTTCTGCCTCCTACTCTATCTCCTATAGGGGCTCCACCTGTGCCCTCAATATCTGCCTTAATGAGACACACATTCCAACAGTGCAGAGCGAATACCCATCACTTCCATACTGCGCATCTAGGGCTCACTACAATCAGACAGTGTTAAAATTGATATGCCTTGGAGATCGCAGTCATACAGCTGAAGAGTTGTGGACAGCTCTCCAGGCTGAGTTTGATCAATGGCTGTCTCTGCTGAACCTGCATCCAGGGAAGGTCTTGTCCGATACCAGTGCAAACCTTGTGGCAACCCTACTGCGAGGCAAGCTCACACTCATGCCTTGCATGGCTCGCATCCTCATCCTGGAGGTACAGCATTTTCTCCTTCACTATCCTGACCTGGGTGAGCTGCTGCAGAAAGTACAGAAGCTGTGTGCTCACGTCCGCCATTCACACCCCTCAGGTTATCGATTTACATCAATACAGAAGTCTTTGTCCATGCCAGTTAATAGGTTGTTATGTGATGTGCTGACACGGTAGAATTCCACTCTGCACATGTTGCAGCGACTGTGGTAGCAGCAATCAGCCCTGACACAGTATGTCATGTTGTATAGCCTAGGCCAACACAGCATGGACGTGGCACATATCACTTTTACAGAGTGGACACAGATTAAGGACCTCTGCACCCTTCTCCACAGTTTCAAAATGGCTACTAAGATGGTAAGCGCTGACAACGCCATCATCAGCATTACTATTGCAGTCATCTATATGCTGGAGCAGACTTTGAATAACTTGCGGGAGGAGATGGTGGTTCCAGAAGAAGAGGAGGAAGCAGAGGGGGATGCAGAAGGGATAACATAGTCTGGAACTTTGAGACAATCGTCAAACAGGCAGGTGCAAAGGAGGGTGGATTACTGTGATCGAGGGGGTCTGGTGATAACAAACTGTTAGTGAAGGTGCAAGATCCGAGGGACAAATGGAGGAGGTAAAAGTGATGGATGAGCAACTGTCTGGAGATGAAGAGGATAATCCTCCCCTCTCTGTTGTTTGTGGTTGGCGGGAGGGCATGGAGGAAACAAGCATCAGTGTTACCCAGCCACCAACACAACATGGACTAAGAACTCAAGATAGAGCCCAACATATGAGTGCCTTCTTGCTGCACTATCTGCAACATGATCCCCATATAGTTATGAATAGAAAAAGGGCTGACTACTGAGTGGTCACTCTGTTAGATCCACATTATAAAACCAAATTTTGCCAGATGCTTCCCGCCCTGGAAAGGGATTTGCGAAAGCTGGAGTATTTTACACAACCTTAAGAGAGTTTTTCCCCATGAGAGCAGTGAAGCACACAGTTCTCATTGTAGCTCTAGACTTCCAACCTCCAGCATGTAAATTTGTCAATGCCAAAACATTAGCATCAGCAGCAGCAGTAGTGTAAGTGAAAGAAGCAATTTCTGTGAGTCGTTTAACACCTTTTTTAGACCAGCTCGTGCACCAGCACAACGGAGTCCAAGTCTTACACATGATGAATGAATGGAGAGGATGGTGTAGGAGTATCTAGAACTGAATATCAATACCATCAGGGAGGGTTTGGACCCTTTCACATTTTGGTCTTCCAAAATGGATGAGTGGCCTGAGCTCGCCTCACACACCTTGGAGGTTTTATAGTGCACGGCAGCCAGCGGTTTCTCAGAACGTATCTTAAATGCTGCTGGTGGTATTCTGACGGATAAGTGCAGCCGGCTGATCCCCTGAAAGTGTAGACTGCCTAACTTTCATCAAGATGAACAAGTCATGGATCTCCATGGACTTTTGCACCCCAATCGCAGACTGTACAGACTAGGCGATATTGCATTTTGTAGTATGCTGCATTAATGTTGCGTAACTGCATTCTGTGATATCTTTAGTGTGGCTTCTGTGCCTGCTGTTGCCTCTGCTGCTGCAGATGTTAACACAAATTTGTGGAAATGTGAACAATCATGATTCATCTACATTTGCTGGGTTGGCTGTATTGGAAGGCGTGTCGGTCACAATTATACTATTTCTACTCTTGTGAAGTTGATCCAGCTTCTATGGTGTCAGCCCTCATTTTTTTTAAATGTGAAAACACCTGGTTGGGTGTCTATCTGCTGGGTGGGGTGTAGTAGAAGACCTGATGTTCACTATTATACTATTTCTACTCTCGTGAAATTGATGCAGCTTTGGTAGTGTGCCAATAATTTTTGTAAATGTGAACACTCCTGGTTGGGTGTCCATCTTCTGGGTTGAGTGTAGTGGAAGACCTCTGGGTCCCTATTATACTCTTTATACTGTGTTTTTATCCTCTTAATATATTGCAACTGTCATATTTTTGTAGCACTGTGTACTTACAATTGCTCTCTTTGTAGTTCTACCCAGCTAATTCTTCTATTTTCCATTAGGTCTTTGACATCACATGATTAAAAACATTCTAGCTGAATCCTTCTAAGCTCAATGTAGAAACAAGAAGTCTCTTTTCGCTGCATGAGTCATTATTAGAACTATAAATCTACATCACTGCAAAGTCCCTGATAGCCCAGCTCCACCTCCTCTATACCTCTTGAGCCAGCTTCTCTGATCCCCATACCAGGAGAAAATGGACCATACAATTTGTTGTGCAATTTCGCCTTAGTACACAGATACTCTATATGTGGTGGAAAACTACTTTTAGGATGCAAGGGCAGTGCTTGAAAAGGAAGGAGCATCATTTGACTTTTAGAGGACAAAATTGGATGGAATAGATAGTTGATGCTATGTCGCGTTTGCAGAGCCCCTGATGTGTCTAAACAGAGGAAACCATCCTATAAGTTATCTAATTTTGGTAACAACACCTTTCAAGCAATTTATTTAGCATTTTCCTCTCATAGGTGCTTCACAGAATTTGACACCATAGAATTGCAAAAATTAAAAAATAAATTTTTCCCTCAAAAGTGTTGTTTTAGCCCCAAACTTTTCATTCTTACAAGGGTAAAAGGAGAAAAAGGACTGGAGATTTTTTTGTGCAATTTCTCGTGAGTACTACACCGATACCACATATGTGGGCAGAGCTCAGAAGGGAAGAAGCACTATTTGACTTTTAGAGTGCACAATTGACTGGAATAGTTGGCGAATACCATGTTGCATTTTAACCTCTTCCCGACCGCCCACAGTAGATAATCGATGGCGCTTGCTGGGCTTTGTGCAGCGCCGACGTTTATCTACTGTCGGCGGTTTTGTGCCCCCCGGGACCCCCACATACCTTACAACGCGGGGATCCTGGTGCACAATGCATGCTGGGACCCCCGACATCATCGAGACCTGATTGGTTCAGGTCCTGATGACGTCAGCGTCACAGAAGCCAATGGGAGCGATCGCTGGGAAAGCTGCTTGTTTCCCGGCGATCTCACTCATTGTAACGCGGCTTCTCCTCTGATCTAACACTGACAGATGATCAGAGGTGAAGCAGCGTTACTGTGCGACTAGATCGCTGCCTGGCACAGCTGATCGCTGCCTGGCACAGCTGTGCCAGGCAGCGATCTTGTCACACAGTAACGCTGCTTCTCCTCTGATCATCTGTCATTGTGAGATCAGAGGAGAAGTCGCGTTATTATGTGCCAGGCAGCGATCTTGTCACATAGTAACGCTGCTTCACCTCTGATCATCTGTCAGTGTGAGATCAGAGGAGAAGTGGCGTTACTATGAGTCAGATCGCAGGGCAGCAATCTTGTCACAAAAATAAAAAAAGTAAAGAAAAAAAAAAAGCAGGTACACAGGTTAGGGTTAGGGTTAGGGTTAGGGCTAGGGTTAGGGCTAGGGTTAGGGCCAGGGCTGGGATTAAGGTTATGGGTGTGTTGGTGTTAGGTTTTTGGTTAGGGCTGAGATTAGGGTTAGGGGTGTGTTGGGGTTAGGGTTGGAATTAGAATTGGGGGTTTCCACTGTTTAGGTACATCAGGGGCTCTGTAAATGCAATATGACGCCCGCAGACCATTCCATCAAAGTCTGCATTCCAGAACGTCACTACTTCCCTTCAGAGCCCCACCGTGTGCCCAAACAGTAGTTTTCTCCCACATATGGGGTACCAGCGTACTCAGGACAAATTGGACAACAACTCTTAGGGTCCAATTTCTCCTGTTACCCTTGTGAAAATAAAAATTGGGGGCTAAAAGATCATTTTTGTGGAAAAAAAATGATATTTTTTATTTTCACGTCTCTACATTATAAACTTTACTGAAACACTTGGGGGTTCAAAGTGCTCACCACACATCTAGATAAGTTCCTTGGGGGGTCTAGTTTCCAAAATGGGGTCACTTGTGGGGGGTTTCCACTGTTTAGGTACATCAGGGGCTCTGCAAACGCGACATGACACCCGCAGACCATTCCATCAAAGTCTGCATTTCAGAACGTCACTACTTCCCTTCCGAGCCCCACCGTGTGCCCAAACAGTAGTTTTCTTCCACATATAGGGTACCAACGTACTCAGGACAAATTGGACAACAACTTTTGGGTTCCAATTTCTCCTGTTACCCTTAGGAAAATAAAAATTGGAGGCTAAAAGATCATTTTTGTGGAAAAAAAATGATTTTTTTTCTTTTCACGGCTCTACATTATAAACTTTAGTGAAACACTTGGGGGTTCAAAGTGCTCACCACACATCTAGATAAGTCCCTTGGGGGGGTCTAATTTCCAAAATGGGGTCACTTGTCGGGGGTTTCCACTGTTTAGGTACATCAGGGGCTCTCCAAATGCGACATGGCATCCGATCTCAATTCCAGCCAATTCTGCATTGAAAAAGTCAAACGGCACTCCTTCCGTTCTGAGCTCTGCCGTGTGCTCAAACAGTGGTTTAGCCCCACATACGGGGTATTGGCGTATTCGGGAGAAATTGCACAAAAAATTTTGTGGTTCATTTTCTCTTTTTACACTTGTGAAAATAAAAAAAAAATGGTTTTGAAGTAAAATGTTTGTGAAAAAAAGTTAAATGTTTATTTTTTCCTTCCATATTCCATTCATTCATGTGAAGCACCTGAAGGGTTAATAAACTTCTCGAATGTGGTTTTGAGTACATGGAGAGGTGCAGTTTTTAGAATGGTGTCACTTTTGGGTATTTTCTGTCATATTGACCCCCCAAACTCACTTCAAATGTGAGGTGGTCCCTAAAAAAAAAAATGGTGTTGCAAATTTTGTTGTAAAAATGAGAAATCGCTGGTCAATTTTTAACCCTTATAACTTCCTAAAAACAAAAAATTATGTTTCCAAAATTGTGCAGATGTAAAGTAGGCATGTGGGAAATGTTATTTATTAACTATTTTGTGCGATATCACTCTCTGATTTAAGGGCATAAAAATGAAAAGTTTGAAAATTGCAAAATTTTCTAAATTTTCGCCAAATTTTGATTTTTTTTTAACAAATAAGCGCAGATCATATCTAAAATTTTTTACCACCATCATGAAGTACAATATGTCATGAGAAAACAATGTCAGAATCAGTAGGATCCGTTGAAGCGTTCTAGAGTTATGACCTCATAAAGTGACTCTGGTCAGAATTGAAAAAGTTGGCCCGGTCACGAAGGCAAAAACAGGCTCGGGTGCGAAGGGGTTAAGAGTCCCAAAACAGCAGAACTTCCACTAGTGACCATATTTTGGAAATTACTTCACTTGAGGAATTCATCTAGGGGTGTAGTGAGCATTTTGACCCCATTTTATACATTGGGCTGAGTAAATGGAAAATTACCATTTTTTCTACTAAAATGTTGCTTTGGCTCCGAGTTTTTAATTTTCAAAAGGCATATTTGGATAAAATTGAATTGTACAATTTGTTTAACAATTTCTCCTCAGTACGCCAATACCCCATATGTGGGAGAATACTACTTTTGAGGTTCAGTGCAAAGCTCAGAAGGTAAGGATCACCATATTGGACTTCAGATTTTGCTGGAATGGTCTGAGGGTGCCATGTTGTCACATTGTCAGAGCCCCTGAGGTGCCAGAACAGCTGAAACCCCTCCTTAAGGGACCTTATTTTACAAACTACACCTCTCAATGAATTTATCGAGGGGTGCAGTAATCATATTATCACATGTGCCTCACAGAATTTCATATCATTGGGCGACGAAGAAAGGATAATTAAATTTTTATCACTAAAATGTTGTTTTAGCTTCAAGTTTTTATTTGTTATAAGGGCTAATATTTAAAAAAATGGACCTCACAATTAGTTGTGCAATTTCTACTGATAGTCCAGTCAAAATACAGTTTGACCCAGAACAAATTCCAAGAAAGCGTTTTATGATTTTTTTTTATTACTATTATATGTGGAGAACAACATATTAAAAGTTTTCCAAAAATTGATCACCACAAAGGTCCTAACTATGACGTCATAAGACGATGACAGCCATCGCACTAAAAATAACGAATATTTCCCTATTTCAAAGCTGTAGCTTTAGGTTACAGAAGAGTTTGCATTTTGTATACTATATATTTTCATACAAAGTTTTATACTAACTACATTGACAGGCGAGGTCATGACGTCATCAATGACGTCATGACATATATGTACATTTCTAGAAATTATAGAATTAATACACAGTGCATTTTAAGACCTACTTCATCACTGAATAATTATTTTCAGAAGTTTCTGGCGCGGGTGAATGATCCATCATCACTGGAACTAGACTGTTGTTCTGCAATTCCCATCCCCATTCAGTAGTGTCCATGGCCTCTCCATTGTCCATCCAAAACATCACTTGGAGGTAACTTCGAAGGGCATGATACTTCGTTGCAGAGGAGGTCGGTGGCAGTCGTTCAGGTGTAACAAAGATTTTGGCTGAACCAACTTTTTTGCAGAGAGTAGAATACCTCATTGAGGACAGATTGTCTCCAGGTTTGCCCCCGAACAATGCCACCATCACTTTACACCCAGCGTCTTCAATCTCAGCTCTGTTTTTGTTAGGTGTGGAAAAGATTTTAGCACAGCTATTTAAGACCGAGTCTCCCTTCAAAACCTTGTGTAGACCGAGTTTTTTTCCAATTCCCAAAACCGCGGAAGTGGTATCGCAACCCGTGAATGCATGAAGGAACAGAAGACTGCTGCAGACATGGTTTCCCAGGAACTTCTTCATAACCTTAATGTCGTATACTGTTGCAGGACTCCCTTTTTCCGAGTAGAAATAAAGCTTGTTGCCATCGCTGGTTGACGCGTGATGAAGTAACAACACCAAAAGATCTGTATCTTCGCCAATGAGACTAGTACTTTTGTTGGATGACATTGACACTGCTGCCTTAACAATCTCCACATCTGCATCAACCTCTGATTGTATTACGTGGCAACCTCTGTCATTCATGCGCTGTGAAACTAGATTGATAAGAGACTGTTTGTTCTCCACATTCGAAAGGAAGTCCTCCTTTTTCCCGACAAATTTCGTTCCTTCAGCAATGTTCACTTTGTTACTTGTTCGTTTTTTGCGCCATCTCTGATGAGTAATGTCCTTAGTGTTTGGTCCTCCAATGTAACCATCAAATACTATCGTAGCCTTACCATAGTGCTTTAGTGTGAAAGATGCATAGTCTTCAGCAATTGAACAATATGTCTTTCCTTCTGACCACTTCAGTCGATGGAGAAGAGAACCTCCGTCAAGAACATAATGTTCCACTTCTGGTACATCCTTGAGTACTGCATCATCTGAACTCTGTTCTTTTATAGCAGCCATCAGTTGTGCTTTGTTTGGTTTGCGTAAGAGATGTTTTGCCTCAAAGAGGGATGGTGGGTATGGTGAAAGTTCATAGGCCATCACCTCATCAAGAGAAAGATCAGCAGTTTGAGACACCACAAGAAACCTTTGGAACAAAAGAGCGGGGTCTATTGTTTTGTCCTTAGCAACGTCAATAGCCTCACTGATCGGTGTTTATCAGCAAGGTTGCACAGATACTCAAGAGTAGAGAAGATGCATGACTTGTCTCCGGAATACATGTCAATGATGGGCAGGAAGATTACCAAAGACGACCCCGGATGATCACAGTCTTTATGTAGCATGTGCATCATTCCATTCCAGCTCAGTGCAGGCTGTTTCAAGCGTAAAGACATCTCCCACAATACATCAACATGATGGTCAATGGCGTCGAGAAATGGCAAGGGCTTGAATTTTATGTTTCGGCGAGTGTGTTTTGCGAAACGGTATTCCCTTACATCAACTCTGCTTTGTTCAACTATCTCCAAGTCCACAGTCTTCCGTCTGAGAACAGTGCGACAGACCTTCCTTCCTGGAGTCACAGTAGCTACCATCCCCATGCCGTGGAAAGTCCCCTTCCCATCTAATGTGATGATATTATGATTGACGTTGTCCGCAGCGAACAGCAGTGCCGTATCCAGTCTGTCTATAGTACCACCGAGTACATCCTGGCCAACAGAAGCGGCAGCGTTTTCCTCGAATCGCTGAACTTCCGAATATGAAGAACAATATCCCATGACTGAGAGACTGTCTACAAGAAATTGAGACCTGAAATGATGATGGAGCTGGACTGCTAACCCAAGCTGCAATGGAGCTACTACAGCCCTGGGACGTACAGCCTGAACAACCGATTGTCCAATGCTTGCGACCTTCCTGTGAATGTCCTTTCCAACGAAGAGGGTTTCAAGCAAGCAAAGCAAACTCGGGGAGATAATCTAAGGCAGACTGACATTCAAGCGAAGAAGTCTTCGGATATTCATTGGTTGAAGATGGGATCTTAGTGTCATGATGCAGGACGGGGTTTCGCTTTGGCCCGTCCTGGTCAGACAGGGGATTAATTGTTTCTGCCTCTCTCTGGCAGAGGGCGACTATTTAATGCTCACTGGACATAGGTCCGGTGTCAGTTATACTCCTTCCCTCGGCTGAGTTAGTTGACCTCTTGTATATGTGTGCCTTGTGCCTGATAACTTGTTGCTTGTTTGGTTTTGATCCGGTTCTGTCCCTGTTTCGAGTTCTGCCTGTCCCTCTTGTACCGCACCGCTCTCTCGTGTTTGACTCTCTGCTTGTGACTTGACTATTCTCTGCTCGTCCTTTTGGTACCGCACCGCCCTCTCGTGTGTGACCTCTGCTTGTCTGACCTGCGTTTTCCTCTCCTCTACTGTAGTATTCCTGCAGTAGGTACATTACATCATTTGCAGTAGTAGGACGCTAAGCCCCGCCCCCTGCAGTCACATGATCGTAGGTCCTGGTACTCCTTACTATTTTCCGTGCCTCAGGTCCTGTCTGCTTAAACCTTCACTATCGTATTGGGCCTGTGCTCTCCCGCAGTGTGGGTAAGTCACCCTGCTCAGCCGTGGCAGTTGCCGACGCTGACAGGATCCTGACACTTAGACTTGATATCGCTCTTGATTAGTCTGGCCACAGTTTCTATGATGGCTCTCTTCAGGGCTTCTTCATCCGTTTCCTGACTACGGAAATAGTCCCTCAGGATTATTCTGGTCATTTCACGGAATGTTACAATGTTAGGCAACCCTTCACACTCTGCTATGAATATCGAATCGCCATACCTCTCCTCCAGCCTATACCTCAGCCATTTATTACTATAGGCAGCACTGTCTCCTTCTACAAGATACTCCTTCATTTTCTTTGCAAGATCTGTGACAGTCAGTTGCTCTTCATCATTGTCCTCGAGAAATGCACACATTCTCAAGAACGCTTGCTCTTGGTCCATGTTCATCGGACTCCCTACCTTCCGCGGTTTCTTTGTAGTAGATCCACCACCATGACGCATAGGAATTCCGTAATTTGTCCGAAAGTTAATGTCACATGAACGATGATAATACAGACAGTCTGCAGCATGTAAGTCCTTCCCAAAGTACACAATTCTCCCTTGAATGGTGATTGCCCTGACATCATTATGCTGTTTGAAATGTGACAAGATGGACCTTACAAATCCATCCGTTTTAACAAAGCTATAGTCATCGAAATCACTACTAGATCTTGTCTTCATCACTTCATGTCCACAGAACAAACACTGCGTCGTTCTATCATAGGATCGAGTAGACACCCGTGTACCTCTCTTGGCAGGTGAACGATGAACGGAAGTAGCTTTCTTATGCAAGTCTATTTGCTTCTTGTTTATGTAGTTCATATGACATCTCTTGTGCACCACTGCTCCAGCAGCTACCACAGTGCTAACGCCCCTCTCAATACTGGCTTTATTGATCCCTTCAGCTCCTTTCGAACCAATCACCACTTTTTCTCCGTCATCTTCTAGTTCATGGCTGCATAAGGGGCAAGTTTCTTGACTTTCCATCATTCTCAGCTCTGTAAAAGAAGATAAATCGTTAAATAATAAATATAATAATAGTAGTAATTGTAAAAGAAATATGATAGACACTGAAAGGCGAGTCGCATTTAACATTTTACAGCTTTGGCGGCCATATTCTTTGACGTCACATTTGGACCCTTTGTGGTAACCTCATCTTGGTAAACTTTTAGTATGTTTTTCCCTACATGTAATACTACCAAAAAAAAAAATAAAACGCTTTCTTGGAATTTGTTCAGGGTAAAGGATTTTTTTTTTCGTATTTTGACTGGACTATGAGTGCTCCAATACCCAATTGGGAAATACTTTTCAGGCACAATGGAAAGCTCAGAAATGAACGAGTGCCACGTGGAAGTGCAGATTTTGCTGTTATTGTTTGTGGGTGCTATGACCCACTGGAAGAGCACCTAAGGTGGCAGAACAGTAGAATTCTCCATGATTGACTCCATTTTACAAACTTCACCTCTCTAATTAATCTAAAGATGCAGTGATCATATTGACACCACAATTTCTGCTGAGAATATTATACCATTGGGCAGTGAAGAAAATATAATTATGTTTTTACCTCAAAAATGTTGTTTTAGCCCCAGATTTTACATTTTCACATGGAGATATGGGTAAAAATGACACCAAAATTTCTCACACAATTTCTACTGAATGTGGAAATACCCCATATGTGGCTGTACAGTCCTGATTAGCTACACGACGTGAGAAAGAGCATTATACCTTATGGATGACTATGAGCTGCATTACGGTTTATGGATGATTATGATCTGTGCATTATACTATATGGATGACCATGAGATGCATTATACTTTATAGAGGACTATTTATATATTTATTGAGGATGGGGGGACAGTCCAAATCTTGCACTGGGGCCCATCAGATTCTAGTTACTCTACTGTTCACCGGCATTGTAATGCATTACACTTCTAAGTCTTACACTGACTAGACACCTTTTAGGCCATGATAATGACATGGTCCAACAGGCCACCTTAGCTGACAGACGTAAATGTTGTCAATGACTACCATCGGTCCCCGTGATCACGTCACGGGAGGAACTGATCAGACCGCTCCCTCTTTCAGACTTCTAAAATGCTGTACCAGCTTTTATGGAGTTAAATGGCCCGAGGCAGTGCGTGTACTCAGCTATCAGTTAAGCAAGGACAGCTCCTGTATCCACATTTCACCATGTCACTTTGAACCCCTTCCTAATCATGATGTAAACTTACGTCAAATGTCGTGAAGGGGTTAAAGAACTTGAAAGAGGATGGATATAGTTATAGGAAATCACAGAGTGTCATAAGTGTCACTGGCAATGAGAGGATTTGGATCACTTTCAGTTTGCAATGAATCAGCTCTGTTCAAATCAATTTTTTTTGTTTCGAAGTGAACAAATGAAACTCAAATTAATTTTAAGAAATTCACTCATTTCTATTAGCCACATCACAAGCTTGAAAGTTTTAATAATGAAAGGAAATTTTAAGTTCTAGAGTGCGGGAATAATAACTTACTCTTAAATTACCAGCAGAGGGTGCTCTTGTCCTATTTGTAAAGGTTGTAATTGCATTTCAGGAACATTAGACAACTTTTCATGCGTTAAACAAATACAGTTTGTAACTCACTGGCCCTATATGGTCAGATGGATCTTATCCCATTAGAATTTTGGGATGCCGATTGTTAATGTAGCATATATTACATAATTCTAATCTACTTCGGCCAATAGAACGGGATTTCAGTGGTCAGTACCAACCGTCTTAGGCCTCTTTCACACTTCAGTTTTTTGGATCAGTTATAATCCGCCAAAAAGGCGGACAAGCGGATCCGTTCTCAACTGATGTGAACGGATGGCACAGGATCCGTTTTCAGACGGATCCTGAAAATGAAGAAATTTAAAGGAATCGCTGGCCGGGAAGGGGAGAGAGAGAGAGAGAGAGAGAGAGAGAAAGAGAGAGAGAGAGAGAGAGAGAGGAGAGAGAGAGAGAGAGATATTCGGGTTAAATCAGTGTTTGCAGGATCCGCCAGAGGAAAAAACGTTACAAGCTCCGTTTTGAAATTTTTGAGGATGGTGACGGACAGCAACTTTTGGCGGATCCTCACAAAAAACGGATGCAACGGACAGCAATCCGTCACAATCCGCCATTAATGCAAGTCAATGGGAAAAAAACGGATCCTCAAAAAAAATTTGAGGCCTAAGGCCTCTTTCACACTTCCGTTTTTTACAATCAGTCACAATCCGCCAGGTTTTGAAAAAAAACGGATCCTCAAAACGGAGCTTGTAACGTTTTTTCCTCTGGCGGATCCTGCAAACACTGATTTAACCCGAATTTCTTTCTGGGTGCCGGACAAAAAAAAAAAAATTCTCTCTCTCTCTCTCTCTCTCTCTCTCTCGTGACGTTATAGCGATATTGCTAGCGATATCGCTGTGTCTGATACTTACCAACGACCCGCTCCCCCGCTGGTTATCGCTGATCGCGCGAGAACGTTCAGGACTGTTTCTCGTCGTCAGCTTCCTGCGGCGCTTCCTGTGTAGAGACGAGCGTGGAGCCGGGCGGGAGGATGCAGGATCGCCTAGTGTGACAGGTAAGTAGTGACCCCCGTCCCCAGCGATGTCGCTGGTGAGATCTGCCTGTGTGGCAGCTCACTAGCGACCACTTAGCGATGTACCAGCGATCCTGACTGCGTCATATCGCTGGTCGGGATCGATGGTACATCGCTAAGTGTGACAGTACCTTTAAACAATGCAAAGTACCTCCAAGTCAATCAGGTGACATCAAGCCTCGAGGTTTGTAATGGAGAGGCGTCAATAAGACGCCCCCATTACTAACCCCATAGTCACATTGAATGAAAACACAGACACCCAGAAAAAAGTCCTTTGATTGAAAGAAAGACACAGACTCTTTTAATAATCTTAATTAAATTATACTTAACTTATGACCTCGCCCATTCCCCCAATGCCCTTGTCAACTGCAAAACAGGTAAAAAAACAAACAACAATGTTCCTCACCTTTCCACAGGAATGCTTTTAATCCATCTGTTCCACAACACGTTTAACCCTGCTACATCTAGATGGCAGGCTGCATGGTCGCATGATGCGACCATGCAGCCTTTCATCCAGTAGACACTGAGCACCATGTGTTCAGTGTCTGCATGTAAACTGCTATTCTCTGTCTGAAGGCACCTGAAGGTACCTCGAGCGTGAGAAAGTTCTGCTCGCAGTGCCATCAGACAGGTCCTGCGAGTTCACAGCCAATGAACTCTGGTGCTTAGCCTCGGCTTTTCCCGCTTGCCCTGATGCATTGGCAGGTGGAGCAATGGTTTTGGGGTTGATGTCAGCTGTATAATTTCCACTGATATCATGCCCAGGGGTTAATAATGGATAGGCTTCTGTCAGATACCCCCATTACTAACCTCGTAGTCAAAAGTAATAAACACACACAGAGAAAAGTCTTCTAATTATAAAAAACATGACCCGACCCTCTTTTACCCATTTGTTACCATTTAAAAAAAAAAGTGGTCTGCCGTAAATCTATTCCATGTCCCACGATGATCCCCGACTCTGCTACATCCAGATGCTGTGGTGATCGGTGGCATACTTAAGGGTTCTGCAGGTCACCGGCAGCGTTTTTCATGGTAGCCTTTGTGTGAGCCGGCCATGTGTGTCCTGCGGTAACCTTATTAAAATCACCCCTCGCAGCTAGCTCACACAGAAGTTACCGTGAGAACTTCCACCTGTGACCTGCAATAACCTTAATTACGCCACCGCTTGTCCCTGCATTTGGGTTCTCATGTTACTCTTATTGTGTTCCTGCAGTCTTGCTGATTGGTCACTTTACTGATGTCCATGTAATGCCTCCATTACTAAACCGTGGGCATGATGTCAGTGGACATTACACACCTGACATCAACCCCAAAACTATTACCCAAAATACCAAGGAAATCTGGAAGAGCCGAGGCTAAGCACTAGAATGGATGTGCCATTTCTGGGGAGGATGACGGCTGGTGTTATTTGTCTGAGAGAGTGGCAATATCCATG
This sequence comes from Dendrobates tinctorius, assembly GCF_039654945.1. NCBI lineage: Eukaryota > Metazoa > Chordata > Amphibia > Anura > Dendrobatidae > Dendrobates > Dendrobates tinctorius. The sequence continues at coordinate 13,887,356 of NW_027361738.1, forward strand.
GCACCTTCCCAGCCTATTAATATCAGCCTGCAGCTGTCTGTTTAGCCTTTGCTGGTTATTAATAATAGGGGGGACCCAAGTCAATTTTTTGGGGTCTCTCCTTTTTAATAAACTGTAAAGACTACGCAGACAGCTGTGAGCCTTTACTAATAGGCTGGGAACCTTTATGGATATTGACCAGTTCCCAGGATAATAACACGAGCCCCAGGAAATTGTTTTTTCCTCAGCTGGTTAATAAAAATAAGGGGGACCCCATTCCATTTTTTTATTTATTTATTCAATAAATGCAAGAGCATAAATCTATACACACAAAGCACTGACTATACACTGACATATTTCTATCTATCACCTATCGGAAAAAAGTGCAGCACTAGCAACTAGCAAGCAAAAGATAATGGGTGCAAAGCCCCCCCAGGCAGAAACAAACCTCTATCTATCTACATTTCATTCCATGTGTCACACTAGCAGCACACGGACTGTACACGTACCCATGGATGGCACACAGACTTGGACCACGGATCTCACCAGTACTGTTTTTTCCATCACTGGAAACACCAGGTTGCGTGAATGGGGCCTAAGGATGCAAATCCAAATCTCACCCCAACCAGGTCTATAATAGATAATATCCAAAAGTGGCAGCACTCCTCCAATAAGTTAATGTAACAGGCAAAAAATAATCTGCACTATGCTAAAAAAAATTGAAAGTGAAAAAATATGGCAAAAAAGAGTAATTAATAGTGTAATATTTTTAATCTTTCCATTTTATTTGATATAGTAATCAAATATATACAGTACCTGTCATACACATATTGATCATAAATGATCTGCCATCACACTACATAGCGCAAATAATGACTATAGTGCACAGGGCAGAAGCAATGTTTGACTTTACTGGCCCTTTCCATGTTCATGTGATAGACATACACACTAGCGTCTTGAAGATGTCAATATTAATTACTGTTCATGATATGATGTCTGTGATTTACTACTTAAAGCCACTCATTTTTACCTTATGATTGTTTGAGAAAGGTTCTAGGAGGAACTGAAACTTTGCCATTGGATATGCACTATTAAGACGCCTTATTTTTTCCCACTTATTGGAGAAGTGCTGCCATTTTGTTTGGATATAATATACATATATACGGTATGTGTTTTAACACTCACACAAACACACATTATACCGTAAACTCCTTAGCAGGATCGTTTTTTTCTTCTCTCTCTTATAAGAGCTGTCATTTTTCTCTTTCTCCATTGACATTGCTGTGTGAGCGCTATTATTTGTGAAACAAGTTTCAGTTTTTTTAAATCGCGCCATTCATTTTATAATCTAATTTATAGGGAAACATGAAAAAAATACAATAACAGGAAAACAGAAGAACAGGAAAAAAATACCAGGAGAGGTTAATTGTTGAAAAAGATGCAATGTTGCCATAGTTTATTATTTTTTTTTACAGCATTCTTCTTTTGAGAATGATCTGGCAACGAGACTTCAGGTAAGTATCATAAAGACTGTACAAAAATGTATAGGCATTTCATTAGATTTTAATGGTAAAAAAAATTCTGAAGTTTGTAAAATAAAAAATATATATTTTGTCGCCATTTTATGAGATCGCTCTTTTTTTCATTCACGTAGCTGTGTTTCGGCTTGTTTTTATTGTGCTGAGTGGTAGTTTGTATTGAGTCCATTTTGGTGTACAAACGACATTTTGATCACTTTTTATTACCAAAGAACGGCAATTCCGGTGTCTTAATGTTTTTTTGGGGGAATTTACAATACGTGTAAAATAATTTTATATTTTGATAGATCAATTTTTTTACGGACACAATGATACTAACTACCGTATATATTTTTTTAAATTTTTTTTGTTAAGTAGAAATAGGAGGGACAATGTAAATTTTTATTTTTTTCAGATTTTTAAACTATTTTTTTTTATTTTGACTTAATTTTTCAATCCCGCTAAGGAATTACAAAATGCGAGCAAAAAGAATCCTCTGTACTTCCAATATTTTTTGGATAGTCTTTAGAAAGGGTTAATCCCCAGATCGTTCACTTTAGATATTAGAAATGTACAAGTAAAAAACGTAAGCTACGGATTGCAGACAAACACAAGCCAGGATTCTCAGAAACTACAGAAAGATTTAACAAAGGTTTTGACATTTTCCTACAAGAGCTACTGGCATTAATAATGCTGTATTGATTCAGGAACTTGCAAGTGAGAGGTCAAGAAGATTTTTTTCCCGTTCCTTATTCCCACTACTCGTTTTGTCTCTGTTAGGCTGGTTTCACACTAGCATTTGATCGCGCAGCGCACCGTGCGCTATCGGGCGCACGCGCAATGTTCCCCTATCTTTAACATGGTGATCGCAGGGTCTTGCGAATGTACGCGCTCATCAACGTTTAGCGTGCGCTACGCATTTTACAGGTGTGCGCCCAGACGCACCGAACGTTACATGTTGCATTTTTTGTTCCGCCTACATACTTAAAAAAATTGCGCGCGCAAGTGTGCGCTCGATGTGTGCCCAAAAATAGCATTACAGTCTATGTGATGGCTGACGAGCGCTTGGCACCGCGTATGTCAGCGCCTTGTGCGGGCACGCATTTTGAGTATACAATGTCTAGACACTTGTCTAAAACTCCCTCTAAACAAGCAACATTATTTGGGAGGAGTGTAGATAAAAGAAGGTGTCTTCAGGGTCAGACAATTACTCTACAGACAGCCTTGCAGAGAGCAGACAAAAGCCCAGAAGAGCCTTCCAAGTGTGGATTCAAGCTTCAGGAGCCAAAATGTGAGTATTCTTCAACATAATGTCTGTGTGTCCTGTACCATTTTATAATGTACTAATGTTTATTTTGTTTTCATTTCAGCATGTCTTCTTCTGGATCGGTCTATTCGCCATCTCGGCAAGAACTGGCCCAAGCTGATCATGAGGTGACAATCTTGCTGCCTTTGGGTAAGTATAGCTGCCTCTAGAAATGTGTTTTAATTTTTGATTTCTTTACAGACATCGGACACGGGCAGTGAAGATGGAGTGCGGGAGTGGGCTGAGCGGGAGCGTTCTGAGCGGGAGCAGTCTGAGCGGGAGGATTCAGAGCGGGAGCAGCGTAGTCAAGTCGTGGCGAGGAGACGCAATGTGAGTATATAATGTGCCTTTTTTTCTGTCTTTATTTTCATCTTTTATCTTGCTTCTTCTCTGTTTCTTTTTCTATCTTTTTCATTCTCCAAAATTACAAACATTCTAATATATTTCTTTTTTTCTTGGTTCCACAACGGGATGACGAAGACGTCTACATCGACAACTAGCACCTGATCTGCCTCGTTGAGGAGCGTATCCCGTTGTGGGACAGCCATGAAGAGCAGTACAAAGACACAGTGGTGACCCGGCAGCTCTGGAATGAGGTGGCCGCAGCGATGATGGATGGCTGGGACAGTGCCTCTGCAGCTTCCAAAAGGGCGTTTAGTAAGTATAAAGATGCTCTGTGACACTGCATTGATTTTTTTGTCCTGATGGTGCTGGTGTTTTTTTGGCAAGATATATTCTTGCATTAAAAACACCAATGTCATGTGGCACACAGTGATTGATTTTGGTCTTCAACTGCTGCATTGATTTATGGTCCTGATGGTGCTGGTGTTTTTTTGGCAAGATGTATTCTTGCTTTAAAAACACCAATGCCATGTGGCACACTATGATTGATTTTGGTCTTCAACTGCTGCATTAATTTTTGGTCCTGATGGTGCTGGTGTTTTATTGGCAAGATATATTCTTGCATTAAAAACACCAATGCCATGTGGCACACTGTGATTGATTTTGGTCTTCAACTGCTGCATTGATTTATGGTCCTGATTGTGCTGGTGTTTTTTTGGCAAGATATATTCTTGCATTAAAAACACCAATGCCATGTGGCACACTGTGATTGATTTTGGTCTTCAACTGCTGCATTGATTTATGGTCCTGATGGTGCTGGTGTTTTTTTGGCAAGATATATTCTTGCATTAAAAACACCAATGCCATGTGGCACACTGTGATTGAATTTGGTCTTCAACTGCTGCATTGATTTATGGTCCTGATTGTGCTGGTATTTTTTTTGGCGAGATATATTTTTGCATTAAAAACACCAATGCCATGTGGCACAATGTGATTGATTTTGGTCTTCAACTGCTGCATTGATTTATGGTCCTGATGGTGCTGGTGTTTTTTCGGCAAGATATATTCTTGCATTAAAAACACCAATGCCATGTGGCACACTGTGATTGATTTTGGTCTTCAACTGCTGCATTGATTTATGGTCCTGATGGTGCTGGTGTTTTTTTGGCAAGATATATTGTTGCATTAAAAACACCAATGCCATGTGGCACACTGTGATTGATTTTGGTCTTCAACTGCTGCATTGATTTATGGTCCTGATGGTGCTGGTGTTTTTTTGGCAAGATATATTCTTGCATTAAAAACACTAATGCCATGTGGCACACTGTGATTGATTTTGGTCTTCAACTGCTGCATTGATTTATAGTCCTGATGGTGCTGGTGTTTTTATGGCAAGATATATTGTTGCATTAAAAACACCAATGCCATGTGGCACACTGTGATTGAATTTGGTCTTCAACTGCTGCATTGATTTATGGTCCTGATGGTGCTGGTGTTTTTTCGGCAAGATATATTCTTGCATTAAAAACACCAATGCCATGTGGCACACTGTGATTGATTTTGGTCTTCAACTGCTGCATTGATTTATGGTCCTTATGGTGCTGGTGTTTTTTTGGCAAGATATATTCTTGCATTAAAAACACCAATGCCATGTGGCACACTGTGATTGAATTTGGTCTTCAACTGCTGCATGGATTTATGGTCCTGATTGTGCTGGTGTTTTTTTGGCAAGATATATTCTTGCATTAAAAACACCAATGCCATGTGGCACACTGTGATTGATTTTGGTCTTCAACTGCTGCATTGATTTATGGTCCTGATGGTGCTGGTGTTTTTTTGGCAAGATATATTCTTGCATTAAAATCACCAATGCCATGTGGCACACTGTGATTGATTTTGGTCTTCAACTGCTGCATTGATTTATGGTCCTGATGGTGCTGGTGTTTTTTTGGCAAGATATATTCTTGCATTAAAATCACCAATGCCATGTGGCACACTGTGATTGATTTTTGTCTTCAACTGCTACATTGATTTATGGTCCTGATGGTGCTGGTGTTTTTTTGGCAAGATATATTCTTGCATTAAAAACACCAATGCCATGTGGCACACTGTGATTGATTTTGGTCTTCAACTGCTACATTGATTTATGGTCCTGATGGTGCTGGTGTTTTTTTTGGCAAGATATATTGTTGCATTAAAAACACCAATGCCATGTGGCACACTGTGATTGATTTTGGTCTTCAACTGCTGCATTGATTTATGGTCCTGATGGTGCTGGTGTTTTTTTGGCAAGATATATTCTTGCATTAAAAACACTAATGCCATGTGGCACACTGTGATTGATTTTCGTCTTCAACTGCTGCATTGATTTATAGTCCTGATGGTGCTGGTGTTTTTATGGCAAGATATATTGTTGCATTAAAAACTCTAATGCCATGTGGCACACTGTGATTGAATTTGGTCTTCAACTGCTGCATGGATTTATGGTCCTGATTGTGCTGGTGTTTTTTTGGCAAGATATATTCTTGCATTAAAAACACCAATGCCATGTGGCACACTGTGATTGATTTTGGTCTTCAACTGCTGCATTGATTTATGGTCCTGATGGTGCTGGTGTTTTTTTGGCAAGATATATTCTTGCATTAAAATCACCAATGCCATGTGGCACACTGTGATTGATTTTGGTCTTCAACTGCTGCATTGATTTATGGTCCTGATGGTGCTGGTGTTTTTTTGGCAAGATATATTCTTGCATTAAAATCACCAATGCCATGTGGCACACTGTGATTGATTTTGGTCTTCAACTGCTGCATTGATTTATGGTCCTGATGGTGCTGGTGTTTTTTTGGCAAGATATATTCTTGCATTAAAAACACCAATGCCATGTGGCACACTGTGATTGATTTTGGTCTTCAACTGCTACATTGATTTATGGTCCTGATGGTGCTGGTGTTTTTTTGGCAAGATATATTGTTGCATTAAAAACACCAATGCCATGTGGCACACTGTGATTGATTTTTGTCTTCAACTGCTGCATTGATTTATGGTCCTCATGGTGGTGGTGCTTTTATGGCAAGATATATTGTAGAGAAAAGTTGTGTTGTGTGTGCTGATATTTAAGTTGTCTTAAGTGTATTTTATAATTTTATTTTGTTTTTTTCCCCAACAGTGAACAAAATACGCACACGTTGGCGCTCGATGAAGGACCGCTTCAACACTGATGTTCGTGCTGAGGGACAGGGTCGGAGTTGTTCAGCGGCAAGGCGCAGAAGAAAGTACCGCTACTATCGAGAGTTGGTTTTCCTGAGACTGGTCCTTGCCAGCAGAGCGTAAGTGTTTTTGTTTTTGTTTTGTTATTACTATGTGCTTTTCAATTCAACAGGTGATGCTTCTTGTAAATACATGATACTAATGTTTTCCCTTTCTTTCCACAGCACTTGGAGCAGCACCCTGCAACCTGTCCCGGGAGCGGTTCTTCATCGATCGACCTCAGACCCGTCCCAGCCATCCGACAGCCAGGAAGCATCCTGCAGGTCAGCAATACAGACAGCTGGTGACCAGGAAGCTGATCCATCAGGTGTTCCCCTATCCCAGGTCTCTGTCACTGGTTATGTGGGCACTACCCGCCAGCGGCAGAGGACCTCGGACAGGCCTGTCATGCCCGAGTTCATGCACTTGAGCGAGGCCTTTCAGGCCAGCCTCAAGGCGCTGTCCGCTACAATGGAAAGCGTTTTTTCCCTGATCGAACGTGGTTTTAACCACATGGAACACCGCTTCCACTCTGTCGACCAGCGCCTTGACCGTCTGGAGGCCGACCTCAACAGACCGGCGCACCATTTTTTCAGTAAAATTGAACAGGGCATGGCGGAACACCTTAGTCCTGAGCAACAGCTGAGTGTGTTACAGGCCTGCAACACTGCTTACTTGCAGGCTATGCAGCAGAATCGGTATGTTCAGCAGTCAGTGGTGTCATTTCCAACAGTTCCACCGCTGACTCGCTTTACCAAACTACCGACTTCTGCTGCATACCACTGCACGGCCACCTGCATTCCCAGTGAAGCCGGACACCACTACACCACCCAAAGTCTGAGTGCTGCTGGACACTCCTCCGCCACCACCACTATGTCAAGCGCTGCTCCTGTATGGAGAACCACCACTGCCAAAGCACCACCAGCTTGGAGCCAAACCACCACAGAACCTGCTTGGGCCACTGACACCACCAGTCAACACCAAAGAAGCACCGCCAGCACTCCTCAGGAACAGAGCACCGCCAGCACTCCTCAGCAACAGAGCACCGCCAGCACTCCTCAGCAACAGAGCACTGCCAGCACTCCTCAGCAACAGAGCACCGCCAGCACTCCTCAGCAACAGAGCACCACCAGCACTCCTCAGCAACAGAGCACCGCCAGCACTCCTCAGCAAAAGAGCACCACCAGCACTCATCATCTAAGGAGCACCGGCAGCACTCATCATCTAAGGAGCACCGGCAGCACTCCACATCAAAGGAGCACCACTACCACTCCTCATCAAAGGAGCACCACCACCACTCCTCATCGAAAGATAACCGCCACCAATTCTCCTCCTCAGAGTCCCCAAAGAACTTTGGCTGAGATCCCAGACAGGCAGCCTCCTGCTCGGAGCACCGACCCAACTTTCTCCCCTTCTAGGAGCACCGCCACTGCCACTTGCAGCTGTACTGACACCGCCACCACAGAGCAGCAAAGTGGGGATCCGCATTCCCTTTTTTACAGGGCAACGCCACAGTCCAACGTCACCAGGCGATCAACAAAAGTAAGGCGTTCACAGGCTGCCAGTCGGTCCGGGCAGGATATTCCTGCGCCAAAGAAAAAGGAAAAAAAACTTTGTTCGTCCATCCACCCTCTCCTCCTAATGTCTCTCAACATGCCTCCTTGTCCATTCCAGAGCTCCCTTCCCCCAGTACTTTCGTCACCCCTTCTCCTAGAACCCCTTCCTCAACCTCCAGTCGTTCCTCGTCTCTCCACACGCCCAAAGTATCCCAAACTTCCCCCAAACGTCATTCCTAATAATATATATATATATTTTTGTTACAAAATAAATGTGCACTTGTGCTTTCACAAAATCTGGATTGGTTACTGTGTCTATCGCCAACTACACACACTGCGCCGTACACACACTGCGCCGTACACTTAGCGTTTTTGCCACCACATATCTCCATTACTGACATGTTTCTTGTGTCAGTCTTGGAGATATGTGTTGTCAACGCAACAAATCTACGTGACTTGTCTTTTCCACAGCAATCTCTACATTCTTGTAATAATGCACGGTTCCCCAACTCCAGTCCTCATGGGCCACCAACAGATCATGTTGTATGGAATCCTCTTTTTATTTCATTACAACATGATCTGTTGGTGGACCTTGAGGAGTGGAGTTGGGGAACCCTAGTGGATCCAGTCTGTGCAATATACAAGAATGTAGAGACTGCTGTGGAAAAGACAAATCATATAGATTGGTTTAAAAAAAAACCCAAACCAATCTACATGACTTGTCTTTTCCACAGCCATCTCTACATTCTTGTAATATTGTACAGTTCCCCAACTCCAGTCCTCATGGGCCACCAACAGATCATGTTGTATGGAATCCTCTTTTTATTTCATTACAACATGATCTGTTGGTGGACCTTGATGACTGAAATTGGGGAACCTTGCTGTATCCAGTCAGTGCAATATTACACGAATGTAGAGAGTTATCTACTCAGGAGTATTAGTGAATTCATGATGCACAAAACACTTGCTAATGGTATTGGGAGTGTAAAAACTGAGAATGCACTCAGTACAGGTATCAAAACAGTTTTTTTTAATTAACATACCAACAACATGCAATAAATTTTTTTTACAACATTTGCTCTTGCCATTCCACCCGTCCTACATCTGAGTTGAAGTAGGCCGCAAATTGGTCCCTCATTTGGCCAACTTCAACGGATGATCTGAGAGGGTGCTGTGTAAATTCTGGCAAAGGATTAGGAGCAACATCATCAAGAACAAAGTTCAGGTGCTCTCGAGAAATTACAAAATTATGTAGAATAACACAGGCCTTGACCACCTCATCCACTGTTTCCAGTTTAAGATTAATAGCTGTGCCAAGAATGCGCCATCTCGATACAAATATACCAAAAGCACACTCTACTGTTCTCCTGGCCCTGGTCAGCCTGTAATTAAAAATTCTTTTTTTGTAGGTCCAAGTCCCGGCTGGAGTAGGGTTTGAGGAGGTTTTGGCACATCTGGAACGCTTCATCACCAACCATTACAAATGGCTGTGGCGGACCTTCGGTGTTGGGAAGAGGACGTGGCATGGGGAAATCAAAGTTGTTGCCATACAACCTCCTGCCCATGTCCGATATCTTAAAAGCCTGGGAGTCATTCTCACGGCCAAATGCACCAATGTCCACTGCAGTAAACGTACAGTCTGCATCCGCAACGGCCATGGGCATGAATTCGGGACAAAGAACGTTCCAGAGAGCCCGGCAGGTGTCCGCTACAATTCTAGTATGAAACTAGCCTTAGAATGTACGCAGAAGAAAGGAGAACTAAGGAGCCAAAGAGCACTTTTATTAGAGCGATTCTCTTAAACATTGATGGACCGGGTCCCTAGGATATACCATAATTGTGCTACCCTCTGTACATAAGTGTTATTGTCGGGAAAAAGGATTTTATTTTTGCAAACTCAAGTTTTCTTCACCATGAGCTTGAAGGGGTCCAATTCCACATAATTGGTGTCAGAACGAAACCTGAAGGAGTCCACCGCAGAACCACAGTCCCATGCACACACCCCAGGACCCCTTTGGTGTTTAGGGCAACAGATATAGATGTCGGCCAGAATCTCCCTTACAATCTGGCATGCTGTTCACCACAATTTTCCGATTGATTGTAATGGCTTTTCTGACATTTTGTGGCTACGTCCAATCCTCTAGTATGCCGCTTCATGTTCGTTAACCTATAGGCCACGCTCTCACTCGTAGTATTTGGTCACTATTTAACATCAGTATTGGTAAGCCAAAGCCAGGTTTTGGTGAAAAATACTGAAGTGGTGACATGTTTCTATTGATTTTTCCTCTGTTTGTTCGGCTCCTGATTTTGCCTTACAAATACTGATGTCAAATACGGATCAAATACTGATAGTGTGAACATGGCCTTAGAAAGAAGATATCCAACTAAACTATTCATGATAGGACTTCTTGGCCAACATAAGGTATCCAGATGACTCAAACATCTATGTGGGTTTGAAACAAATTCCAATGCATTTTATATAAACTCTGTGTTGTCCCATCATAATGTTCTTGCAGTTCAGTGAAGTTCTTTATGGAAATAAGAAGAGTTGCATAATGTTATTTGTATAACTAGAAGCAAAAGCAGACCCAGATACAGTGAGCAGTAATGTGTCTAAGCTGTGTGCTGCACATCAATTATCCACGTGAGCTCAATAACTGAAGGAGATCTAAAAATTAGAGCCCAGGGATAAAGGTTCCTAAAACCCCAGCTACACTCTGCAATCTTTCCAACCAAGCTAGTTCACAATAAACTTTGCTGGAAAGCAGACAACTTGTAATTTTTTGGGAAAAATTAAACACATTCTCAGTTTCATTAATATCATTACAAATATGTAATTTCCGGTAATAGACAATTTGCACTCTTGTCTTGCCTAGAAGCAAATCCTGGAGGTCTATTGCAAATGCACATTAAAAGCGTTAAATGACTGTCTCTGACCCGTTGTAGATGACTTATAGATAATAGTATGTTTCCATATTTTTTTTATATTTATTTTTGAAAGGTTTGGCGGTGTACAGGTGTAAAGGGCCTGTCACACTAAGAGATATCGCTAGCAATATCGCTATAACTTGTGATGTTATAGCGATATTGCTAGCGATATCACTGTGTCTGATACTTACCTACAACCCGCTCCCCCGCTGGTTATCGCTGATCGCGCGAGAACGTCCAGGACTGTTTCTCGTCGTCAGCTTCCTGCGGCGCTTCCTGCTGTGACGATGAGCGACGCGTGGAGCCGGGTGGGAGGAGGCAGGATCGCCTAGTGTGACAGGTAAGTAGCGACCCCCGTCCCCAGCGATGTCGCTAGTGAGATCTGCCTGTGTGGAGGCTCACTAGCGACCACTTAGCGATGTACCAGCGATCCTGACCGCGTCATATCGCTGGTCGGGATCGCTGGTACATCGCTAAGTGTGACAGTACCTTAAGGTATCAAGAAGGAACGCGGGATGCAGTGACGGGACGCATGCAGTGCAAGGGTTAACAGGTTTATTTACAGGGGAATGTACTCCATGCAGGGAGTGAGGCATTGTAGGGTGATGATAAGGAATGGGGGCAGAACTGGGAGAGTGGTAGGGTAGGTCAGGGATGAACGAAAGTTCAATAATAAAGAGGTGAAACTTATCAGTCTGTAGTCTTCTTGGGAGCAGCTCCTCAGGGTTCCAACTGTGGCATCGACAACAGTGGCACGTGATGTCTTGGTGAGGTCTGTAACAGGTGGGTATCCAACGTTGGCACCGAAAACAGCGGCGCAGGACGTCTCGGCGAAGTCTCTGGGAGGCAGGAAGATTTCCCGTGCTCAAATGTATCTAGCACAGTACTGAGTCTAATGTGGGGAACTGCCGGAACAGGAACGGGACTTCGCTCCGTGGTGTACACAAGTCCTTTATAGCTAGGCTCTGTCCTAGCCATCAGTCTCTCTCTCTCTCTCTGTGTGTCGCACTCACAGTGCAGTCTCTGCTTTCACTAGGGTCACCTCCTAGTGTGGAGGGTAGAAGGGAGCCGACAGTTGGTCGTGCACAAACGGTGGACCTGTATGCAGGGGTCTGTCAAGTATGAGGTCACTCTTGGGCAGAGCGTGTGCGGTACTCACTATCACGTCGGGTATGGCACTCGGCTCAGCTCTACTCTGCTGGCATGTCTCCATTCTGCAGGCGATGGGGGCTCTTTCTATGCAGCCTGTCGCCAAACCGGTACTTTCTGGTGGGGGAAGCAGAGCGCGCTGTTCTCTGCTCTGCACGCTGCTCTCTGCGCTGTCCTCCGCACTGCTCTGCGCCGGCGCCAGATTGACCTTTTTGGCGCGCTTCTCCCTTTTATCCCCCTGCTGCTGCGCGCACTTTTCTGGCTCTCCTGGGTGAGCTGAAAACTCCGTCTCTCTCCTCCTTCCCTCCTGCAGCAGGGGAAGGTCTGCCCCACTCAGGCCTCCCCCGTGAACAAAGGATGCAGCCTTTCTAGTTCCAGACCTGGCATGCAGGTACTCGTGGTCCATTCTATCTCCTTACACAGGCAGAGTACCCGCCGTGGCCGAGGTTCGCATCTGTGCCCAGTCACGCTACAGAAAATTGGTGATCCTGAAAGGTGTGTGTGCTGCTGTTGCCTTGGCGATACACCTCTGCAGACTGCATGGTGATGCTTGATATGGCAAGCCAGTTGCAGATGGCATAAAGATGAATGAGGGAGACCAGAGTGGCATAACTAGAGTCCAATGGGTCCTGGTGAAAAAAAATCTGGATTTGGGCCCCACCAGCATGTTGATTAGATCTATTAACCTCTGTAATAATGTCCTCAGTCCTGGCCCCTATCCTGTAACAATATCCCCCATCCTGTAGTAATTTTTCCTGTCCTGTCATTTATCCTGTAATACTGTATGACATTCTGGCATCTATCCTTTAAAAATGTCCCCCATCTTGTAATAAAGTCCCCTTTTGTGTAAAATTATCCCCCATCCTGGCTCCAATCTTTTAATAATGTAACAATCCTGTTATCTATCCTCTCATAATGTCCCCTATCCTGTAACAAAGTCCCACATCCCCTTCTCCATCCTTTAATAATGGCCCCCGTCCTGTAATAATGTCACATGTACTTGGCCCTTTATTTAATAATGTCCAGAGCTTGTAATAATGGCTCTCTTTCTGGGTCCTTTATTTAATAATATCCCCTGTCCTTGGCCTTTTATTTAATAATGTCCCCCATCTTTAATAATGGTCTCTATCCTTTTAATAATTTTCCCCTTCCTGGCGCTCTCCTCATACACATTTAAACACAAAAAATTAAATGACTATTCTTACTTTTCCCCACTTCTCCGGCAAGCAGTGTCCTCCATAGCTGCCGCAGGGAGGAATCCGCCACCTGCAACAGGTACGCCAATGTCAGCTGCAGACCTCTGATAGGCCAGTGACCACAATGGCTAATGCAGCGCAGGGAGCTGATGAATCTGTGCACTGCAGTTCATTTCAGCTTAAAGTGCTTAACAAAGCACTCAATAAACATTTAAAATAATGAACAAATGCATTGTAATGTAAAAACTTGTTGTGGGCATGTTCCATCTTTTTTACCTTATTTTAACTGCTTCAGGCTTTGAAAGCCTTGAAGTGTCTAAAACAAGTGGGCTGACATATTTTGTATGTAATTTATTTAAAACTTTATATATAATTAAATTGAAACCATTTCTATTTACTTACCGTATTTATCGGATTATAAGACGCACCGGATTATAAGACTCACCCCAAATTTTGAGGAGAAAAATAGGATTTTTTAAATTTTTTTTAATAAAATGGTGGTGTTTCTTATAATCCATGCATCTTATTGCTTACTGTGGGTCCCAGGGTGGCTGCTGTAGGAGGCAAGAGTGGGGTGATGCTGCAGGCCGCAGGCTAGGATGAGGGGTGTTCCGGTGTGTGACGCGTTGCTGCGAGTGTCTGGTGCTGCTGTGGGTGTCCAGCGGTGCTGCCTAGTGCCTCTGATGCTGCGGGTGCCTGGCGGTGCTACGGGGGTGTCCAGTGGTGCTGCCCGGTGGTGCTGCGAGTGCCCGGCGGTGCTACAGGGGTGTCCAGCGCTGCTGACCGGTGCTGTTGCTGGGGTCTCCGGTGCTGCTGGAGCTCTGCCAACATTTTGTGAAAGGCCAGAGCCCCGGCTTTTCCATGATTTCCTGTGCAGTGAACTCCGGTAAAATAGCCGCCGGGAGCTGCGCATGCGCAGATGGAAATCTCGGTACCAAGACCTCGGGGGATGAGATCTCACTGGAGACCCCAGCATCAGCACTGGAAACCCCCGCAGCACTGTCGGACACCCCCAGCACTGCCTTGCACCTGCAACACCGCCGAGCACCCCCTCATCCCAGCCTGCGGCCTGCAGCAACAGTACCGAAAAGGTATATACGCATTATAATACGCACCCCCATTTTCCCCCAAAATTTTTTGGGGAAAAGTGTGTCTTATATTCCGAAAAATCTGGTAATTAAATAAAGACTGCAAAAAGTGACAATAAAATACATCACAGAAAATGATTCAGTTGTTTGCCTGAAGCATCTTCTACTTCAAAAACTATGCTGGCGTGCTGATGTTTAAAGGATGTTCTGTGCACTTATCTTTTAAAGGGATACTCCAGGGAGATAAAGCATTTTTGTACTGTCCCTGCCCTCACAAACTATAAAGATGAGATGCCCAGTGCACTTTTATTATCTTTAGAACACTTGTAATTCAGTTTGAAAGGAGCTGCTCCTCACTGCTCCCCCTTCCCATCTGGGACAATACCTCACACATCAGTGTTCAGCTCCCCTCTGTGAGTAGCAGCAAAAATAAATAAATAAATATGCCCTAGAAGAAGTGAAGCTATGCCTCCTGTTCTCTGAAAAGAAACAGCTATTAACAGGAACATGGCTGATAGTAACAGCATAGACCTGAACACTGCTGTACTGTTCCAGAGGGAGGGGTGAGCAGTGCAGAGCAGCTCCTGTCACACAACCTCCTGATAATGTTTCTCTGTCTGCATTCCAAGGTGAGAGGGAATGGCCTGCCTCTCCTGGCTTCTAGTAGCAGCCAAACCCATGATAATGTCTCCTTCACTGCAGTTGTTTTATTAGCTCTTTTTGTCATTTTTTTGTGTAGACCTGCTCAAAAAACTGTAAAAAAATGCATTGTGAACTGTTAGGGGTTCAAAGTTTAGAAAGGTATGTTACCAATAGATCCTTATTCTTTGGCCTGTAAAACCACACAGATCGCTCCACTGCTTGTGTGCAAGACGATGCAGGTTGAGGAGCATGTGGAACACGAACGCCAGACACATATGATGCTTTTAAGTGAATTTGAAAAAAAGAAAGGAGGTGTGGAGCGCCCCATGGGACCTGGGGGTACTCTGTATTGGACCCATTGACTTCCGTGGGGGACGGTGTCACGGCGGCGGCGACCCGGTCCGTGGCCCAGAGGCGTTCAGTAATAAAATAGGGGAAAGTTGTGTGGTATTTATGTGGTAAAAGTGAAAATAAAGTTATTAGATGGTGAAATACGTGACGCCACCTGTGGTATTCTAGTCAGAGGTGACCAGCGCTGCGGTGTTGCTTCTCTGGGATGGATGTTGGGCGCAGCTATGATGTTGTAACGCTCCACAGGAAGGGCTGTAGTCCCAGGGCAAGGCAAAGATGTTAAATAAATAGTAAAAATGGCTGTAAACGTTGGGGTGCAGATAAATGAGAGAAAGACACAGAGAGGTGCAGTTTCTTTACCTTTTACTGGTAATAGGTTGCAGTCCGGAGTACCACATACAGGTGATGGAATGACTCCGGCTCGCCTGGAGGCATTCAGGGGATCCACCTTGCCAGGTGGGGATTTAGGACCTTCCTTTCTGCGCTATGTTTGTGGGTCTCCGCTGTATATAACTATGCTACGACCCTCTATTTGTGATGGTTTCACTAACCTGTACGGCTGTCAGCGTGAGCCTATTCCACGGGTACCGTTCTCTTCACCGTCAGCCCCGGGCTCTTTATCCGCTGACGTGCCCTCAGGTGTACAATGTGCACAGGAATTTACAATCCCCTGTACTTTTAGATTCGGCTATCAGGGCGTACAGTTCCTGTCAGTCTAGGACTCTGATGTCCCTTTTCTCTTTATTAGCGCTTCACTCAGGGGTCTGCTATATGCAGTATTTTAGCTTCCCTAGAGTCTCTCAGTCTCTGCTCTTGTCTTTTCCCTCTTCACAGATCAGCTGCCTGTCTATTGAGCTCCTCTCAGATCAGCTCCCTCCTCTGAACTGACTGGATCTTCCAGAAAGATCTCTTTATCTCACCTCCTCATGTTTAACTGTCATCATTTTTCCTCACAGCTCACAGCTGTTTCGTTTCCATGACAACCCCCTCAGCTGACTTCTAGCTGACTCACCAACCCCCTCTGCTGGCCAGAATTTATAAGGCATCTCCCTTTTCAGACCTGCAGTAGGAAATTGTGATTAAATCTATGCTGCCTGGCATGGGGGTCCCTTTTCTGCCTCCAAGCATGACTTTACCCATTAGAGGGAGGTAATGTCACTGTGACAACCGGACTCTGGGGTGTCACATTCCCCCCCAGTTAAGTTCAGTACTCCTGGACTGAGGAAACATAACAAGAATTGTTAACAACAACAATTAATGAAAATCTACAAAGTCTTAAAAATTGTAAAAATTATCAGAAACCAGACAAGAAAAACAAAACAATAGCACAGTTACTGCAGCGACTAGTCCTTACGCTGCTGTCCAGGAATTGTCTTTGTGCTTGTACCTGGAGTTTAGTTGGTGGGAACCGCCTTAACCCACTTTGTGTGTCGTCCCTGGGTGTGGCTACAGGGCACTCTGTAGATGGACCTGTTTTTCGGCCATGCTGGCAGCTTATTTCTAAGGCCTTTTTGGAGTAACTTTACAAATACAGTTCTGACCACACATAGTCCTGTGGCCCAATTGTCCTTTAACTGGTCATTGCGAATACTTTAAAAAAAGGTTCTTACAGTAAGTCTCTGTAGGCTCTCATGCTTAACGGTTACTACTATACATTCTTATTACTTTATTTACATTATGTAATCTTTGTAATGGGCAGGGATCTGACCTCTAGTACTACGAGTGGATCTACGCAGTTTAGGTATTTCTGATGACCTGACCTGTTCTCTGATGTCTACTGTTGGTGCACTAGTCATTACGCTATAAGTAGACTTGTGTAAGATAGGTATTCTAGACTGCCTTCTCTCTACTCCTAGACTCACCATGAGATTGTCAGATTCGCTGTTAGCAGGGGACAGATTTCCGCATTCCTCTGCAGATGTGGTATCTGTTACTGGAGCCATTTCATTTAGAGTCTCTTCTTCATCTGGTGCATTAGGCTGATGAAAGGTTAGTACTGGTACTACTATTGCCTGATTTACTTGTGTCCACGTTCAAGGAAATTCTCCAAGTATGGTTTGAATCTTTTCTTCCACCTCTACTATGGGTTGTGGAGTGTCTTGGACTTCTTTCTTGTCCTTCAATTGATCAGGGCACATCTTTAGATGATCTCTTGAGACTGCTTCGAAGATTTCTCCTCCATCTTTGCTGATGATACATATTTTTGTGTTATTAAAGTCTGAAGGTATCATGGTGTATGGTTCTGTTTCCCACTGGTCATCTAGTTTGTGACCACGTCTCTTTCTTTTAAGTACTTGTTCTCCTGGTGTCAAGGGAACTGCAGGGGCGTGTTGGTTGTAATTTCTTTCCTGTCTCTGTCTTGCTTGGGACAAACTTTTCTCCACACATTCTTGTACTTTGCGGTATTGTTGTTGCCGCTCTGTATCCCAGTCTGCATCTGGTGATGTTGTCTCAGGTGTTAAGACTCCCATGTCCAAATCAATAGGTAACTTGCCAGGTCTTGCTCTCATCAAGTAGGCCGGAGTGAAATTGGTGGAATTTACCGGTATATGATTATATAGATCTACCAGATCTGGCAACTTCTCTGGCCACTGGTTTCGTTCTTCCAGAGGTAAGGTCTTCAATAAGTCAATGACCACTTGGTTCATCTTCTCACACATGCCATTTGTCTGTGGATGGTACGGCGTTGTTCTGATTTTCTTGCAACCGTACATGTTACAGAACTCCTGAAACACTTCTGCCTCAAAGGCTGGACCTTGATCGGTGAGCACTTGTTCAGGGTATCTGTGCGGTCGACAAAAGTGTTGCTGAAATGCCTTGGCTGCTGTCTTCGCTGTTTGGTCTTTAACAGGTACGACTACCAAGAACCTTGAGTAATGGTCCACGATGGTCAAGGCATAGGTGTAGCCATTCCTACTCGGAGTTAGCTTCACGTAATCCAAGGCTACCATTTGAAGCGGCTGTTTTGTGATGATCGGCTGTAATGGGGCTCGCTGGCTGTTTCGGTCTTTTCTGCACAGGTTGCATGGGCCACATTCTCGGCATCACTTCTCAATGGAACTCCTCATGCCAACCCAGTAGAATCTTTCACGAAGTAGGACCTCCAACTTCTTCCAACCGAAGTGTCCTGCTCCATTGTGGTACGCTTCTAAGACCATTGGCGCATCCCTCTTTGGGACTACCACCTGCCAGACCAGTTCATGTGTGCGCGAGTTGATGTTCCTCCGACACTGTTTACCCTCGTAGATAAACAGCTTGCCTCTCTCCATCCACAGTTGCTGTGTTTCCTGTGGGTCATCTGGACCAGGGTGTGCATCAGCTTCTGCCAAGCACTCCCTTACTAGGAGATTAGCTGGGTCACTGTCTTGTGTCCCAGCCCACTCATGATGGGGTAATGGGTTCAACGTTACCTCTCGTACGACAAAGCGCTTATTCTTCACTCCTTGAGAGCGCTGGGCTGCAATTGGAGGGTGGAAGTCTGATAACTCGATTTCTTCGAGTTCTTTTGGATCTTCTCCCCCGTCTGTTGAATTGGGCATCCTGGACAACGCATCCGCATTAGCGTTCTTATGTCCTGCTCTGTATGTACTTGATGGTGAACTCGTAGTTGGACAGCCGGGCCATCCATCGCTGCTCAAGTGCCCCGAGCTTTGTCGTTTCAAGGTGGGTTAGCGGATTATTGCCCATGTAGATGGTGAACTTTGCGGAAGCCAAGTAGTGCTTGAAGCACTCTGTTACCGCCCAGACTATGGCGAGGAACTCCAGTTTAAAGGAACTGTAGTTGTCGGGGTTCCTCTCAGTGGGACGAAGCTTCCTGCTGGCGTAGGCAATCACTCTCTCTCTGCCTTTCTGCACTTGTGACAGCACTGCTCTCAATCCCACGTTGCTGGCGTCAGTGTAAAGTACAAATGGTTGGTCATAGTCAGGGTAGGCCAGGACCTCATCTCCTGTGAGGGCCAGTTTGAACTTGGTGAAGGACTCTTCTATCCTTTTGTTCCACTCGAACAGAAGATTTTTGTTCTTGGCCTTATTGGATTGGCCCACTAGAAGATCTTGCAGCGGTGCTGCTATCTTGGTGAAGTCCTTGATAAATCTTCGGTAGAAGCTTACTAACCCAAGAAATTGCCTCACTTCATGGATAATGCTGTGTCTTTTCCAGTCCCGGATAACGGTGACTTTGTCAGGATTGGGTGCCACACCTTCCGCGCTCACCACATGGCCTAGGTACTGCACCTTGGGTTTCAAAAGGTGACATCTGGACGGTTTTATTTTCAGGCCAAAGTTTGACAGGGCTTCAAATACCTCGGCTAGGTGCTTCAAATGGTCTTCGTAGGTTTTGGAGAAGACGATGATGTCATCCATGCACAGCAGAACGGTTTCAAAGTTTTTATGTCCAAGGCAGCATTCCATTAACCGCTGAAATGTTCCTGGTGCATTGCTGAGCCCGAATGGCATGTATTTAAACTCACAGAGGCCCATTGGTGTTGTAAACGCCGTCTTCTCTTTGTCTGCCTCTGCCACAGGAACCTGCCAATACCCACTGGTGAGATCTAAGGTAGAGAAATAATTAGCAGTTCTCAGTGCAGCTAGTGATTCCTCAATTCTAGGCAATGGGTATGCGTCTTTATGTGTGATGTTGTTAATCCGCCTGTAGTCTACACACATCCTCATAGTACCATCTTTCTTCTTAACGAGGACTAATGGAGCTGCCCAGAGGCTACAACTATCTCTGATTACCCCAGCCTCCTTCATCTCTCATAACATACTCTTGGCACATTGGTAGTGTGCTGGGGTACAGGCCGGTGAATCTCTTTAATGGGTGGATGATCTCCGGTGGGAATA